>NC_090657.1:132514945-132878070 GCF_040937935.1 Hyperolius riggenbachi
GGGAAGATAATCCCGGTGAACTTGATGGTGAATATATCATCTTATACACTATCTGAGGCTGAATATCAATTATTGAATCGAGGACTTTCTTTTTGTCTTACAAATTTTCCTGACTTTTTTTCACTGGACTTGGAATTGAACAGATTTTTCAGATCTTTGAAACGAAAACAGTTTTTTAGTAATGGTGTCTTTGACAACCGGAATTGTAGGCAGGACACTGACACTGATCGAATACGATTGAAGGAATGTGGGTTAAGGAATAAGAGCAACTTTACCCCGACTTCACATGGAGTGATCAATACGTATATAGAGAAAGTGTCTGCAGAAATTAAAACATTGAGGTCTGATTTTGAAAGCAAGAAAATTAAGAACATTACTAACAATCTTTCTCAACAGGAACGTAGAGCTATCCAATACTTATCCCACAATAAATTGATTATAATAAGAGCAGCAGATAAGGGTGGAGCTGTGGTGATTATGGACAGGACACAGTATAGGAATGACATTTTGAAACAATTTTGATGTGGAGGTGTATGAAAAAGTCACTTATGATCCCACTCTCATTATTAAACAGCAGATTAGTACTATGTTGGATGAGGCGGAAGCCAGTAATATCATATATAGGGATCTCAAAAAGTTCTTGAATAGGGATTCCCCTAGGATCCCGATCCTTTACACCCTCCATAAGATAAATAAATGTTTGAAGGAACCCCCAGGGCGTCCCATAGTATCAGGGATTTATTCTATCTTTTCTAATATTTCAATTTTTCTTGACAGGGTCCTACATCCTATGGTTATCAACTTGGACTCATACCTGAAGGATACAAAGGATTTTTTGAACGACATCTCGGGGATTACGAATCTGGGGGATGACCCTCTGTTGGTCACCATGGACGTGAGTAGTTTGTATACGGCTATACCCCATGATGGGGGATCTTGAAGCTGTAGATTTTTTTGATGCTTTGTTCAGATTATGATACTAAACAGAAAAGGTTTTTACTCAAATTGTTAGAATTTATTTTGAGAAATAATAATTTCCTATTTGAGTCAACTTTTTACGTACAGCGCAGGGGCACTGCGATGGGCTTGAACGTGGCCCCCTCATATGCAAACCTTTTTATGGGTTTGTATGAGGAGGCTTTTGTTTACTCCAACCATTTATTTTGCAAGTATGCGGTTATCTGGAAATGCTATATTGATGATATTTTTTTGATTTGAGGGGGGGGGGGGGGGGGGCACGTTCGAGCCTGGATGCCTTTGTGTCTGAATTGCACGTCAATTGTCCTACTATTAAACTCACTGTCCATGCTGACCAACAGAGGGTAAATTTTTTAGATACATGGGTTATCTAAAAGTCAGCTTTGGTGACTGATTTATATGTGAAGGAGACTGACAAAAATTCAATTCTACACTTCTCCAGTTTCCATCCTCCCCATGTGAAATATAATATTCCCATGGGTCAATTTAAGAGGATTCGGAGAATTGTGGGGGACCCCTCTGAGAGAACTGAGATTGGAAGAAATGAGGTGAAAGTTTTTGGCAAGAGAGTATCCTCAGGTATGTTTACAAGATGACTTTAAATTTAACCCTGAGAATCAAGTTGCTACGAGAAGGAGAGGGATCAAATTGGACAATGCAGAAAGAATTTCATGTGTGACCACATATAATGTATTATCTGACTATGTGGGCCAGATCATTAACCACCCTGGCGTTCTATTAAGATCGCCAGGGCGGCTGCGGGAGGGTTTTTTTTAAATAAAAAAAAAAACTATTACATGCAGCCAACTGAAAGTTGGCTGCATGAAAGCCCACTAGAGGGTGCTCCGGAAGCTGCAATGAACAGCCTTCCTTGTTTTGCTTGCCTCGACGTCCTGACGTTAGCCGTCTCCGATCCAGCCCTTAGCGCTGGCCGGAACTATTTGTTCCAGCTGCGCTGGGCTCCGGCGGCTGGGGGGACCCTCTTTCGCCGCTGCACGCGGCGGATCGCCGCGCTGCGGCAGCGATCAGGTAGCACACGCGCCTGGCAAAGTGCCGGCTGCGTGTGCTGCTTTTTATTTGAAGAAAATCGGCCCAGCAGGGCCTGAGCGGCAGCCTCCGTCGGTAATGGACGAGCTGAGCTCGTCCATACCGCCAGGATGGTTAATAAGCATTGGCCAATTTTGAAGCATGGTCTACCTACAGTTAGAGTTTCATGATTGGCCACTGTTGTCCTTTAAGAGAGCTCCTTCCTTGAGAGATAGATTGGTCAAAAATGATCTGGGTCCAGAGAAAGAGGTTGGTTGCAGAAAGAAGGGGACTTATCCATGTTTGAAGTGCCACCTATGTAGTTATATAGTGAAGGGAGAACAACTCAGGCGATTAAAGATCGCATTGTGTCTCATAAGTCCAATATCCGTAATAGGAATATGGATTTATCAGTCTCGGAACATTTCTGTGCTCAAAATCATACTTTGTCACAATTAAGGGTACAGGTGATTGAGGGGATTCCTTATACGCGGAGAGGGGGGGAATAGGGAGAGAATGCTAGCTTTGAGAGAAAATTATTGGATTAACAAACTTGACACTTTAGGTCTGAATAGGGATTATGATCTTACCAATTTGATCTAGTGATGTGATAGGACCTCATTATTTTGCGGTTCATTCTACAGGGGTGACACCATTAGGGGCATTTTGATGACAGAACATTGTGTTTTATTAATTGTTGTGGTTGGGATATTGTCCCAACATTTAGTATGGATTCTGCTGTTCGGATTCCCCTAGAGATATATACTGGAGACGCAGCTCTTTGTCCGCATAGACACATGGCTAATTTGCATATGGGGCGCTTTTGTGTTTATGTCTCCATGCAGTCTTGGGAGACTATGTAGCAGAAAGGTATCGGAGCAGGCTGTGGGAATTGGACGGTAGGATCACAAGAATGCGGGGATTCCCGATCACGTGATTCCTGAGTCACTGTCCCCTAGCGATGGCAGTGTTTGGGTGGACGCTGTAGGCGTTGCAGCCATTGGTGAGTGGAGACACGTGACATGGAGGATTCCGGTCACGTGTCCCACTGCCTGTTGTGGAGTGGACGTTGTTGGCCTTAAGCTGATTGGCCTTCCCTATTATGGGGAGCGGACATTGTAGGCGTCACTTTTATTGGATGATGGGGACATTTGATACAGAGAAGTCCGATCACGTGTCTCCTTGCCTGCTTCAGAGCGGACGTTGTCGGCCATTAGACGATTGGCCTTTTCCTGATTTAACGCCGCCTGTGATAGGCCATGGAGATTGCGGATAGTGTGTTGCGCCTCCGGATTGGTCAACAATATTCAGTTCTTTTGCGGACATTGTAGGCTACAATTTTATTGGACACAATGATCTATGGAAGACTATCTGGTTTTCTCTGGGTTATGATACTCGGATAAACCTTGTTGGTGAGTGTCACATTACTTTGTGTTCTATTTGTTATTAAAGGGGTCACCTCTGTGGGGATGTTCTGGCAATTTATATAAGTTTAGACAGTTACTTGTCATAAGGTTTGCTGTGATTGGTGCGTGTCAATATATGAATATTTATATATGCAAATTATCAGTTCTCTATGTGGTCCGCTTTGGATCTTTATAAGTAGTCTGTGTGGTTGTACTTTTAATGTGGGTCTGTCATGATTTGAGAAAGGACTGAGGCAGCCCGAAACGCCTGTGCGTCATCTACTTTACAGATACCCACATATATTCTTTTAAGATGATGTAATGTTTTAAAGAGCAATACTTAATAAATAATTTTAGATGGTGCGAATCTGAAGAATTTAAATTGCAGTGTCTTGTGACTCCAAAGACGATTTCAGCACATCTAGTGAAGTCCATTGGTGCGGTAACGATTGTGGATTTTGCTTTGCACACTCTTGGCATTCTCTTGATGAGCTTCAAGAGGTAGTCACCTGAAATGGTCTTCCAACAGTCTTGAAGGAGTTCCCAGAGATGCTTAGCAGGGGTGCTCGGATACCCCTTTTCAAAATCCGAATTGATCCGGATACGGATACCCAGATATCCGGATCTGGATCGGATACCCGGATCCGAACGTTCTGATATCCGTGTACATGCGGGTATCCGAATGCATTATCCGGGCGGATTCGGATATCCAGATAGAAAAAACGGAAGTGGCCTAAAAATAGCTTCCAAAACGTTTTTTGAGGTAAATGATCATCATGTTTTTTTTAAAGGGAAACACTAATTTATTATGTGGGAAGTTAAAAAAACAAACAAACAAAAAAATGGCTGTAAATTAACATTCGGAGTAGGTTCCAGACAGCGGTCGTGCAGCCCACATTGTGTCCAAAGTCCAACCGCACATCTGGGACATGACAGTTTTCAGCTCAGACACCTCCAAAAAAATTGAACAGCAATTGTGTTTAGATAGCAGTGGTGCTCAGCAGAGCTCGAATATTCGAGTAGCTCGAATATTCGAGCTCTTTTTCAGCTATTCGAGCTCGGTATTCGAGCTCCGAATAGCTGGAGCTATTCGAATGGGCTATCCGAGTACACTCGAATAGCCCATTCACTATTCGAGCTATTCGAGCAACTCGGCGCTATTCGAGCTCGGTACCGAGCTCGAATAGCGTCATAGCCCAGATTGATGTCCTTAGAGCCAATCAGAGGGCTCCCAGGCCCTCTGACGGCAGCCAATCACAGAGGGGGACCCTGGCCAGCCCCTACCCTATAAATAGCGGCCGCCATGTTACGTTTCTCCATGCTTGCCTGAGACTTGTACAGAGAGAGAGTTGCTCCTTTGTGCTTTGGCTTAGCAAGTGCTCTATTGTGATCATTTACCTAGCGTTTTTGCTCACCTACACCTGCCATATACACCTATATTGTTGTTAGTTAGATAGACATTGTATTTTAGTTAGTAGCTTGTGTGTTACATTAGAGACAGGCAGCTGCTGCAAGCTTACAGGTTTAGGCCTCAGGGGGGCCTTGCCTCTGTGGGCAGCTGTCCTCTGTTTATTTCTCTCATCTATACCAGTATTTCTGCTGTCCTTTACTAATAGTATTGTAGTTATACTGTACTAGGACACTCACTGACTGTCACTGTTTATAGGCTACTAGCTAGCTCCTGCGTGTGTGCACTCACTCACTGTCTGTGTGTACACACACTCTATTTCCTTCTGATTACTGATAGATTATTGTTAGTTAGTTGTACTTACTGTTACTACTTACTCTTACTGTACTAGGAGTCTAGGACACTCAGTCAGACAGTCACTGTGTTCATAGGCTACTAGCTCCTGCGTGCGGTCACTCACTGTCTGAGTGTACACACACCACCCACACTCCATTTCCTTCTGATCGCTGATTGATTATTGTAATTAGTTAGTTCTACTTACTGTTACTACTTACTCTTACTGTACTAGGAGTCTAGGACACTCAGTCACTGTGTTCATAGGCTACTAGCTCCTGCGTGCGGTCACTCACTGTCTGAGTGTACACACACCACCCACACTCCATTTCCTTCTGATCGCTGATTGATTATTGTAATTAGTTAGTTCTACTTACTGTTACTACTTACTCTTACTGTACTAGGAGTCTAGGACACTCAGTCACTGTGTTCATAGGCTACTAGCTCCTGCGTGCGGTCACTCACTGTCTGAGTGTACACACACCACCCACACTCCATTTCCTTCTGATCGCTGATTGATTATTGTAATTAGTTAGTTCTACTTACTGTTACTACTTACTCTTACTGTACTAGGAGTCTAGGACACTCAGTCACTGTGTTCATAGGCTACTAGCTCCTGCGTGCGGTCACTCACTGTCTGAGTGTACACACACCACCCACACTCCATTTCCTTCTGATCGCTGATTGATTATTGTAATTAGTTAGTTCTACTTACTGTTACTACTTACTCTTACTGTACTAGGAGTCTAGGACACTCAGTCACTGTGTTCATAGGCTACTAGCTCCTGCGTGCGGTCACTCACTGTCTGAGTGTACACACACCACCCACACTCCATTTCCTTCTGATCGCTGATTGATTATTGTAATTAGTTAGTTCTACTTACTGTTACTACTTACTCTTACTGTACTAGGAGTCTAGGACACTCAGTCACTGTGTTCATAGGCTACTAGCTCCTGCGTGCGGTCACTCACTGTCTGAGTGTACACACACCACCCACACTCCATTTCCTTCTGATCGCTGATTGATTATTGTAATTAGTTAGTTCTACTTACTGTTACTACTTACTCTTACTGTACTAGGAGTCTAGGACACTCAGTCACTGTGTTCATAGGCTACTAGCTCCTGCGTGCGGTCACTCACTGTCTGAGTGTACACACACCACCCACACTCCATTTCCTTCTGATCGCTGATTGATTATTGTAATTAGTTAGTTCTACTTACTGTTACTACTTACTCTTACTGTACTAGGAGTCTAGGACACTCAGTCACTGTGTTCATAGGCTACTAGCTCCTGCGTGCGGTCACTCACTGTCTGAGTGTACACACACCACCCACACTCCATTTCCTTCTGATCGCTGATTGATTATTGTAATTAGTTAGTTCTACTTACTGTTACTACTTACTCTTACTGTACTAGGAGTCTAGGACACTCAGTCACTGTGTTCATAGGCTACTAGCTCCTGCGTGCGGTCACTCACTGTCTGAGTGTACACACACCACCCACACTCCATTTCCTTCTGATCGCTGATTGATTATTGTAATTAGTTAGTTCTACTTACTGTTACTACTTACTCTTACTGTACTAGGAGTCTAGGACACTCAGTCACTGTGTTCATAGGCTACTAGCTCCTGCGTGCGGTCACTCACTGTCTGAGTGTACACACACCACCCACACTCCATTTCCTTCTGATCGCTGATTGATTATTGTAATTAGTTAGTTCTACTTACTGTTACTACTTACTCTTACTGTACTAGGAGTCTAGGACACTCAGTCACTGTGTTCATAGGCTACTAGCTCCTGCGTGCGGTCACTCACTGTCTGAGTGTACACACACCACCCACACTCCATTTCCTTCTGATCGCTGATTGATTATTGTAATTAGTTAGTTCTACTTACTGTTACTACTTACTCTTACTGTACTAGGAGTCTAGGACACTCAGTCACTGTGTTCATAGGCTACTAGCTCCTGCGTGCGTGCACTCACTGTCTGAGTGTACACACACCACCCACACTCCATTTCCTTCTGATCGCTGATTGATTATTGTAATTAGTTAGTTCTACTTACTGTTACTACTTACTCTTACTGTACTAGGAGTCTAGGACACTCAGTCACTGTGTTCATAGGCTACTAGCTCCTGCGTGCGGTCACTCACTGTCTGAGTGTACACACACCACCCACACTCCATTTCCTTCTGATCGCTGATTGATTATTGTAATTAGTTAGTTCTACTTACTGTTACTACTTACTCTTACTGTACTAGGAGTCTAGGACACTCAGTCACTGTGTTCATAGGCTACTAGCTCCTGCGTGCGGTCACTCACTGTCTGAGTGTACACACACCACCCACACTCCATTTCCTTCTGATCGCTGATTGATTATTGTAATTAGTTAGTTCTACTTACTGTTACTACTTACTCTTACTGTACTAGGAGTCTAGGACACTCAGTCACTGTGTTCATAGGCTACTAGCTCCTGCGTGCGGTCACTCACTGTCTGAGTGTACACACACCACCCACACTCCATTTCCTTCTGATCGCTGATTGATTATTGTAATTAGTTAGTTCTACTTACTGTTACTACTTACTCTTACTGTACTAGGAGTCTAGGACACTCAGTCACTGTGTTCATAGGCTACTAGCTCCTGCGTGCGTGCACTCACTGTCTGAGTGTACACACACCACCCACACTCCATTTCCTTCTGATCGCTGATTGATTATTGTAATTAGTTAGTTCTACTTACTGTTACTACTTACTCTTACTGTACTAGGAGTCTAGGACACTCAGTCACTGTGTTCATAGGCTACTAGCTCCTGCGTGCGGTCACTCACTGTCTGAGTGTACACACACCACCCACACTCCATTTCCTTCTGATCGCTGATTGATTATTGTAATTAGTTAGTTCTACTTACTGTTACTACTTACTCTTACTGTACTAGGAGTCTAGGACACTCAGTCACTGTGTTCATAGGCTACTAGCTCCTGCGTGCGGTCACTCACTGTCTGAGTGTACACACACCACCCACACTCCATTTCCTTCTGATCGCTGATTGATTATTGTAATTAGTTAGTTCTACTTACTGTTACTACTTACTCTTACTGTACTAGGAGTCTAGGACACTCAGTCACTGTGTTCATAGGCTACTAGCTCCTGCGTGCGTGCACTCACTGTCTGAGTGTACACACACCACCCACACTCCATTTCCTTCTGATCGCTGATTGATTATTGTAATTAGTTAGTTCTACTTACTGTTACTACTTACTCTTACTGTACTAGGAGTCTAGGACACTCAGTCACTGTGTTCATAGGCTACTAGCTCCTGCGTGCGGTCACTCACTGTCTGAGTGTACACACACCACCCACACTCCATTTCCTTCTGATCGCTGATTGATTATTGTAATTAGTTAGTTCTACTTACTGTTACTACTTACTCTTACTGTACTAGGAGTCTAGGACACTCAGTCACTGTGTTCATAGGCTACTAGCTCCTGCGTGCGTGCACTCACTGTCTGAGTGTACACACACTAAATTTACTTGTGATTACTACTGATTATTGTAACTGCTAGTTGTACTTCCTGACTGTTACTACTTACTTACTGTACTAGGGGACACTCACTCAGTCACCTCACCAACCAACCCACTCCATTAAAGTACCCCACTTTTCACCCGCCCTTTTACAAAACTTTTGTCTATACGCCCAAAACATTTAAGATGTCTGGAAGTGGCAGCCAGCGCGGTTTGGGCAAGGGGAAGGGCAGCAAGGGAATCAGGAGGAGAGGGAGCAGCATTGTGGCAAGCCGCGGCCGCGGGCGCGCCACCATGCACAGTTCCGCAGCAGCAGCAGCAGCGTCAGTGGCTAACATTCCTCCCATAGCCACTGGCCGTGGACGCCTTGGGCGCCGCCCAGCAGGAGCATCTGCAACTCACGCTGCAGAGACACAGCAGCAGCAGCGTGTAGCACCTGCTCCGATTTTCCTCCAGCCGGGTCGGAAACGTCCCATTGAGGAAAAGGATGCAGACACTGTGGTGCAACTCATGACGGAGGATGAGCAGCCCGCCATCAGCTCTGCATCCGAGGCCTCCACCCTCACCACCACCACCACCACCACCCCTGTTCGCAGCAGCCGCCCAGCAGGGTCTGGGGAGGAGGCCAGTTCACCGTCAGTCGCCGACCTCTCATTCAGCACTCTTTTGACCCCAGGCATGATGAGTCAATTGTCTGCTGTTGTTGGCGATTTTGAGGAGGAGATGCTGATGGGCACTTTGGGGGATGAGGGATTGGACAGCAAGACTGTGGCGACAGTCAAGCAGCCCATCCATGCATCAGGAGAGGAGTTTGGGGGGTCATCATCCCAGCAGGACATGTTTGAGGAGGGGGAGGATGATGTTGATGACCCGGTGACAGACAGAGACTGGGTGCCACCACCTCCAGGGGATGTCGTCCTCAGCAGCTCGGAGGAGGAGGAGGATGCGCTTGTGGGCCTTGCAAGGAGGCGCATCATTGCAAGCATTGGCAGCGACCCACAGCCTGCTGGTGTCTCAGGCTCAGCAGCAGCAGCAGCAGCATCAGCCAGTACCACCACCAGCCGCACCCAAGCCCCCCCCCCAACCACCACAGGGAGACAGGCAGCAGCGCTTCCATGCCGTAGGGGGATGTTTCTGTCACCAATCTGGCGCTTTTTCACCATGCCCACTGTGTACAGCAAGTACGCCACTTGCAACCACTGTCAGCGGAAGTTGAGCAGAGGTGCAGACCCCTTAAAGTTCAGCACCAGCTCGCTGATCAACCACCTTGCGGCTAAACATTTCCACCAGCATGAGGAGTTCCAGAGGCTGAAGGCATCTGGTGCTGGCAGTGGCACCACACCCATCACTGCACAGCCTTCAGCAGCAGCAACAGCAGCCACCCGCCCTCCTGCTCCTCCAGCAGCACCAGCAGGAGTGCGGAAACGCACTGCTCCTCCCCCCTCTGCAACTCCTGCCGCCGACACTGAGGCCTGTTCTGGCAGCCAGTCCTCAGTGGCCTCCTCCGCTGTGTCTGGTGATTCCCGTGTCAGCAAAAGGCCACGCCAGAGCCTTTTGAGCGAGTCCTTCCAGGGGGTGGTTAGGGCTCTGCCTCCCAGCAGCCGTCGCGTGCGGCAGCTGAACGGCTTGCTGGCACGGGCCATGTGCTCCCAACTCCTGCCGTACACGCTCGTGCAGGAGGGGAGCGACATGCGGGCGCTGCTTGCTTGTGCAGCCCCAGACTGGCAGCTCCCCAGCAGACACTTTTTCTCCCGCAAGGCCATTCCAGCACTGCACCGCTTTGTGATGGCCAATGTGGAGCGAGGGCTGGAGCACGCGGTTGGTGAAAGGGTCCACGTCACCATGGACTCCTGGAGCAGCCGCTTCGGGACAGGCCGCTACCTGTCCTTCACTGTCCACTGGGTCAGCTTGGTGGAAGGGGGTGAGGATGGGAGAGCAGCAGCGGGCACAGCAGCAGCAGCAGCAGCAACACAGTGGGTGGTGCCACCCCGCAGGGTCAGGGGAACTGCAGCGGGTTCCTCCGATCCTCTGCCATCCTCCGCCACACCTGGCCAAACCCCCCGCCTCAGCAGCAGCGTGAAGGCCCGCCACTGCCAAGCGCTGCTGCACTTGGTCAGCCTTGGCAAGACCAAGCTGACGGCAGCCCACGTGTTGGCCAAACTCCAGGAGCAGGAGAGGATTTGGCTGACCCCCAGAGGCCTCAGAGTCGGAGAGGTGGTGTCCGACAATGGGGCCAATCTGGTTGCTGCCATAGACAGGGGAAACCTGACCCACATCCCCTGTCTTGCCCACGTGCTGAACCTGGTGGTGCAGAAGTTCCTGCGCACCTACCAGGGGATGGGCGAACTGCTGGAAACGGCAAGGAATGTTGTGCGTCACTTCCGGCGCTCGGCTGCAGCCTGTGCGAGCCTGGAAGACGTGCAAAAGGAGCTGGATCTGCCACGCCATCGGCTGATCATTGACGTTCCGACTCGCTGGAACTCCACCCTGGCGATGTTGGAGCGTATGGTTGAACAGAGGCACGCTGTCAACCAGTACCTTGCCCTGGCCACTGTTTCCGCAGCTCGGAGAAGGGACAAGACCAGCAACATCCCGTCCATCGTCCCCGATGATGACTGGAGGCACATGCAGCAGGTGTGCTTTGTGCTGGCTCCCTTCCTGCAGGCCACAAACATGGTGAGCAGGGACCATGCTATGGTCTGCGAGTGGGTGCCCCTGGTTTCTCTGCTGAACAGGGCCCTCGATGGTTTGCTGGAACAGGGAGCGGCAGCCTTGGACCAGCAGGAGCGGCAACCAGCTGCGCAGTCCACCTCTGAGGGGGAGGAGGAGGAGGACTTGGTGGAGGTCCCTGACCTGGCTGCTGATGAGGGGGATCAGCACAGCGCAGCTGAGTTGGTGCGGGGGTGGAGAGAGGATGAGGCGGCAGAGGAGGAGGATGAGGACAGCACTGACGTCGATGTGCCAGCAGACGTGGCCCGCCTCTTCCCAATGGCAGCGCACATGCTGGCGTGCCTGCGCAGGGACCCCAGGGTGATCCAGATGAAGCAGAGGGAGGACATCTGGATCAGCATGATGTTGGACCCACGCCTCAAGGGGAAGTTGAGCCAGTTCCTGCCGCCTGCAGGAGGAGACCCAGCGCAACAAATAAGGAGCTTGCAGCAGGCCCTTGTTGAGCGCTTGGAGGAAGCCTTCCCCCAGCCTTCCACCCCCACTGTCCAGCAGCCAGCACAGAGGCAGCAGCAGGTGCCTGCATCCAGCAGCAGCAAGCGCCCCACAGACCTGCTGTCTCTCAGCCACGAGCTCTACAGGACTGTAGAGGCTCCGGCAGCAGTGACTAGAGAGGAGATGCATGCAGCAGCATCCTCCTCCGGTCACAGCCAGCGCCTGACCCGCATGGTGGCTGACTACATGGGGTCGTACAGCGGGCTTGACAGCGATGCCCCTGTTGATCCCATGGAGTATTGGGTCAAGCGCATGGAGATCTGGAGCGAGCTAGCGCAGTACGCCCTGGAAGTGCTGTCCTGCCCCCCTTCCAGCGTGCTGTCCGAGCGCTGCTTCAGTGCAGCTGGTGGCGTGGTCACCGAGAAACGCTCACGTCTGTCTCACAAGTCTGTGGACAGACTGACGTTTCTCAAGATGAACCAGGCGTGGGTGGAAGGCGAGTTCCTGGCCCCTGTTGTCGGCGAGAGGGGGACATGAACTGGCTGCCGGAACCATCGTTAATGTGCCTTACCACCCTTTACCACCTCCTGGCTCCTGCTCACTAAGCCAGCCTGGTTCACTTTGACTATTACGTCGCCTGCAGCCACACATTTTACACCTACAGTGGGCTGCTGTGTACTGCCCTTCTGCTGTCTGTCTGTGTTTCCCACTGCCAGGGTACACAGAATGACCTTCTTCTGCTGCCACTCTGCCACCAGCTATTACGTCAAACAATAGCTATATTGGTTGCAAAACCGAAACCAAACAAACCATTAAAAAAAAAAAAGGTTTAATTTTTCTGAGGTGCCCGGGTTGAAAACTGTGTTGTCCCAGTTGTGTATTGGACACAATGTGGGCTGCACGACCGCTGTCTGGGACCTCCTGTTGTGTTTATTTACGGCCCTGGTATCACCGCTAGGTACCAGGGCTATTATGTCACGCTGCCTACCTGCTGCCACACTCACACTACTCCTCCATTCCTCCTGCTGCTGCTGCTGCTGCTGTCTGTCTGTGTTTCCCACTGCCAGGGTACACAGATGATTTACCTTCTGCTGCCACTCTGCCACCAGCTATTACGTCAAAAAATAGCTATATATCTGTGTAATTGGTTGTAAAACCAAAACTACAAAACCATTACAAAAAAAGGTTTAATTTTTCTGAGGTGCCCGGGTTGAAAACTGTGTTGTCCCAGTTGTGTATTGGACACAATGTGGGCTGCACGACCGCTGTCTGGGACCTCCTGTTGTGTTTATTTACGGCCCTGGTATCACCGCTAGGTACCAGGGCTATTATGTCACGCTGCCTACCTGCTGCCACACTCACACTACTCCTCCATTCCTCCTGCTGCTGCTGCTGCTGCTGTCTGTCTGTGTTTCCCACTGCCAGGGTACACAGATGATTTACCTTCTGCTGCCACTCTGCCACCAGCTATTACGTCAAACAATAGCTGCTCGCCTACTCCTCCATTCCTCCTCCTGCTGCTGCTGTCTGTCTGTGTTTCCCACTGCCAGGGTACACAAAATTACCTTCTTCTGCTGCCACTCTGCCACCAGCTATTACGTCCAAAAATAGCTAAATTGGTTGTAAAACCAAAAACCAAAAAACCATTAAAAAAAAAAAAAGGTTTAATTTTTCTGAGGTGCCCGGGTTGAAAACTGTGTTGTCCCAGTTGTGTATTGGACACAATGTGGGCTGCACGACCGCTGTCTGGGACCTCCTGTTGTGTTTATTTACGGCCCTGGTATCACCGCTAGGTACCAGGGCTATTATGTCACGCTGCCTACCTGCTGCCACACTCACACTGCTCCTCCATACCTCCTCCTGCTGCTGCTGCTGCTGTCTGTCTGTGTTTCCCACTGCCAGGGTACACAGATGATTTACCTTCTGCTGCCACTCTGCCACCAGCTATTACGTCAAACAATAGCTGCTCGCCTACTCCTCCATTCCTCCTCCTGCTGCTGCTGTCTGTCTGTGTTTCCCACTGCCAGGGTACACAAAATTACCTTCTTCTGCTGCCACTCTGCCACCAGCTATTACGTCCAAAAATAGCTAAATTGGTTGTAAAACCAAAAACCAAAAAACCATTAAAAAAAAAAAAAGGTTTAATTTTTCTGAGGTGCCCGGGTTGAAAACTGTGTTGTCCCAGTTGTGTATTGGACACAATGTGGGCTGCACGACCGCTGTCTGGGACCTCCTGTTGTGTTTATTTACGGCCCTGGTATCACCGCTAGGTACCAGGGCTATTATGTCACGCTGCCTACCTGCTGCCACACTCACACTACTCCTCCATTCCTCCTGCTGCTGCTGTCTGTCTGTGTTTCCCACTGCCAGGGTACACAGAATTACCTTCTGCTGCCACACTGCCACCAGCTATTACGTCAAACAATAGCTGCTCACATAATTACTCTCCTCCATTCCTCCTCCTGCTGCTGCTGCTGTCTGTCTGTGTTTCCCACCGCCAGGGTACACAGATTTACCTTCTGCTGCCACTCTGCCACCAGCTATTACGTCAAAAAATAGCTATATATCTGTGTAATTGGTTGTAAAACCAAAACTACAAAACCATTACAAAAAAAGGTTTAATTTTTCGGAGGTGCCCGGGTTGAAAACTGTGTTGTCCCAGTTGTGTATTGGACACAATGTGGGCTGCACGACCGCTGTCTGGGACCTCCTGTTGTGTTTATTTACAGCCATGGTATCACCGCTAGGTACCAGGGCTATTATGTCACGCTGCCTGCCTCATTGACTGCATGCTGCCACACACTCATCCTCCTCCTCCTGCTGCTAAATTTACCTCCTGCTGTCTGTGTGTTTCCACTGCCAGGGAGCACATACAATGGCGCTTCCAACATGCGTGCGCCACCAGCTATTTGTTGTTACGCTCAAAAATAGCTGCATTTCTTTAAAAAAAAAAAAATGAAAAGAGAAATAAGTGACGAAGACGACGATATAGAAGAAGATGAAGAAGAAGATGAAGAAGATGAAGAAGAAGATGAAGAAGATGAAGAAGAAGATGAAGAAGAAGATGAAGAAGATGAAGAAGAAGATGAAGAAGAAGAAGATGAAGAAGAAGAAGAAGAAGAAGAAGAAGAAGAAGATGAAGATGAAGAAGATGAAGAAGAAGATGAAGAAGATGAAGATGAAGAAGATGAAGAAGATGAAGAAGAAGATGAAGAAGATGAAGATGAAGATGAAGAAGATGAAGAAGAAGATGAAGAAGATGAAGAAGATGAAGAAGAAGATGAAGAAGAAGAAGAAGAAGAAGAAGAAGAAGATGAAGAAGAAGATGAAGAAGATGAAGATGAAGATGAAGATGAAGAAGATGAAGATGAAGAAGATGAAGAAGAAGATGAAGAAGATGAAGAAGAAGATGAAGAAGAAGAAGAAGAAGATGAAGAAGATGAAGATGAAGAAGATGAAGAAGAAGATGAAGAAGATGAATATGAAGAAGATGAAGAAGATGAAGAAGAAGATGAAGAAGATGAAGATGAAGAAGATGAAGAAGATGAAGATGAAGAAGATGAAGAAGAAGATGAAGAAGATGAAGAAGAAGATGAAGAAGAAGAAGAAGAAGAAGAAGATGAAGAAGATGAAGATGAAGAAGATGAAGAAGAAGATGAAGAAGATGAAGATGAAGAAGATGAAGAAGAAGATGAAGAAGATGAAGATGAAGAAGATGAAGAAGATGAAGAAGAAGATGAAGAAGATGAAGATGAAGAAGATGAAGAAGAAGATGAAGAAGATGAAGAAGAAGATGAAGAAGAAGAAGAAGAAGAAGATGAAGAAGATGAAGATGAAGATGAAGAAGATGAAGAAGATGAAGATGAAGAAGATGAAGAAGATGAAGAAGAAGATGAAGAAGATGAAGATGAAGAAGATGAAGAAGATGAAGATGAAGAAGATGAAGATGAAGAAGATGAAGAAGAAGAAGAAGAAGATGAAGAAGAAGAAGAAGATATAGAAGAAGAAGAAGAAGAAGAAGAAGAAGTATATACAGTACTGAACAAAATTCTGGACACAACTTCTCTTTTCACCTTTTTTTTTTTTTAAAGGAACATCCCCACATAATCACTTGCTGTTGTCACTTGGAAAAAAATATGTTTCTTGCATCATTAACCCTCAAAACAAGTGTTGGGAAGCTATTTAAGGCCAATTCGAATAGTCAGCTCGAATAGTTAGCTCGAATACCGACTCAAATAGTGAGCTCGAAGTCCGAGGTCGAATCGAATAGTAAAAATTATTCGACTCGAATATTCGACTGACCTCGAATAATTTACTATTCGAATTCGACCAAACTCGAATTTTAAAAAGGGGTATTTGAGCATCACTATTAGATAGTTCACCATGGCACTTAGTGTGTTGGTACCACGGCTCAGTAAAACATTAGGAGAGGTTCCAGGAAGCGGTCGCACTGCCGCAGTTGGGGCCTCCCCACAACTTGGACAGCACAGACACCTCCCAAAAAAAAAAAACAACACAGCAATTGTGTTTAGATAGTTCACCATGGCACTTAGTGTGTTGGTACCACGCTCAGTAAAAAAATGTTGAACCAGGCTTATGACTCAAGACGGGGCCTGGAGGTGTGGTGATAAAGGGTGGGAAGGCAGGCATAGTGATTTCCAGCCACTTCATTTCCCCCTCTTGCCAACAACAGGGGCCAGGAATTCACCAACCACCCAAGCCTGGTTTATTTTGAGGAACGTCAGTCTGTCCACAGACTGGGTGGACAGACGAGAGCGCTTTTCAGTGACCATGCCACCGGCCGCACTGAAGCACCTTTCGGACAGCACGCTGGAAGGGGGGCAAGCAAGGACTTCCAGGGCGTACTGCGCCAGCTCGCTCCAAATTTCCGGGTGCTTGTCCCAGTAATCCAAGGGGTCCACAGGGGTGTCGCTGTCAAGCCCGCTGTAGGACTCCATGGGCTTGATTCACAAAGCGGTGCTAACCTACTTAGCACGTCTAAAGTCTTTAGACGTGCTAACCAGGGCGCTAAGTAGGTTAGCACCAGATTTCTCAATCAGATCGCACACAAAGTTTTGTGCGCAAAGTTTTGCGCGCGTAAAGTCCCATAGGCTTTAATGGGCACTTCGTGCGGAGCGCCCTGCTCTCTGTGCAGTGCGCGCGTAAAGTTTTACGCGCATAAAGTTTTACGAGCGAAAAGCTCATTTAGACGTGCTAAGGGGGTTTTCACAGGCGTGCTAACAGTTAGCACCGCTTTGTGAATCAAGCCCCATGTAGTCTGCCACCATCCGGGTCAGGCTCTGGTTCTGGCTTTGATGCTGCTGCAGGCACCTCCTCAGTCGGCAGCTGTACCGGCGTGGCGTACAGCGCTTTTGTGAGAAACAGCAGGTTTGATGGGGCACATGCTGCTGATGGACGTAGGCACTTGCTGCTGTGCTGGCTGGACTGTGACAGCAGGGGGGTGGGAAGTCTGGGGAAAGGCTTCCTCCAAGCGTCGAACCAGGGACCGCTGCAAATTCTTCATTCGGTGCACATGGTCTCCTCCTGCAGGCAGGAACTGATGCAGCTTCACCTTCAGCCGTGGGTCCAGCATCAGGGTGATCAACATATCCTCCCGAGCACGCATCTGCTTGACCCTTGGGTCGCTGCGCAGGCACTGCAGCATGTGCGCTGCCATGGGGAAGAGGGCTGCCATCTCTGCTGACACATACTCTGAATCATCACCCCCAGTGCTCTCCTCCTCCTCTGATTCCTGAGCCTCCCCCTGCTCTCTCCACCCCCGCACCACTGCAGCTGCACTCAGCTGTGCCGCCTCATCTTCAAGGTCAGGGACCTCCAACTCCTCCAAGTCCTCCAATTCCAAGTCCTCATCCGTGGTGGCTCTGGCCAGGTATCGGTTGACAGCCTGCCTCTGTTCAACCAGACGTTCCAACATGGCCAGGGTGGAATTCCACCGTGTTGGAACGTCTATGATGTGTTGTGGCAGGTTCAGCTCCTTCTGCATGCCTTCCAGGGCCGCTGAGGCACCGCCTGAGCGGCGGAAATGACCGACCGTTTTCCGAGTCGCTTTCAAAAGTGGGTCCATCCCCTGGTAGGTGCTCAGGAATTTCTGCACCACCAGGTTCAGGATGTGGGCCAGACAGGGGATGTGGGTGAGGTCTCCCCGTGGATGGCAGCAACAAGGTTGGCCCCATTGTCGGACACCACCTCTCCGACTCTGAGGCCTCTGGGGGTCAGCCAAATCCTGTCCTGCTCTTGGAGTTTTTCCAGGACGTGGTCTGCCGTCAGTCTGTGCTTCCCCAGGCTGGCCATCTCCAGCAGCGCTTAGCAGTGGTGGGCCTTCACACTGCTGCTGAGGCGGGGGCGTTTCGCGGCGGTGGGTTTTCCGGAGGGTGGAACCGGACCACAGGAACTTGCTACACTTTCACTGACCCTGCTGCGGGGCGTCACCATTCACTGGATTGCTGCTGTGCCCGATGCTGCTGTCCCCTCCTCACCCCTTTCCACCAAACTGACCCAGTGCGCCGTGAAGGACAGGTAGCGTCCTGTCCTGAACCTGCTGCTCCAGGAATCCATGGTCACATGGACCCGCTCACCCACCACATGATCCAGCCCATGCTCCACGTTGGCCATCGCGAAGCGGTGCAGTGCTGGGATGGCCGTGCGTGAGAAGTAGTGTAGGCTGGGTATTGGCCAATCCTGCGCTGCGCTCTGCAGGAGCACACGCATGTCGCTCCCCTCCTGCACAAAGGAGTACGGGAGAAGCTGGGAAGACATGGCCCGTGCAAGCAGGCCGTTCAGCTGGCAGATGCGATGGCTGCTGGGAGGCTGAGCCCTGACCACAAAGGACTCCCTCAAAAGGGTCTGTTGGCATTTTTTGATTGCACGGGAAGAGGAGGAGGGAGCAGAGGAGACCACTGAGGAGGACTGGCTGCCATAACAGGCCTCAGTGTTGGCAGGAGTGGCACTGGCAAAGGGGGTTCTGGTGGTGCTTTTGGTCGGAATACTGCCAGTGCCAGCTTCCTTCAGCCTCTTGAACTCCTCATGCTCATGAAGATGTTTGTTGGCCAGGTGGTTGATGAAGCTGGAGGTGCCGTAGTTGGAGGGGTTGCAACCTCTGCTCAGCTTCCCCTGGCACACGTTACAAGTGACAAGATTGCTGTCGACTGAGGGCAGATCAAAAAACTGCCAGATTGGGGATTGTAATTTTTCCTTACACCCTGATTGGGCTGCTGCTGCTTTTTTTCTCCCTGCGGTGGTTGCGCCTGCGGTGGTTGGGGCCTTGGGTTGAGTGGTGCGGCTGGTGGTAGCAGCAGAAGATAACGCAGCAGGTTGTGGGTCCCGAATTCAACACCCACTGCTGTTCCTGCCAATGTCAGCGATGCTGATCCTCCGTGCCAGACCCACGCATGCCTCCTCCTCATCATCCCCCTCCTGTGGTTGGTAGTCACGGTCCTTCATCTCATCATCATAATTATTTATCACCAGCATCATACTCCCCCTCCTCAAACAATTGCTGGGATGTTGATGACCCCAACTCCTCTTCTGCTGACACCTCAGGCAAGGAATCCCCCCGACAATCACCGTCACCATCTTTGACTCCTACGCAAACCCCAGTGTGGCCAGAATGTCCTTCTTAAAGTCAGTGGAGGTAACAGCCCTGATTGCGCTCACGGTGTCTGACTCTGGACTACAGAGCACGCTGACTGAGCTTAGGCTGCCCGCTGGGGTCGACATGATGACCAACGAGTCCCCATGCACTGCTGGGTGGCTGCTGCTGCTCCTGCGAACAGGAGTGGTGGTGGGGGTGGAGGTGTCTGTTGTAGAGCCGGTGGTGGCCTGCTCATCCACCATCAGCTGCATTACAGGCTAGGCGTCTTTCTCCTCCAATTTGCGGAGCCGACCCTGCTGAAAAATGGCCGCTACACGCTGCAGCGCATCTGCAGCGTGATTCCCCCTATCAGCTGGGCGCCCAGTGCATCCACTGCCAGTGGCTAGTGGCGGAATGGACACTGGTGCGGCAGAACTGCTGGCGGTGACAGTGCCAGCAATGGTCCCTCTCTTCTTGGCCTTGATGCCCTTCCCCTGGCTGCCAGTGTCTGCAGACATAGTGCAAGTTTGTGTGATGATGATGTAACCAGATGGATGTGGTGTAATTGCACTTTATTGAAATCGGTGTAATTGGTGTTGGACTTGAATGAATCTGCACGGAGTGAAAGACAGCAGAGTAGAACACAGTGTGCACACTAACGGTCTGTCACACACACTGACACTCAGAGTCAGCAGCACAGCAGAAATGCAGTAATCTGTACTAATAAGCTAACACAGACACTGTACTTCTTTAACAACTAGCACTGCAGTACTAAATAACTACACAATAATACAGTAATCCCTATGCCCTAAACTATACTGCAGCTAAGGCAATAGCACAGGCCTGGCCTGTGTGCAGGGCCGGCCCGCCCATGAGGCGGAGTGAAACGTTTGCCTTAGGCGGCACTTCTGGGGGGGCGGCACTTCTGGGGGGGGCGGCACCCACCCGTCCATGGGTGTGGGGGGCCGCCCGAGCTGGAGGGGATAGCGGGCAGGAAGGGGGTATTGGGCCTAGCGGCGGGGAGGGGGGGGTCGGACTCCTCCCTCGCCTGGGTCCCCCATCCTCCGCTCCCCTCCAGCTTTAAAAAGTTACGTCGCTGACTGCAGCTATAAGAGGCAACGGGCGGGGATCACACACCTCTTCCTCGTTCCAGCGTGCGCTCCACTGATGTCACTTCCTGCGGCGTAGCCCAATACCCCCTTCCTGCCCGCTATCCCCTCCAGCTCGGGCGGCCCCCCACACCCACGGTTTCGGGGGGGGGGGGGCGCGATTTCTTTAAAGCTTGCCTCAGGCGGCAAAAAGTCTAGGGCCGGGCCTGCCTGTGTGCACAAACAGCACACACAGACACAGAGACACCTAACTAGCAGACCTGCTGCAGGCTGCAGCAGAGACTGTCGCAGACACACACACTAACTAAAATCACAATACAACAAACTAGCTAAACGACGACAGAGTGTTATAGAACAGGTGTTAATGTGCAAAAATGCTGGGTTTAACACAGTAGAAAGCACTTGCTTTAGCCAAACAGCACTGGAGTGTCTCTCTCAGTGTGCAGTCACAAAGCAATAACGAGTTCCCTCAACATGGCCGCCTCCTTATATACAGGGGGGGCTGGCCAGAGTTCCCCTCTGTGATTGGTTGCTAGGGCTTCTGCTGGGAGCCCTCTGATTGGCTCAATGATGTCACCTCCTTAGTTACAGTATGCGGATTCGGATATCTAACAGATATCTGCGGATATCCGGGTATGCGACCAAATATCCGCAGATAGCTATCCGGATTTGCACAGAAATCCGGAATCCGAATCAGATAGCTAAAAAAAGTTTGGATATCCAGGTTACCCGGATATCCGGAATCCGGATGAGCATCCTTGATGCTTAACACTTGTTGGCCCTTTTGCCTCTGCGGTCCAGCTCACCCCGAACCATCTCGATTGGGTTCAGGTCTGGTGACTGTGGGCAGGGCCGGAGCTACCATAGGAAAAAATGGGCAATTGCCCTAGGGCCCCAGAGCCCAAGGTGTCCCTCCCCATCTTAACTGTTGCTCCCCAGGGACTCTGCAGAGTCTTTGGCAGAGTAGCTTCTCATCTGTGCTGGCGGGCAGGTGAGACACTACACCAGGCATGGGCAAACTTGGCCCTCCAGCTGTTAGAGAACTATAAGTCCCACAATGCATTGCAGGAGTCTGACAGCCACAGTCATGACACATTACCCAGAGGATCCAGTTCAAACTCCTGACTCTAAGGTTGTCCCTCCCGCAACCTTCGCTCCTCCCAAGAAATTCTCCTGGCCTCTAAGCTGATCACCTCCTCTCATGCTCGCATCCAGGACTTTACACGAGCATCATCCCTTATCTGGAACTCTCTTCCACAGCCTGTACGTCACGCTCTAAACCTGGACATCTTCAAACGCACTCTTAAAACACACCTTTTCAGACAAGCTTATAACATTCTATAGCTCTTATTTACTTCTCTGTCACAATGTAATCAGAGGCAAAGGATCACTGCCTCATCCATCCTCCACCCCCTTACCTAGTGTGTCCCCCACAACCCATTAGATTGTAAGCTCGCAAGGGCAGGGTCATCCTCCTAATGTTTACGGTTCTTGTAACAATATTTGTGCTGCTTGGAACTCTGCTGTACATTTGTTAGTTGTATCTATGTTCCCCTTGTCGTCTTATTGTGCTTTGTAAAGCGCTGTGGAATATGTTGGCGCTATATAAATTAAAAAACAAAAAATAATAATAATAAAGGCAAATGCATTGTGGGACTTGTAGTTCCGTAAAAGCTGGAGGGCCGAGTTTGCCCATGCCTGCACTAAACTAACATAGACACTGCAGAGGTCTTAGGGAGCACAGTTAAGTTGGGAGGTGATTGAGGGAGGGTCAGCAGCTAGTTCAGGGGCCCAGGAGGGAAATTTGGCTGCAACAAAGGGCCCCTAATGATGCTTTTTTGTCAGGGGGGTGTCTGTTGTGGGGCCCCAAGGCTAATTTTGCCCTAGGGCCTAATTGTTACTTGAACCGGCCCTGACTGTGGGGGCCAGGTCATCTGGCGCAGCACCCCATCACTCTCCTTTCTGGTCAAATAGCCCTTACACAGCCTGGAGGTGTGTTTGGGGTCATTGTCCTGTTGAAAAATAAACAATGGTTCAACTAAACGCAAACCGGATGGAATAGCATGCCGCTGCAAGATGCTGTGGTAGCCATGCTGGTTCAGTATGCCTTCAATTTTGAATAAATCCCCAACAGTGTCACCAGCAAAGCTCCCCCACACCATCACACCTCCTCCTTCATTCTTCACGGTGGGAACCAAGCATGTAGAGACCATCACCTTTTCTGCGTCGCACAAAGACACAGTGGTTGGAACCAAAAATCTCAAATTCGGATTCATCGGAGCAAAGCACAGATTTCCACTGGTCTAATTTCCATTCCTTGTGTTCTTTAGCCCAAATAAGTCTTTTCTGCTTGCTGCCTGTTCTTACCAGTGGTTTCTTAGTAGAGATGGCCCGAACCTCCGACTTCCGCAAAAGTTTCGGTTCACGCGAACTTTCACGAACCGCAATAGACTTCAATGGGGAGGCGAACGTTGAAAACTAGAAACACTTATGCTGGCCACAACTTATGCAACCCACCTCATATAAGGTGAACCGAACTTCTGGAAAAGTGCGCCTTAGATGGCAAACGCGAACTACCGGAAGTTCACCTGGAACCGTTCGCCGGCGAACCGTTCGGGCCATGTCTATTTCTTAGCAGATATTCTACCATGAAGGCCTGATTAACACAGTCTCCTCTTAACAGTTGTTCTAGAGATGTCTGCTACTAGAACTCTGTGTGGCATTGACCTGGTCTCTAATCTGAGCTGCTGTTAACCTGCGATTTCTGCGGCTGGTGACTCGGATGAACTTATCCTCCGTAGCAGAGGTGACTCTTGGTATTCCTTTTCTGGGGCGGTCCGCATGTGAGCCAGTTTCTTTGTAGCGTTTGATGGTTTTTGAGACTGCACTTGGGGACACTTTCAAAGTTTTCTCAATTTTTCGGACTGACTGACCTTCATTTCTTAAAGTAATGATGGCCACTCATTTTTCTTTACTAAGCTGCTTTTCTTGCCATAATACACATTCTAATAGTCTATTCAGTAGGACTATCAGCTGTGTATCCACCTGACTTCTCCACAACGCAACTGATGGTCCCAACCCCATTTATAAGGCAAGAAATCCCACTTATTAAACCTGACAGGGCACACCTGTGAAGTGAAAACCATTTTAGGTGGCTACCTCTTGAAGCTCATCAAGAGAGTGCCAAGAGTGTGCAAAGCAGTAATTAAAGCAAAAGGTGGCTACTTTGAAGAACCTAGAATATGACATATTTTCAGTTGTTTCACACTTTTTGGTTATGTACTATACTTCCACATGTGTTAATTCATAGTATGGATGACTTCAGTGTGAATCTACAATGTTCATAGTCAGGAAAATAAAGAAAACTCTTTGAATGAGAAAGTGTGTCTAAACCTTTGGTCTGTACAGTGCGTGTGTGTGTGTGTGTGTGTATATATATATATATATATATATATATATATATATATATATATATATATATATATGTGTATATGTAAATACAGAGGGGCTACAGCACACAACAGGAAAGCAGTGACAGGGGCTCTTGGTTACGCTTTAACGCGTTTAAGCTCACCAACTGCGCCAAAGTGTCCCCAATCTGGTGAGTCCTGCTCTAACCAGGCAAAAATGCTAGTTTTTTTTTATCAGCGTTCTAGTGGGAACCATACCAAAAGCCCAATGTGGTCAACTAATCGAGTTGAAGAAAAAAGCGGGGCACCACTCCTTTAAAAGTCCCTTTATTCCGGTGGGGGAGACAGCAGGTACATGCAGTGGGGGTATCAAGTGCCTGACAGCTGTTTCGCTGGGTTAAACCAGCTTCTTCAGAGGCAGTATGCCTCTGAAGAAGCTGGTTTAACCCAGCGAAACAGCTGTCAGGCACTTGATACCCCCACTGCATTTACCTGCTGTCTCCCCCACCGGAATAAAGGGACTTCTAAAGGAGTGGTGCCCCGCTTTTTTCTTCAACTCGATTGGATTACAAGGATTCTGGATGAGCACGCTCTGTGTCCTGGTCCCAGTCCTGGTGTGTCTGCCCTGCTGCATTTGGTGCCAGGTATTATCACTTCTCTTTAAACTTATACCAATGTGGTCAACTAAATGGGAGAAAGGAAATTAAAAACACCTCACCTTCTACTAGCTACTAACTGAACTATGAGCTCTGCTCATTTATATGCTTAACTGTGCTAGAGGTGGGCGTGGCTATGCACGCTCACAGGGGAAAATTATAAATAAATACCAAGGGATGAGCAGCATAAACCAAATTATATGCAATACTATGCAAAGCATGCACACAGCCTGGAGATTCCCAGTCTCCATAAGAAATATATAAATACAGAGGGGCTACAGCACACAACAGGAAAGCAGTGACAGGGGCTCTTGGTTACGCTTTAACGCGTTTAAGCTCACCAACTGCGCCAAAGTGTCCCCAATCTGGTGAGTCCTACTCTAACCAGGCAAAAATGATGGTATTTATTTATAATTTTCCCCTGTGAGCGTGCATAGCCATGCCCACCTCTAGCACAATTAAGCATATAAATGAGCGGAGCTCATAGTTCAGTTAGTAGCTAGTAGAGGGTGAGGTGTTTTTAATTTCCTTTCTCCCATTCAGTTGACCACATTGGGCTTTTGGTATGGTTCCCACTAGAATGCTGATAAAAAAAACTAGCATTTTTGCCTGGAAGAACATCAAATTTTCCGTTTGCGACCGCCGAACGTGAACTTTGGCAAATGGTGGCGAATCTATAGTGAATCTCCATAGGCTTCAATGGGCAGGCAAATTTAGAAACCTACAAAGAATATTTCTGGCTACAAATGTGATGGAAAACTTGTTTCAAAGGGTCTAACACCTGGATGGATAGGGGCATGCCGGAGGGGGATCCATGCCAAAGTCCCACCAAAAAATTAAGGAGTTGACTCAGAGTTGGTTTTTAATCCCTAAAGGGCAGAAATCAAAGTACATTCCTACATTTGAGGAATAAAGGGCTGCTTTTAAATGTCCAGAGTGGTAATGTAAGGGCTATGCCTGCTTCACACTGACAGACCAAATGTGTGGCACAAAATTAAATGATATCACTAGTGGGCACAGGTGTGGGTCAGTGTGCTCTGTCAGACAGATACTGAGAATATGGTGCAACAGTTCAAACACAACTTAGTTATAATAACAGAGTCCATGGAGTACTATTGTGCTTGTAGTGGGCACTGGGCAAAATGGTGGGTGCCTGTGGGCTGTGGATTGTCACACACACACACAAAAAGCAGAAGGATGAAGTAGCCCTCAGAAGGGCTGTTTGGGGTGATTAAACAGCAATCAGCCAGCGAGGATCAAAATAAAGAAGCCTAGCTAACACTTTCCCTATCTCCAGCAAGCTCTGTCCCTTCCTCACTCTAATCCAGCCGAAGACAGACTGGAACATGGCGGGCGCTGCAGCGTTTTTATAGGGGGCAGGTTGGTCTGTGACTGTGAGGGAGTGCAGTCTGATTGCCTGCCATGTGCCTGCTGACTGTGATGTAAGGGGGTCAAAGTTTAGCCCAATGATGATGTATGGGGGCGGGTCGAATAGCACTATATGCTCGCCGCGAGCACAAATACCCGCTCTTCGCTGAATACTGCTCGCCAGCAAAGCGTTCAGGCTATCTCTAATCCTAACCATCCCCCTGGTGGTGCCTAACCCTAATGACCCCCCAGTGTTGCCCAACCTTAACTGCCCCCCGGGTGGTGCCTAACCCTAACAACTCTCCCTGCACAAACACCCTTATACACATAGAAACAATAATATATTTGATAACGTAAAATCTGTACATACAAACAAAATAATATGACATTTGGGCACTGTATTGATGATGAATGCATTAGAGTCTATGGCGGTGGCCTTTTCATCCACTAGCACCCGGTGCCCTTTTTTCCTGCTTCTGGAAAAATATTATTTTTTATTATCACTCAAACTAACTATCTACTGTCACTCTCTCACAAATACACCTAGCTAGCTACTACTAATAATAGCTCACACTCAATCTAAATCTCTCTCACAGTCTTTAAAAATACTTTTGTTTTATATACAGACTTTAAAAAAAGTTTTATGTTGAAACAACTAATATGGGTCTGTTTCTCCTCTCTCCAACACCAGACTGAAACCCACAAGCTTTGTGACTGTCACACCTCTCTTATATACAAAATGGGTGGGATAGCTGATGATAGGTAGCTAGGAGCTGGTTGCTAACGTAGGATAATTGGTTGGTTTTTGTTAAGACTCTAATTGGTGCAGAAATCATCAATGTTTTAAGCTTCTGTGATGGGTCTATCCCCTTCCGATCCTTCTGATTGGCTTATTCAGCCTTTACACACTTCTGTTTAAATTCCGACGGAATTCCGCATAGAAATTCCGCTATTTCCGATTAGCGCTATAGCTTTTCCATTCCGGCTCACCAGAATGGAATTGCCAATTTCCGACCGGAATCGCGGAATCTGACAAGCATCCCTAGTGTGTCATGTATGAGAAAGTTGTCCAAACAACAAGTGGGCAAGCACCATCTACTTAATAATGAAAAAAAAATGTGGTAATTAAATATCTATACTGTGCAGAACAGCCAATAAAACGGCATACTACCCAACAAAGAATAGCCTGAGGCAGGGCCGGACTGGGACACTAAGGGCCCACCAAGAAAGTTTCAGCCTGCCCAGCCCCCCCCACCGATCCCCTCTCCACCCCCCCCCCCCCCATTTTGGGCTCACATACACATGTACTCTAGAAATTTTGAATGATTATGGTAGGAAATAGATTGTGAGCACTTCTGAGGACAATCTCCAATAGGGATATGTTCACATGTGGCGCGCGCAGCAAAAATAAATGGGTGTCACCACGCACTGGAACATGGGCGTGGTCATGATGGGTCATGGGCAACTTTAAAAAAAAACAAAAAAATACAAAATAAGTAGTGGTGTGATTCACAGAGATTAGGTCCGACCAGATACATTTTAGATAAAATAATCAAGTAGTTACATGCCTCATGATAATTCATCAAGTAGTCAAATGGCAGAAGATTTTCCGACAAAATGCAATCACATTGGCAGCAGATATCCCCCCAAAATGCAATCACATTGGCAGCAGATATCCCCACAAAATGCAATCAGATTGGCAGCAGATATCCCCACAAAATGCAATTATATTGGCAGCAGATTTCCCCACAAATGCAATCAGATTGTGAGCAGATACCCCCACAAAATGCAATCAGATTGGCGGCAGATTTCCCCACAAAATGCGTTCAGATTGGCGGCAGATTTCCCCCAAAATGCATTCAGATTGGCAGCAGATTTCCCCACAAAATGCAATCAGATTGGCGGCAGATTTCCTCACAAAATGCAATCATATTGGCGGCAGATATCCCCACAAAATGCAATCAGATTGGCGGCAGATTTCCCCACAAAATGCGTTCAGATTGGCAGCAGATATCCCCACAAAATGCAATCATATTGGCAGCAGATATCCCCACAAAATGTAATCAGATTGGCAGCAGAATTCCGCACAAAATGCATTCAGATTGGCGGAAGATTTCCCCACAAAATGCAATCAAATTGGCGGCATATTTCCCCACAAGATGCAATCAGATTGGTGGCAGATTTCCCCGCAAAATGCAGTCAGATTGGCGGCAGATTTCCTCACAAAATGCAATCATATTGGCGGCAGATATCCCCACAAAATGCAATCAGATTGGCAACAGATATCCCCACCAAATGCAATCAGATTTGCAGCAGATAACCCCACAAAATGCAAGGCATTTTGTGGGTCCAAGCCCACTTCCTCAGGCCAATACAAGTGTCAAAGGGGAAGTAGCCAGCCCAGCAGCATTTGTGCATACCACCACATACCCTACCAAGGTTAAAGGGGTCCTACCTGGCCTTACATGGTGGACACCATTGGGAAAGGGAAAGCCAGTTCTTTTTTCACCAGGGAGAGCACGTATCCAGTCCAGGCTGGACACCGAGAGTGAAGCTAGGTTAATTGTCTCCAACTGCTTCTAGAAGTTGGTTGCCCCAGTTACAACCCACCTTTTTGAGTAGCCATTTTGTCATTTACTATATTTATTTTCCAATCGAAACATATGCTATCTGGGCTCAATTTGTCTCTGTGTCTTTTTTTCCTAGGGTGTCCAGGCACCCCACCTCCTTTCAGTTCTTATGAGACCTTGCCCTTCAGTTTCTGACCCAGTAACCAGGTAACAGTACAGGAACTGAAGGAAAATATTCACAATTAAGCTATATACAACAATGAAAAAAATCTTAGAGGTGCAAATGCTTTTCCACTCTATGCATACATTAATTCAATTTTTGGTAGAAATTCACTTTAGAAAGGATCATAAATATTGAATTTATGGGAAAACAAATACCCACTGATTACAGAAACACCGGGTAGATTAGAACTATTTAGATATTTAGATAAGAAACCAAATGTGTATGGGGTAAGATTATCAAATTACACAAAATAATTCAAGATCAATACATGGCTCTTTGAAGGAAAATTTCTATCCCACCGGTAATACATGCAACGTCCCAAGAGTATAGACGAGAGGAGGATAAAAGTACAAAACGCTGGAAAAGTGATGCTCGCTGATAGAATTAATACCTATGAGGAATGGCTTTTACCTAATGTGTTCAGCCGAAGAGGACTTTCCAGTCTTAAAGTGTTTCTTTTAGATCATTAATAAAGTGGGACAATTTAAACTGGACTGGTTAACCTTCCTTTTTAGCCTTTGGGTACCGATAGATGTGGTAAATTTAATGACTAATTAGGTTGGTGTAGATCTCTTCAAATATAATACTATATGGTGGCAGAAAACTATTTCAGATCCAGATCAATATCTAATGAAAAGCAATCAAGCACTTAAGGCTAGAGATTGTAAATGAGGTCAGATGGTAACCACAACTGTCATTGCAAGGTTATCCTAGCATATCTAATGTTGTTTAATTTCCACTGAAGTGTCAGTGTAATGCTTTACTGAATGGTAGAATTTAGTGTGGAGTGTACTTACGCTAGTTCATCAAAATAGCAATGTGGGCTTTTTTGTGGCAGATAAGTGCAAATATATGCAAATAAAGTAACTTATTTAAAACATACAGTTACATTGACACTAAATATAAAGTGTTGACAAGGACAGTACAGAGGACATGAACGTACAGTTTCAGCACCTTATCAACAAATATCGCCAGGTGCTCAATTCATGTAAAGGAATAAAATGTGGATGCTAGCCATGTCAAAACTTATCTGGCACTGAAATGAACAATGTCAGACTTAACACATTACCAAGCTTTCTCACGAGGAGTAAATTAATTTGTAGTATGCATATAATGTATGATGATTGTTATACTCAAATAAGAGAGGATAATAATATTTATAAGGATTATCCATTGAAAGTCAGTCACTTTTGTGTACATACATCATATTGGCACATTATGTATTTCATGATATTGCAATCCTGCCACTGCTAACTTAACTGTCATTAGACAACTGAGTACTATACACCAATCTGGAGATACTTTCAATGGCTCCTGATCCTGTGGTCACTGTGAGCCAATTACAGAGATCACAGGGTGAGATTTTTTTTTTTTTTTAAAGTGCTCTGGTCCTTAAGGGGACAGACCACTTTGGTACTAAGGAGTAAGGATGAAAAAGAACAGTTTCAAGAAATGTGAAACTGACCCAGCATGTGAACGAGCAGAGGCCATGGCAGAGATTGTTAAATCACTTATGTCACCAACTCTTGCCAATGGGGTGCACACCTGCACCGCTTTTCATCTTTCCAACACTTCCACCTTTACAACTGGAAGTTCTGTCTCCTTTTACAAGAGTCAGTAACATAAGTGAGTTCACCTTCTCTGCTGTGGCCTCTGGTTGCTCACGTGCCAGGACAGTTTCACTTCTCACTTATTCCTGCTAAGGAAGTTAAGGGGTGGTTTTCCAATTTCCACATAGTCAAAAAAGGATATTTAGGGTCAGTGTGTGCATGTGGAAATATATGGGAGTAAGCAGCCAGCTTGCGCATTAGAGTAAGAAAATATGGTAAATGACATGATGTTTTTTCTGACTTCCATGTACATTTTAATGCAAAGTGAATGGAGCTTGGAACTGCGCCTACTACTAACACATTTCATGGTGTTTTGGACTATCCAGTTCCAAGCTGCATACAATATGCATTGAATTTGCATGCTAGTTTAGATAGTTAGCATCTCATTGATGCTCTTTAATGGTAAAGAGCTCTATCATTGAAGGAAGCTCAGGTTTTTAGTATCCAAAATAGCTTTATTGTACGCATTAGAATATAATAATTCTAACATAGTACAGTAATTTAAAGCAGCAAGGACAGCCATACTATCCAAGGGAAAATTGGTGAAGTACCAAAAGAGAATAAAGAGAATTCCGGTTGGCATTTGCCATCTTAAGCCAATACTGATGTCATTTCCTCCCTTACTTTTTTCCTCCTAGAAACAGCACTGTTATAGCTAGCTTGCTTTGTAAACACATGTGAGCACAGCATAGATCAGATTTTCAGCAGCTCACTGAACTGCTCTCAGCCAATCAGTGAGAAGCAGGAATGTGGGAGGGGTGATGACAGACACAGACCATTTATATTGCGCTTTTCTCCTGGCGGACTCAAAGCGCCAGAGCTGCAGCCACTAGGGCACGCTCTATAGGCAGTAGCAGTGTTAGGGAGACTTTGTCTCCTACTGAATAGGTGTTGGCTTACTGAACAGGCAGTTCAGCCACCCATTATATTCTGTGGTACCGTACTGAGTAAAAAACAAACATGGGGTATATAATAATACAGACAATGGTATATGCAAAATAAAGACGTTGGTGCATAATATAGAATTGGTAGACATCATAGGAATTACAGTGACAAGTGTTCATCTCCTTGGCAATGGAAAAAAATAGAACCAGGCTGACTGAGGTAAGATTTATTACACCAGAAACATTTCTGAAGGCTACAGGCTGCAAAATAAACACAGAGCAGTGGGTAAATGGAATTTGATTTTGTGGTTGACAATTACTCTTTAAAGAGATAGATAATACATGGAATCAGTTTCCAGATATGCATTTTCTGATAACACAGTTTGAAAGACAATCAAAACAATGTGAAAACATTTATAAGGGTTTTATGAAAAGAATTAACACGAAGTGTTGCAACTTACATCAGATAACTAGAGATGACCCGAACGGTTCCCGGCGAACTTCCGGTGGTTCGCGATCGCGGAGAACTGCAAACCTTTCCGGAAGTTCGGTTCGCCCCCATAATGCACTATTAGGGTCAACTTTGACCGTCTACATCACAGTCAGCAGGCACAAAGTAGCCAATCAGGCTACACTCCGTCCTGGAGCCCCACCCCCCCCCTTATAAAAGGCAGGCACGGCCGGCCATTATATTCACTCGTGTGCCTGCAGTAAATAGAGAAGGGACAGCTGCTGCAGACTCTCTCATAGGGAAAGATTAGTTAGGCTCTTGTAGGCTTCTTAGCTTGCTCCTTGCTGATTCTTTTTGCTAAAATAGCACCCCACAACAGCTGTTTTGAGAGTTAATCTTGTTCTTGTGATCTATTTTTTTTTCTGTGTGTCCCACTGACACTTGTGTTGCATAGACAGCCTTGATAATCCATACTGTGTGTGTGCCACTGCCAGGCCCAGCACAATCAGTGACTACCTGTGTGTTTGACAGGTGCACATTGTAATACCTATTACTGCATATACCTACCTACCTGTTGTTCACAGTGCACCCACCTACCTACATGAGCTGAGCGCACGCAGTGTCACTGTGCCTGTCTGCTACCTGTTTGTGTGTGACAGGTGCACATTGTAATACCCAGTACTGCATATACCTACCTACCTGTTATTCACAGTGCACCCACCTACCTACGTGAGCACACGCAGTGTCACTGTGCCTGTCCGATACCTCTGTGTGTGTGTGTGACAGGTGCACATTGTAATACCCATTACTGCATATACTTACCTACCTGTTGGTCACAACTTGCAGTAGAGGAAAGGATTATCCGGGAGAAACTTCACCATTCAAGTTTCCATTTAAAACTTCCAAATAGTTTAATGCAATTCTTCCAATAAAACATGACAAAGGATAAAAGACATCAACAGCAATACTTATCAACAGGAGGTAGTGTAGGTGCTGCGGAGGCTGGTCGACGATCATTTCGCCCCTCTATCAGGGCTTTCTCGAGACCGTATAACCCCCTCACCCTGCCACCGCTCATATATACCAAAAGCCACACCCCACAATTTCCCACTCTCCAATGGCAGCACATCCTGTAATCAGGCTCACCTGTATTCAATACACCTGGTTCAAACGCCCGCCTCACTCACGTAATCTCCTCCGCATCTGTTGACGTCAGGAGATAAACTCTTCCTCTCCTGGAACGCATATAGGAAAGAAAGAAATGATAAATTCCTATGAGATAAATTGGACTATGAATATAAACAAGCGTTTGATTGGCGGTATAGGAAGGAAAGTGGGTATAGACCAAGAGGAGGTAGAGGATTCAATCCGAAAGGTAAACCACGGAACCCACCTAAAGGGAAACCAAGACCGCAAAAACCAAAAAGAAATCCTAAACTACCCAAGAAACCGACGGAAGGATCAGGAGAAAGCTCCCCACAATCCACATGGCCTAGCAGCCCTAATACAAGTTTTGATGATGAACTGTTTTCGGAGGAAGATATCCCTTTAGGAGAAGAAGACGAATTAGGCGCAGTAGGCGGCGTAAAAGATCCCAGAGATGCAAGGAAAGGGAAGGGGATTCTCAAGAAGCATCAGATCACATGGGAACAGAAGGAATTGAGGCATTCCCAGAGGAACAAGAACGACAAAGTTTAGATATTATAAACCTGTCAAAATTGGAACTTGATGAGTCTTGTGTGTCACTCTTAAAGAAGGGATTGAATTTTTGTCCAAGTAGTCAGTTCCAGGAAGTAGATTTTGAGATAGAATTATTCAAAAATATTAGAAAAATAGCATGTTATCGGTACTTTCAATCTCAGAAAAAACTAGGTTTCTATAAAGAACCACCACCTCTGGAGAAAGTCTTAATTTCCATGATATTGAGTACGGAGTTCACAGCAGAGGAACAACTATGGATTAGAGATATATGTGAGGATCCGGATGGGAAGAGGGCCATTTCCAACAGGGGACTGGAGGTTCCCTCACATATAGGACCTTCATCCAGATTTAATCCACAGATCACTCCAGGATCGGTATTAGAGGTCTTCTTCAATAGGGTTAGACAGGAAGTTCGAGCACTGGTTTATCCAAAGCCAAAACAAAATCTCACAGTGGGAGAAAAACGTTCCCTGGAATGGCTGAAGAAACAGAGGGAAGTTATAATTAAACCGTCTGACAAAGGTGGAAATATTGAGTTATGGCCTAGGACCATGTATGAGGTAGAATGTTTAAGCCAGTTGGAAGATGGAGTATCATATAGAAGGTTGCGCACTGACCCGACAGAGAGGCATATGACCAAATTAAGAAATGTACTTAAAGGGGCTGTGGAAGTAGGCATTATGAGCCGTATTTCGGCAAATAAGCTGGTCCCAGCAAACCCAAGGAAACCAGTGTGGTACTGTATCCCGAAAGTGCACAAGAACTTGGAGCGTCCTCCGGGACGTCCTATTTGCTCAGCAATTGGGTCAGTGTTTGAACGACTTTCTCAGTTTCTAGACTATAAACTTCGTCCGATAGTGGAGGCACTTCCATCATTTCTTTTAGATTCCATGGATGTTCTTAATAAGTTAAATCATTTTGAATGGAGGGAAGGTTATGCGTTAGCAAGTATCGATGTTACTTCATTATACAGCAGGATTAGACACAGTGATGGACTAGCAGCTGTTAAATCGTTCTTGCCTCTTTTGCAGGAGAGTCCTGAGGAGAATTCGTTTTTGTTGTCTGGCCTGGAGGCGGTTCTGACCAGCAACTCCTTCCTCTTCGACGGGCGGTGGTACCACCAGGAGGTTGGCACTGCAATGGGGACCCCTGTGGCCCCTACATTTGCCAAACTCTTTATGGGACACTGGGAGCTCGAGCAGGTGTTTTCCGGAAGCGGTGGGGGTGCTGCTCGGGTCCGCCTCTGGTCCAGATATATAGACGATATTCTGATAGTCTGGGCAGGTAACCAGAATGAATTCCAAGATTGGATTGAAATTTTTAATCGGAATGATATTAACCTGCATTTGACCTCAAATTGGGGGGACCTTGAACTGGAGTTCCTTGATCTGAAGCTAAGAGTAGTGGATAATAAGATTACTACAAGTACCTATAGAAAAACCACAGCATCCAATATGGTCTTACATGGTGAGAGTTTTCATCCGAAAAAATTAAAAAGCAGTTTGCCATATAGCCAGATGGTACGTATGAAACGCAACAACACAAATGAAGTATTAGGAAAACAGCAAATGTTGGAAGTTAAAAGAAGATTTGAGGCCCGTGGATATGAGGATGAGGTCCTATGTTCCGCTCTGGCTAGAGTAGAAAGGGTGGATAGAAAAAGTCTTCTAAAAAAGAAAGATAAAGCTAGAAAAGACTGTTTTTTTTATGCATTTCTCACACTCCCCCCTAGGAGAACATATTGCAGGAGCTATTAGACGGAACTGGGGACTCCTGAAATCGGACCCACTGCTCAGGGACAAATGCTCTCAGCCCCCCTGCATCTCGTTTAAAAGATGCAAAAATCTTAGAGACTGTTTGGTGAAGAGTGAATATAAAACTGAACAGACAAGGACATGGTTAAATCGATCAAGGGTATTGGGAAATTTCATATGTAATAGATGCATGTACTGTAAATACCTGAAACAGGGGAAATGTTTTTCATTTTTGAATAATACTTATAAGATCCGACATTTTTTTAATTGTCGGACAGAGATGGTAGTATATGCAGTAAGTTGTCCCTGTAATCTAATGTATATGTAACGATTGTGGAACTTTCTCCGTGATCAGCGCACAACGCATGCGCTGACACGGTGGAAACCCTCCACAAGCGTATATTTGAGGACACCCAGGCTAGGTGCTATGCACCCGCAGAGGGCAATTCCCTCCGGCAGATGGCGCTGTGCAGTGCAGGCGAACACAGTCGTTGCACAGCCACAGATGCCAGACGGGAATTGTACAGATCCAGGACAAGGTACGATCAGGCAGGGCTGGATAGCCCACAAGAAACAGAGCAAAGGGACAGAACCAATGTGTGTCCACCAAACTACTCGCCACCCAGCGACGGTAAACACACAACGGCAGAAACGAAGTGGGAATGCAATCGCAAGAATGGCGATTGCCGACAGAGACACAAGACTGAGCAAAACAGGGCACGAGGGTAGCAAAGGCACAGCAAATAATACAATGAGGAGATACGGAAAATAACAAATGCTAGCTAACCGCGAACACCGCACTCATTCGCAAGAGTGCACGCGGTTATGCGCGGTCTCCACGTGATAAGCACAATAGAGACAAGCACGCCTAACTAACCATTAACAGACAAACATGAAACAGAGGACGTGAGCGCTTGCTTAACGGTTACCTCACCGAGCCTCCAGCAAGCGTAGCAGACAAGACAGACACACGAAAACAGGGACAAGCGAGAGATAGGATCCACAGCACTAGCGAAAAGTGGCTAGTGCGATCCCAGGAGACAGAACAGAAGGATCCACAGCGCTAGCGAAAAGTGGCTAGCGCGATCCCAGGAGACAGAACAGAAGGATCCACAGCGCTAGCGAAAAGTGGCTCGCGCGATCCAAAGAGACAGATCAGAAGAGATAGCTGGTAGCAACCGCTGCACCAGCTATACTCCAAGAACAGAGATCAGAACCATTTCCTGTCGACCGCCGTTGGGACAGGACAATGGCAACAGAACAAACAAACAGATAATACAACCTGACTGGGCTAGAAGGGGAGCCTAAAGCAACCCCCAGGAATTAACTATACTAGATAGCAATGGCTGACACTCCAGCAGTGTCCATCAGGAACAGACCATGGAAGGGAAATGACCAGCAAAGCCTTCTGGGAAACATAAAGCTCTTATAGTGCCAGTCATCAAAGAAGGCAGGTAGGGGATTTGCATAACGAATGTATGCAAATTCCCCAGCAAGAGAACAGACCAGAAACTTGCAATGGAAAGACAGGTCTCTGTTCCAGAGACCTGCAGCCCACAGACTAGAGGAATGGACAAACAGCTGTCTGCCTGTGCAGCTAGCTGAGCGGATCATCACAGTATATAGGGAAAACAACCAGACCAATGGGAGAAAGATTTTCAGAGCACTTTAGATCCATCGAAAATGGGAAGGGAGCTAGGAGATTGATTGAGCATGTTAGAGACCGACATGGGGGGGACCCGGAATGTTTGAGCTTCTTTGGCATTGATAAATTTATTCAGACTGGAAGAGGGGGATACAATGGAGATGAAAGATTATTACAATTAGAAAGTAAATGGATTATTAGATTAGGGATGGAGGGCCATCAGGTTTCAATGATAGGATACATATGGGAATTTTTCTTTGATAAATCAGGCACTATGATCACATGGTTCCAATGGGGGTGGATTACCCTATCCCTAGGTTCCACAGTGAGTGTCAATAGGAATGAAATAGTAGGAATTAATAGGAGTTAATGTGATTATGATGTTTATATAAAAATGGGACCAATGATATAGTGATCTAGGATATGGTTGGGCTTTGATCCCATCCTGCCTGGTATCAGTCTTTGAGGCCCAATTGTCATGATTGCTTCTGCAGCATGTACTGCTGGCTGCAGAGGTGCTGCAGCCAAGTAGTTCTGATTCCGTCACATGCATTTGCTAGCATAGCATTGCTTGTGATAGTCTGTCAGCTAGGAATGGTGGTCAAGCCAGCCTGCTTGTGACTGATTACCATTCACCTGTGTGGAGATTTGCATCTCTGCTTTCATTGGATGACTTCAGTATAAAGGTTTGCTTCCTGCAGGCGTGCCCCGCCCATCATAGTTTCAGTCAGTCTAGGCTGATACTGGGTCTCTGAACACTGTGAAATATAGTTCCTTGTACTGTTACTTTCTAGTTTAGTTCTTGTGGAGTTACGTTATATATTTCCCACGGGGACATATATACGTACTCCTTCTAGTATAGAGTTGTAGTATTGTATTGCCTAGCTAAGTTGCTGCATTGCTTCAGATCTAGCTAGTCATCCTGATTTATGTTATATATTGGTTCATTGCCAATATATACATATTCTAGTCAGCGTTTGTTATTTTTGCTAGTCTTGCGTCATATATTGGTTCATTGCCAATATATACGCATACTAGCGTGTTTGTTGTTTTCCATATTGCATTCGCGGATTACTGTATCACATTAATAGCTGTAATTATAATTCCTGTGATACTCTTGTGTGATTTATCTGTGCTCTTGTACTCTGCCTTGTGGGTTGTGTCAATCTCCTGCGCAGGAGTGGCGAATCCTCCCAGTCCTGTCCTTGTGAAGTAAGCCATTGCTGCAGTCGCGATTGGCTGCTTCATTCCAGTCCTGTCCTTGCGAGGTAGCCATTGCTGTGGTTGCTGTTGGCTACCTCACTCCAATCTGTCTTGTATTCGCCTGAATGTTTGCTATCGCAAAAGTAGCACAACATCGCACTGCGCTGCTATTGCGTATTATTGGAAACCCAGAGCTGCAGTTGCTCTGGGCAGCCTGTGTAGCCTCTTCCATTATCCTGCTCTTTGCTTTATTGTGCTGGGTGGTCAGACAGTATGCCCCCCAGCATTACACCAATTAAGTGAATTTATGATGTCAATGTGATTTAGCTTTTGTATCGACTGATGATAAAGGGAGACATCTGGCTGGAGTTTCCTCTAGTACTGTCCTCGCTGAGGTCTTATTTGTTTATAATTCCTGAAATTTATAGATGTAATTATTATGATGACTGTTCTCTTTTTTCTGGTTTTTAATTGTCAATTGTTAATTGATGTTTAGTGTGCTTCTAACTGGCATTCGCTCGTGTTTATTGAAAAGTCCATATGTGAATTGCAGACCCCTATGATAATGATTACTTTAAAAGAGTTGTATTTTCAGTATAGATATGGAAAAAGGCCACTAGATGGCAGTTGTGTACATTAAAGTCTGGTGTAACAGTGAATCTAAGGGTAATATTATATTTCACCACACGATGGCAGCAACCCCGCTCAAGGTACGTACGTTACGGAACTAAGTCACGTCCAGAGCCGAGCGTGTGCTGAGGAGAACGTGTTAATGGACTGTGCGCCACGGCGCTCCGTATACGGAAGTGGAAGCCTATATGCGTTCCAGGAGAGGAAGAGTCTATATCCTGACGTCAACAGACGCGGAGGAGATTATGTGAGTGAGGCGGGCATTTGAATCAGGTGTATTGAATACAGGTGAGCCTGATTACGGGATGTGCTGCCATTGGAGAGTGGGAAATTGTGGGGTGTGGCTTTTGGTATATATGAGCGGTGGCAGGGTGAGGGGGTTATACGGTCTTGAGAAAGCCCTCATAGAGGGGCGAAACGATCGTCGACCAGCCTCCGCACCACCTACACTACCTCCTGTTGATAAGTATTGCTGTTGATGTCTTTTATCCTTTGTCATGTTTTATTGGAAGAATTGCATTAAAGTATTTGGAAGTTTTAAAGGGGAACTGAAGAGAGAGGTATATGGTGGCTGTCATGTTTATTTCCTTTTAATCAATACCAGTTGCCTGGCAGCCCTGCTGGTCTATTTCTCTGCAGTAGTATCTGATTAAAACCAGAAACAAGCATGCAGCTAGTCTTGTCAGATCAGACTTATAAGTCTGAACCACTGAAACACCTGATCTGCTGCATGCTTGTTCAGGGGCTATGGCTAATAGTATTAGAGGCAGAGGATCAGCAGGGCTGCCAGTAGTGTTGGGCGAACAGTGTTCGCCACTGTTCGGGTTCTGCAGAACATTACCCTGTTCGAGTGATGTTCGAGTTCGGCCGAACACCTGATGGTGCTCGGCCAAACCGTTCGGCCACATGGTCGAACTAAGAGCGCATGGCCGAACGTTCCCCGAACGTTCGGCTAGCGCTGTGATTGGCCGAACGGGTCACGTGGTTCGGACCCAAACGCGCTCTGATTGGCCGAACGGTCACGTGGTTCGGGTAAATAAATACCCGAACCATGTCATATCTCCGCCATTTCTCTGTGGGTTTAGCTTTGGGTAGGCAGGCAGGGTAGTTCGCTCTCCAGCCACGCTAGCCAGGGTCCCCCCCAGTCATTGTGTGTCGCTGCTGGGAACAGTAGTACACCGCCCGCTCAGCCACACTATATATAGCATTGTTTACTGCCACTGTGTACCTCGCTCAGCCACACTATATATAGCATTGTTTACTGCCACTCTGTGTACATCGCTCAGCCAGACTATATAGCATTGTGTGTACTGCCACTGTGTACCTCACTCAGCCAGACTATATAGCATTGTTTACTGCCACTCTGTGTACACCGCTCAGCCAGACTATATAGCATTGTGTGTACTGCCACTCTGTGTACACCGCTCAGCCAGACTATATAGCATTGTTTACTGCCACTCTGTGTACACGGCTCAGCCAGACTATATAGCATTGTGTGTACTGCCACTCTGTGTACACCGCTCAGCCAGACTATATAGCATTGTTTACTGCCACTCTGTGTACACCGCTCAGCCAGACTATATAGCATTGTGTGTACTGCCACTTTGTGTACACCGCTCAGCCAGACTATATAGCATTGTTTACTGCCACTCTGTGTACACGGCTCAGCCACACTATATAGCATTGTGTGTACTACCACTCTGTGTACACCGCTCAGCCAGACTATATAGCATTGTTTACTGCCACTCTGTGTACACCGCTCAGCCAGACTATATAGCATTGTGTGTACTGCCACTCTGTGTACACCGCTCAGCCAGACTATATAGCATTGTGTGTACTGCCACTCTGTGTACACCGCTCAGCCAGACTATATAGCATTGTGTGTACTGCCACTCTGTGTACACCGCTCAGCCAGACTAAATAGCATTGTGTGTACTGCCACTCTGTGTACACGGCTCAGCCACACTATATAGCATTGTTTACTGCCACTCTGTGTACACGGCTCAGCCACACTATATAGCATTGTGTGTACTGCCACTCTGTGTATACCGCTCAGCCAGACTATATAGCATTGTGTGTACTGCCACTCTGTGTACACCGCTCAGCCAGACTATATAGCATTGTGTGTACTGCCACTCTGTGTACACCGCTAAGCCAGACTAAATAGCATTGTGTGTACTGCCACTCTGTGTACACGGCTCAGCCACACTATATAGCATTGTTTACTGCCACTCTGTGTACACGGCTCAGCCACACTATATAGCATTGTGTGTACTGCCACTCTGTGTACACCGCTCAGCCAGACTATATAGCATTGTGTGTACTGCCACTCTGTTTACACCGCTCAGCCAGACTATATAGCATTGTTTACTGCCACTCTGTGTACACGGCTCAGCCACACTATATAGCATTGTTTACTGCCACTCTGTGTACACCGCTCAGCCACACTATATAGCATTGTGTGTACTGCCACTCTGTGTACACCGCTCAGCCAGACTAAATAGCATTGTGTGTACTGCCACTCTGTGTACACCGCTCAGCCAGACTATATAGCATTGTTTACTGCCACTCTGTGTCTGCTGGGAACAGTAGTACACCGCTCACCCGCCACTGTATAGCATTGTGCTCTGTGTCGCTGCTGGCAATAGTGGTACACCGCTCACCCACCACTGTATAGCATTTCTGTACTGCCACTGTACTGCTGCCAGTCAGCGTGTACTTTAAGGATAAGTGAAATGAGGAAGAAATCCGGTGAAAGAGGGAGGGGAAAGGGAAGAGGTGTTTCCCCTGACGGTTCACGTACAGGCCACAGGGGAGCACCCAAGAAAACCCACTCAATACCGCCCATGTTGTCCAGGACAACAACCCTCACAGATCCAAAAGAACAGGACCAGATAATTACTTGGATGACCTCTCAAGCGTCCAGCAGTGGGTTAAGCAGCACCAGCACATCACGCACGAGGTCCGAGTCCTCAGCCAGTTACAAGGAGCCAGTGGGCACAAAGCTGACACAACCGGCAGCGACACCACGCACACAACTGCCAGATAACCAGTCCGATGAATTACCTCAGGACACAATGGGGTATTCGCAGGAGCTATTCCCAGGCCAACAAACTTCCACCTTTGAAAGGTCAATAGAGGATCAGCCAGAAATGTTGTACCCGGATTCACAACCATTAACCTCCCTGGCGGTAAGCCCGAGCTGAGCTCAGGCTACGCCGCGCAGGGGGAGATCTCAGCCCCTGGTGGGGCGATTTTTATTCAGTAAATTGCTGTGCGCGCAGCCAGCACTTTGCTAGCCGCGCGCACAGCTTGATCGCCGCCGCTCTGCGGCGATCGGCCGCACGCAGCGGCGAAAGAGGGCCCCCCCCCCCCCGCCAGAGCCCTGCGCTGCCCGGACCAATGAGTTCCGGGCAGCGCTATGGGCTGGATCGGAGGTGTCTGACGTCAGGACGTCGGCTGACGTCCATGACGTCATCCCGATCGTCGCCATGGCGACAGGAGAAGCCAAACAGGGGAACGCGTTGTATACGCGTTCCCCTGTTTGCTATAGATGCCGGCGACTATCGCACTAGAGGGACACATGCGCCCTCTAGTGGTGTTTCATGTAGCTATCACTCTGGTAGCTTTACATGAAACAAAAAAAAAAAATTTTTAAAAAAAGTTTTTTTGCCAATTTGGCAAAAAAAATTAACCGCCAGGGAGGTTAACTGTGGGAAATGCACCGGGCACTGAAATACAAGGCGAGTCCGAGGACTTTGAAACCCAAATCCCAGAGCAAGTTGGGCAGGAGGGGTTGCAATTGCAGGAGGTCGGCCGAGAAGCTCTGGAAGACGACGTTGGAGTGAGCTGCGCAGAGGTTGTTCTGGGGAGCTCTACTCCACGGCGGCGGCCCCCCACAATGACATATGACGAGTTTGAGGAGATGGAAGAGGAGGGTATGGACAATGTGGACAGAGACCCAGATTTTGTTTGTGAACGAGAACATCGCCGTCGTAGCAGCAGCACAGATGAGTCTGTTGAAGAACCCACTGCTGCACGAGTTCGCCTTGTGCCACAAGGTAGGCGGCGCGCAATTTCAGGCACCACAAGCGTGGAAGTTCAAGTGAGAGGCAAAAGAGGAGCAAACAGAAATCGCCAGCAAGGCAGGTGCTCCAAAGTCTGGGCTTTCTTTGAAGACTGCACTGAGGATGTTACCATGGCGATTTGCAAGGTGTACAAGACCCGCCTGAGCAGGGGGAAAAATATTAACAACCTCTCCACCACCAGCATGAGCCGCCACATGCTATCCAAACATCCCACTCTTTGGGCAAACGCGGCAGGACAGGGTACCAGCAACACTGCCTCCCTTGGGTTCACCAGACTCACCACCAGACCCGCCTCAGCAGCAGCAGTAGCCCAGCCATTGCGTGGTTCACAACATTCACAAACATCAGACGACGCTGACACTGTCACTTTCCGGAGTAGTGCTCTTGAGGTCTCCCAGTCTTCATCAAACACAACAACCAACAGCCCTTCCGTGTGCAGCGCTACGGTTCAGTTGTCTGTGTCGGAGATGATTGAGCGCAAGAGGAAATTGCCAGCAAATGACCCCCGGGCCGTGGCAGTAACAGCCAGCATAGCCAAGCTCCTGGCCTGCGAAATGCTGCCATATCAAGTGGTGGAGACAAACAGCTTCAAGGGCATGATGTCAGTGGCCATCCCACGTTACGTGGTTCCCAGCCGCTACCACTTTGCGCGCTCTGCAGTGCCTGAGTTGCATGAGCACGTGGTCAGCAAAATAACCCGAAGCTTGAAGAATGCCGTTGCCTGCAAGGTTCACCTCACCACTGACACCTGGACGAGTGCTTTCGGCCAGGGTCGATACATCTCCCTTACCGCGCACTGGGTGAACCTTGTGGAGCCTGGCAGCGATTCCTCACCTGCTACGGCGTGGGTGTAGCCCACGCCGCAAACAGCTGCACCGCCGTCCCTCCCACTGGATAACAACAGCAGCACCTACCTCTCTGACTCCTTCTCCTCCAACGCATCTCAAAGCTGTACCTCATCCGGAAACGCTAACCCAGCAGCAGTAGGATCGTGGAAGCAGTGCAGCACAGCTGTTGGCATGCGTCAGCAAGCGTTGCTGAAGCTGATCTGCCTTGGGGATAAGCAGCACACAGGGGAGGAAATTTGGAGGGGAATAAAGGAACAGACGGATTTGTGGCTGGCACCGCTGGACCTGAAACCGGGCATGGTTGTGTGTGATAATGGGAGTAATCTCATTCGCGCTTTAAGGTTGGCTAAGCTGACACACATCCCTTGCCTGGCGCACGTGATGAACCTAGTAGTTCAGCGGTTCCTGAGGACATACCCAGGCGTGGCCGATCTTCTGCTGAAGGTGCGTCGAGTGGCCAAACATTGTAGAAATTCCAGTACTGCTTCGGGGGCGCTCGCCAAGATGCAGGAGCGCTTCAATCTCCCCCACCATCGCTTGCTGTGTGATGTCCCTACGCGCTGGAATTCTACACTGCACATGCTAGCCCGCTTTTGCGAGCAGAAGAGTGCAGTGGTCCAGTACATGACGGCGCAGTACCGAGGCGCACCCGGACAGCTGCCAAGCTTCTGTGGATCCGATTGGGCCAACATGTTGGACCTCTGCCAAGTCCTCCAAAATTTTGAGCAATCTACGTTGCTTGTGAGCAGTGACAACTCTTCAGTCAGCATTACCATACCACTGCTGTGTTTACTGAAGAGGTCAATGTTGAAAATCAAGGAAACAGCTGTCATGATGCAACTGGGGGAATCTGAAGGAGAAAACGATCAGCGTGATGGTACCAACATCAGGCCATCCGCCTCAGGAAACGCTGGCCCCAGCAGCTATGACGAAGAAGAGGAGGAGGAACAGCTGGAGTTGGAGCAGGAATTTCATGCCACCACTGACGAGGGACAGAGCGGTGCACGTTGGACTTCCACAATTCAGTGCGAATGGTCAGCAGAAGCAGACCAGGAGGAAGGTGAGTGACGACTATGATGCATCACAACAACTATCACAACGCTCACAAGAGGATGATGAGGATTCTGGTAGGACTCTGGCACACATGGCTCAATTCATGCTAGACTGCATTGAACGCGACCCACGCATTGTGCGCATTCTGGACAACACCAATTACTGGGTTTATACCCTTCTGGATCCACGGTACAAACACAATGTTCCAAAACTGCTTGAAGAAAGAGTCAGACAGGTCAAAATGGAAGAATACCAGCAGGCCCTTGTGGAGACTTTAGAGAGGAGATTGACATCCTCCCCCTCCTCTAGCCAGTTGTACGCCGACAGACTGACTTCCGCAAACCCAGGACGACCAGGAGGGCAGCAAACAACGCAAGCCGCAGCTAGTGCCCAAAAGGGAATGGTATCGGCAGTGTCCTTGGAGTGGGAAAAATTTCTGATACCCATGCAGCAGCAGCCCACTGAACAGCAAGCGTGCAGATCCACCTCCAACACCGATCGCCTGGAGAAGATGGTCAAGGACTACATGTCAGATGACGTAGCTGTGTCGAACAATCCATCTGCACCCTTCAACTATTGGGTATCGAAGCTAGACACCTGGCACGAACTGGCAATGTACGCAATAGAGGTGCTGGCTTGCCCGGCAGCCAGCGATATGTCGGAACGCTGTTTCAGTGCTGCCGGAGGCATCATCACAGATCGGCGTATCCGCCTCTCCACAGAAAATGTAGACCGTCTGACTCAAATTAAAATGAATCAATCCTGGATTGGAAACGACTACGCAACACTCCAGGACCCCAACCAAGTAACATGACCAATGAACATCTGGGATGGTTTAGCGTTTCCGGTCCCTGTTTATTGAACCTCTCATCTGTATTACATTTATGACTGCATGGCGGCAAAAAGCATTGCTGCTATCCGCACGCTTTTTGTCCTCATGCAAGGCCTGGGTTGTTGTGTCTCAAAAAGCGTGGCCTTCTCCTCCTGCGCCTGCTCCTGTTCCATCACGTCTGCTGTAGTGTTGGGCGAACAGTGTTCGCCACTGTTCGGGTTCTGCAGAACATCACCCTGTTCGGGTGATGTTCGAGTTCGGCCGAACACCTGACGGTGCTCGGCCAAACCGTTCGGCCATATGGCCGAACTAAGAGCGCATGGCCGAACGTTCCCCGAACGTTCGGCTAGCGCTGTGATTGGCCGAACGGGTCACGTGGTTCGGACCCGAACGCGCTCTGATTGGCCGAACTGTCACGTGGTTCGGGTAAATAAATACCCGAACCACGTCATATCTCCGCCATTTGTCTGTGGGTTTAGCTTTGGGTAGGCAGGCAGGGTAGTTCGCGCTCCAGCCACGCTAGCCAGGGTCCCCCCCAGTCATTGTGTGTCACTGCTGGGAACAGTAGTACACCGCTCGTTCAGCCACACTATATAGCATTCTGTTTACTGCCACTCTGTGTACCTCGCTCAGCCACACTATATAGCATTCTGTTTACTGCCACTCTGTGTCTGCTGGGAATAGTAGTACACCGCTTGCTCAGCCACACTATATAGCATTCTGTTTACTGCCACTCTGTGTACCTCGCTCAGCCACACTATATAGCATTCTGTTTACTGCCACTCTGTGTCTGCTGGGAATAGTGGTACACCGCTCGCTCAGCCACACTATATAGCATTCTGTTCACTGTTCTGTGTCTGCTTGGAATAGTGGTACACCGCTCGCTCAGCCACACTATATAGCATTCTGTTTACTGTTCTGTGTCTGCTGGGAATAGTGGTACACCGCTCGCTCAGCCACACTATATAGCATTCTGTTTACTGTTCTGTGTCTGCTGGGAATAGTGGTACACCGCTCGCTCAGCCACACTATATAGCATTCTGTTCACTGTTCTGTGTCTGCTGGGAATAGTGGTACACCGCTCGCTCAGCCACACTATATAGCATTCTGTTCACTGTTCTGTGTCTGCTGGGAATAGTGGTACACCGCTCGCTCAGCCACACTATATAGCATTCTGTTTACTGTTCTGTGTCTGCTGGGAATAGTGGTACACCGCTCGCTCAGCCACACTATATAGCATTCTGTTTACTGTTCTGTGTCTGCTGGGAACAGTAGTACACCGCTCGCTCAGCCAGAGTATATAGCATTGTGTTTACTGCCACTCTGTGTACACCGCTCAGCCAGACTATATACCATTGTTTACTGACACTCTGTGTACACCGCTCAGCCAGACTATATACCATTGTTTACTGACACTCTGTGTACACCGCTCAGCCAGACTATATACCATTGTTTACTGCCACTCTGATTCTGCTGGGAACAGTAGTACACCGCTCGCTCAGCCAGACTATATACCATTGTTTACTGACACTCTGTGTACACCGCTCAGCCAGACTATATACCATTGTTTACTGCCACTCTGATTCTGCTGGGAACAGTAGTACACCGCTCGCTCAGCCAGACTATATACCATTGTTTACTGACACTATATAGCAGACTATATAGCATTGTGTGTACACCGCTCAGCCAGACTATATACCATTGTTTACTGACACTCTGTGTACACCGCTCAGCCAGACTATATACCATTGTTTACTGCCACTCTGATTCTGCTGGGAACAGTAGTACACCGCTCGCTCAGCCAGAGTATATAGCATTGTGTTTACTGCCACTCTGTGTACACCGCTCAGCCAGACTATATACCATTGTTTACTGACACTCTGTGTACACCGCTCAGCCAGACTATATACCATTGTTTACTGACACTCTGTGTACACCGCTCAGCCAGACTATATACCATTGTTTACTGCCACTCTGATTCTGCTGGGAACAGTAGTACACCGCTCGCTCAGCCAGACTATATACCATTGTTTACTGACACTATATAGCAGACTATATAGCATTGTGTGTACACCGCTCAGCCAGACTATATACCATTGTTTACTGACACTCTGTGTACACCGCTCAGCCAGACTATATACCATTGTTTACTGCCACTCTGATTCTGCTGGGAACAGTAGTACACCGCTCGCTCAGCCAGACTATATACCATTGTTTACTGACACTCTGTGTACACCGCTCAGCCAGACTATATACCATTGTTTACTGCCACTCTGATTCTGCTGGGAACAGTAGTACACCGCTCGCTCAGCCAGACTATATAGCATTGTGTTTACTGCCACTCTGTGTACACCGCTCAGCCACACTATATAGCATTGCGTACTCTGCCAGTCAGTGTGTATATTGCTGGGATCAGTAATACTCCACTCACCGTCAACCACTATATGAGCTCAACATGAGTTCCCCAGAGACCTCCGCTGTGAGCAGCACTCCCAACAACAGCAACAGCCAACGCCCCACGCAAGCTATAACATCCACCCCAGCAGCCAGTGGTCAGCAGCAGCCCTCCCCGGAGGAGAACGTTGTGTCCATCAGTCCGTCGCCAGAGCGATTAATGAGGGCTGCCATTGAGGAGATGATGGGGCCTGATGTGGAGGAGGAGGTCTGGCTCAGGCCAGCATCCCAAGTTAATGTTGAGGACGATGAGGGGTCTGTGTCTGGGGATGTTGGGGTGGCAGAGGTGGTGGGTGGGTCAGACTCAGGAGAAGAGTTGTATGATGAGGATGATGATCGGGACCATCTGTATGTGCCTCAGAGTCCGACCCCGGAAAACATGTTGTATCGTGTGTTTAGGTACTAAAATCTGCGTTCCCTCCCAGTAGTGTTGGGCGAACAGTGTTTGCCACTGTTCGGGTTCTGCAGAACATCACCCTGTTCGGGGTGACTATATAGCAGACTATATAGCATTGTGTTTAATGCCACTCTGTGTACACGGCTCAGCCACACTATATAGCATTGTGTTTACTTCCACTCTGTGTCTGCTGGGAACAGTAGTACACCGCTCACCCGCCACTGTATAGCATTGTGCTCTGTGTCACTGCTGACAATAGTGGTACACCGCTCACCCACCACTGTATAGCATTTCTGTACTGCCACTGTACTGCTGCCAGTCAGCGTGTACTTTAAGGATAAGTGAAATGAGGAAGAAATCCGGTGAAAGAGGGAGGGGCAAGGGAAGAGGTGTTTCCCCTGACGGTTCACGTACAGGCCACAGGGGAGCACCCAAGAAAACCCACTCAATACTGCCCATGTTGTCCAGGACAACAACCCTCACAGATCCAAAAGAACAGGACCAGATAATTACTTGGATGACCTCTCAAGCGTCCAGCAGTGGGTTAAGCAGCACCAGCACATCACGCACGAGGTCCGAGTCCTCAGCCAGTTAAAGTCTGGGCTTTCTTTGAAGACTGCACTGAGGATGTTACCATGGCGATTTGCAAGGTGTGCAAGACCCGCCTGAGCAGGGGGAAAAGTATTAACAACCTCTCCACCACCAGCATGAGCCGCCACATTCTATCCAAACATCCCACTCTGTGGGCAAACGCGGCAGGACAGGGTACCACCAGCAACACTGCCTCCCTTGGGTTCACCAGACTCACCACCAGACCCGCCTCAGCAGCAGCAGTAGCCCAGCCATTGCGTGGTTCACAACATTCACAAACATCAGACGATGCTGACACTGTCACTTTCCGGACTAGTGCTCTTGAGGTCTCCCAGTGTTCATCAAACACAACAACCAACAGCCCTTCGGTGTGCAGCGCTACGGTTGAGTTGTCTGTCTCTGAGATGTTTGAGCACAAGAGGAAATTGCCAGCAAATGACCCCCGGGCCGTGGCAGTAACAGCCAGCCAGCATAGCCAAGCTTCTGGCCTGCGAAATGCTGCCATATCGAGTGGTGGAGACAAACAGCTTCAAGGGCATGATGTCAGTGGCCATCCCACGTTACGTGGTTCCCAGCCGCTACCACTTTGCGCGCTCTGCAGTGCCTGAGTTGCATGAGCACGTGGTCAGCTAAATAACCCGAAGCTTGAAGAATGCCGTTGCCTGCAAGGTTCACCTCACCACTGACACCTGGACGAGTGCGTTCGGCCAGGGTCGATACATCTCCCTTACCGCGCACTGGGTGAACCTTGTGGAGCCTGGCAGCGATTCCTCACCTGCTACGGCGCGGGTGTTGCCCACGCCGCAAACAGCTGGATAACAACAGCAGCACCTACCTCTCTGACTCCTTCTCGTCCAACGCATCTCAAAGCTGTACCTCATCCGGAAATGCTAACCCAGCACCAGCAGCAGTAGGATCGTGGAAGCAGTGCAGCACAGCTGTTGGCATGCGTCAGCAAGCGTTGCTGAAGCTGATCTGCCTTGGGGATAAGCAGCACACAGGGGAGGAAATTTGGAGGGGAATAAAGGAACAGACGGATTTGTGGCTGGCACCGCTGGACCTGAAACCGGGCATGAAGCTAGACACCTGGCACGAACTGGCAATGTACACAATAGAGGTGCTGGCTTGCCCGGCAGCCAGCGTTATGTCGGAACGCTGTTTCAGTGCTGCCGGAGGCATCATCACAGATCGGCGTATCCGCCTCTCCACAGAAAATGCAGACCGTCTGACTCAAATTAAAATGAATCAATCCTGGATTGGAAACGACTACGCAACACTCCTGGACCCCAACCAAGTAACATGACCGATGAACATCTGGGATGGTTTAGCGTTTCCGGTCCCTGTTTATTGAACCTCTCATCTGTATTACATTTATGACTGCATGGCGGCAAAAAGCATTGCTGCTATATCCGCACGCTTTTTGTCCTCATGCAAGGCCTGGGTTGTTGTGTCTCACAAAGCGTGGCCTTCTCCTCCTGCGCCTCCTCCTGTTCCATCACGTGTGCTGCTGCTGCTGCTGCTGCTGCTGGGTTACTGTTGCCGGTCCCTGTTTATGGAACCTCTTATCTTTATTACATTTATGACTACATGGCGGTACAAAGCATGCTATCCGCACGCTTTTTGTCCTCATGCAAGGCCTGGGTTGTTGTGTCTCACAAAGCGTGGCCTTCTCCTCCTGCGCCTCCTCCTGTTCCATCACGTGTGCTGCTGCTGCTGCTGCTGCTGCTGGGTTACCGTTGCCGGTCCCTGTTTATGGAACCTCTTATCTTTATTACATTTATGACTACATGGCGGTACAAAGCATGCTATCCGCACGCTTTTTGTCCTCATGCAAGGCCTGGGTTGTTGTGTCTCACAAAGCGTGGCCTTCTCCTCCTGCGCCTCCTCCTGTTCCATCACGTGTGCTGCTGCTGGGTTAGCGTTGCCGCGTGGTCCCTGTTTATTGAACCACTTATCTTTATTAAATTTATGACTGCATGGTGGTACAAAGCATGCTATCCGCACGCTTCTTGTCCTCATGCAAGGCCTGGGTTGTTGTGTCTCAAAGCGTGGCCTTCTCCTCCTGCGCCACCCTCCTCCTATTCCATCACGTGTGCTGCTGCTGGGTTAGCATTACCGGTCCCTTTTCCTGGAACCTCTTATATGTATTACATTTATGACTGCATGCCGACAAAAAGCATGTTACCTGTGCAAAGAAAACAGACATTTCCCGCATTTAAAAGACAGTTTTCCCTTTGAAACTTTAAAATCGATTTTCTCAAAAACTATAAGCTCTTTTTGCTAAATTTTTTTTTCCTCTTGTACCCACTCCCAAGGTGCACATACCCTGTAAATTTGGGGTATGTAGCATGTAAGGAGGCTTTACAAACCACAAAAGTTCGGGTCCCCATTGACTTCCATTATGTTCGGAGTTCGGGTCGAACACCCGAACATCGCGGCCATGTTCGGCCTGTTCGGCCCGAACCCGAACATCTAGATGTTCTCCCAACACTAGTCTGCTGCTGCTGGGTTAGCGTGGCCGCGTGGTCCCTGTTTATTGAACCACTTATCTTTATTACATTTATGACTGCATGGCGGTACAAAGCATGCTATCCACACGCTTCTTGTCCTCATGCAAGGCCTGGGTTGTTGTGTCTCACAAAGCGTGGCCTTCTCCTCCTGCGCCTCCTCCTGTTCCATCACGTCTGCTGCTGCTGGGTTAGCGTTGCCGCGTGGTCCCTGTTTATTGAACCACTTATCTTTATTACATTTATGACTGCATGGCGGTACAAAGCATGCTATCTGCACGCTTCTTGTCCTCATGCAAGGCCTGGGTTGTTGTGTCTCAAAAAGTGTGGCCTTCTCCTCCTGCGCCTCCTCCTCCTGTTCCATCACGTGTGCTGCTGCTGGGTTAGCGTTGCCGCGTGGTCCCTGTTTATTGAACCACTTATCTTTATTACATTTATGACTGCATGGCGGTACAAAGCATGCTATCCGCACGCTTCTTGTCCTCATGCAAGGCCTGGGTTGTTGTGTCTCACAAAGCGTGGCCTTCTCCTCCTGCGCCTCCTCCTGTTCCATCACGTCTGCTGCTGCTGGGTTAGCGTTGCCGCGTGGTCCCTGTTTATTGAACCACTTATCTTTATTACATTTATGACTGCATGGCGGTACAAAGCATGCTATCCGCACGCTTCTTGTCCTCATGCAAGGCCTGGGTTGTTGTGTCTTAAAAAGCGTGGCCTTCTCCTCCTGCGCCTCCTCCTCCTGTTCCATCACGTGTGCTGCTGCTGGTGCTGGGTTAGTGTTACCGGTCCCTTTTCCTGGAACCTCTTCTCTGTATTACATTTATGACTGCATGGCGACAAAAAGCATGTTACCTGTGCAAAGAAACATGACATTTTCCACATTTAAAAGACAGTTTTTCCTTTGAAACTTTACAATCAATTTTCTCAAAAACTATAAGCTCTTTTTCAAATATTTTTTTCCCTCTTGTACCCACTCCCAAGGTGCACATACCCTGCAAATTTGGGGTATGTAGCATGTAAGGAAGCTTTACAAAGCACGAAAGTTCGGGTCCCCATTGACTTCCATTATGTTCGGAGTTCGGCGCGAACACCCGAACATCGCGGCGATGTTCGGCGAACGTTCGCGAACCCGAACATCTAGGTGTTCGCCCAACACTAGCTGCCAGGCAACTGGTATTGTCTAAAAGGAAATAAACATGACAGCCTCCATATACCTCTCTCTTCAGTTCCTCTTTAAATGGAAACTTAATTGGTGAAGTTGCTCCCGGAGAATCTATTGCAAATTAGGATATAGAACTGTTTCTCATCCGGATGCTGCACCACTGTATGGATACATGTTGGGAAGTTTTAAGGCATTGGTGTGCACTCGCTCTGTCGTCTTTAATTGATCAATTGAATCTACCTGTTGGTCACAGTGCACCCACCTACCTACGTGATTTGAGCGCGCGCAGTGTCACTGTGCCTGTCCGCTACCTGTTTGTGTGTGACAGGTGCACATTGTAATACCCAGTATTGCATATACCTACTTACCTGTTGTTCACAGTGCACCCACCTACCTACGTAAGTGCACACAGTGTCACTGTGCCTGTTCACTATCTGTCTGTGTGTGTGTGTGACAGGTGCACATTGTAATACCCATCACTGCATATACCTACCTGTTGTGTTCAGTGCACCCACCTCATCACTGCATATACTTACCTGTTGTGTTCAGTGCACCCACCTACCTACGTGAGTGCACGCAGTGTGATATACCACTCTGTGCATACCTGTTAACTGCACCTGTGTGACTGCACATTGTATTAGTCAAGTCAGTGCATACCTTTCACTTAATTCCCCCCGATATGGACACAACAGACAAAACAGGCAAAGGTAGAGACAGACCCAGAGGAAGGCCACCCGGCAGATCTGTGCGAGGTCATGTTGATGTGATTTTGTGCGGCCCTCGACCAAACTACAGTGTTCAGAAGAAGGCATGTCCCATCAACTCCCAAGATGTGGTTGACTATTTAACAGAGAACACATCATCTTCCACAGCCACCAGTGCTACTACAAGCACCACATCCATTGCATTTGACATTTCGCAAGAATTAATTGGTAGGGAATTAACTGATTCACAGCCATTATTGTTACAACCAGATGAAGGCGCTAAGCAAGTTACACCACCTCATATGTCTGAGTTAGGCAGCGACAGTATGGACGTAACGTGTGAAGATGATGAAGTACCTGCTGTTGGTGCAGTTTTGGAGGTGTCTGAGGCAAGCGAAGCTGGGCAGGATGATTATGATGATGACGATGATACGGATCCCACGTATGTTCCCAATAAAGGAGATGAACAGGGGGACAGTTCAGAGGGGGAGTCAGAGAGGAGTTGGCTGTGCAGCGGACCAACTTGTGTAACACCTCCACGGCTTGCAGGCAGGCCTCCTGCCACCTCCTCTCCTCCTGCTACATACTCTTCGCTGTCGTCCTCCTCCTTGGCTGAGTGGCAGTTCAACTCTACTGGTGCTGCGATCTCCTTTCCAGCTACACAGACCATCTCCCAAGGGCCTATGCTGCATGCCAGGTACAACGGTGTCCAACCATCTTAGACATGTCTTGCCTCAAAGCGGCGAGTCAAACAGGAGCAGCTCTCCTGGCTGCTCTTAGCAAACAGGTGAATCAGTGGCTGACCCCGCACCAGCTGGAGATTGGCAACGTGGTGTGTGACAACGGTAGCAATCTCCTTTCCGCTTTGAATTTGGGAAAGCTGACACATGTACCCCGCATGGCACATGTGCTGAATCTAGTAATTCAAAGATTTGAGTCAAAGTACCCAGGCTTAGAGGATGTCCTGAAGCAGGCCAGGAAGTTGTGTGGGCATTTCAGGCGATCTTACACGGCCATGGCACCAGTGGCATAGCTACAAACCTCTGGGCCCCGATGCGGAATCTGGATGTGCCCCCCCCCCCCACGGCAACAACAGCCCCCCTCCCTCGGCAACACCCGACCCACACACATATCCAAATCCCTATAGCCAGCTATAGGTCCCCCCAGTATAGGTAGCCAGGCATAGGTAAGCCAGTATAGTTGCCCCCGGTATAGGTTAGCCAGGTAGGTGCCTCCAGCATAAGTAGCCAGTATAGTTGCCCCCAGTATAGGTTAGATAGGCAGGCGCCGCCGGTATAGGTTAGCTAGGTGGATGCCTCTAATATAGGTAGCCAGAATAGTTGTCCCCAGCATAGGTTAGATAGGTAGGTGCCCCCAGTATAGGTTAGTTAGGTAGGTGCCTCCAATATAGGTAGCCAGTATAGTTGCCACCTGTATAGGCTAGCTAGGTGCCCCGAATACAGGTTAGACAAGTAAGTGCCCCCAGGTTAGATAGGTAGGTGCCCCCCAGTATAGGTTAGATTAGGTAGCTGCCCCCCAGTATAGGTTAGATGAGGTAGGTGCCCCCCAGTATAGGTTAGGTAGCTGCCCCCCAGGATAGATTAGGTAGCTTTCCCCCAGGATAGGTTAAATTAGGTAGCTGCCCCCAGGATAGGTTAGAGTAGGTAGCTGCCCCCCAGGATAGGTTAGAGTAGGTAGCTGCCCCCCAGGATAGATTAGGTAGCTGCCCCCCAGGATAGGTTAGATTAGGTAGCTGCCCCCCCCCAGATAGGTTAGGTAGGTAGCTGCCCCCCCAGGATAGGTTAGGTAGGTAGCTGCCCCCCCAGGATAGGTTAGGTAGGTAGCTGCCCCCCAGGATAGATTAGGTAGCTGCCCCCCCAGGATAGGTAGGTAGGTAGGTAGGTCTCCCCCCCCCATAATGAAGGGGGGAGCCGCAGCTGCGGGGAGAGCAGCCCGACCTCTCCCTCCCTTCCTCTCCCCGGGCCCCCCCCTTCAAATGCAGAGTGCGCGGCGCACGGAAGCGCTGTAGGCAGAACTCACCTCCGTCCCTGCGCCGCTGGTCTCCTCTAGTGTTGGGCGAACATCTAGATGTTCGGGTTCGGGCCGAACAGGCCGAACATGGCCGCGATGTTCGGGTGTTCGACCCGAACTCCGAACATAATGGAAGTCAATGGGGACCCGAACTTTTGTGGTTTGTAAAGCCTCCTTACATGCTACATACCCCAAATTTACAGGGTATGTGCACCTTGGGAGTGGGTACAAGAGGAAAAAAAAATTAGCAAAAAGAGCTTCTAGTTTTTGAGAAAATCGATTTTAAAGTTTCAAAGGGAAAACTGTCTTTTAAATGCGGGAAATGTCTGTTTTCTTTGCACAGGTAACATGTTTTTTGTCGGCATGCAGTCATAAATGTAATACATATAAGAGGTTCCAGGAAAAGGGACCGGTAACGCTAACCCAGCAGCAGCACACGTGATGGAACAGGAGGAGGGTGGCGCAGGAGGAGAAGAAGGCCACGCTTTGTGAGACACAACAACCCCGGCCTTGCATGAGGGCAAGAAGCGTGCGGATAGCATGCTTTGTACCGCCATGCAGTCATAAATGTAATAAAGATAAGTGGTTCAATAAACAGGGACCACGCGGCAACGCTAACCCAGCAGCAGCAGACGTGATGGAACAGGAGCAGGCGCAGGAGGAGAAGGCCACGCTTTGTGAGACACAACAACCCAGGCCTTGCATGAGGGCAAGAAGCGTGCGGATAGCATGCTTTGTACCCCCATGCAGTCATAAATGTAATAAAGATAAGTGGTTCAATAAACAGGGACCACGCGGCAACGCTAACCCAGCAGCAGCAGACGTGATGGAACAGGAGCAGGCGCAGGAGGAGAAGGCCACGCTTTGTGAGACACAACAACCCAGGCCTTGCATGTGGACAAAAAGCGTGCGGATATAGCAGCAATGCTTTTTGCCGCCATGCAGTCATAAATGTAATACAGATGAGAGGTTCAATAAACAGGGCCCGGAAACGCAACACCATCCCAGATGTTCATTGGTCATGTTACTTGGTTGGGGTCCTGGAGTGTTGCGTAGTCATTTCCAATCCAGGATTGATTCATTTTAATTTGAGTCAGACGGTCTGCATTTTCTGTAGAGAGGCGGATACGCCGATCTGTGACGATGCCTCCGGCAGCACTGAAACAGCGTTCCGACATAACGCTGGCTGCCGGGCAAGCCAGCACCTCTATTGCGTACATTGCCAGTTCGTGCCAGGTGTCTAGCTTCGATACCCAATAGTTGAAGGGTGCAGATGGATGGTTCGACACAGCTACGCCATCTGACATGTAGTCCTTGACCATCTTCTCCAGGCGATCGGTGTTGGAGGTGGATCTGCACGCTTGCTGTTCAGTGGGCTGCGGCTGCATGGGTGTCAGAAAATTTTCCCACTCCAAGGACACTGCCGATACCATTCCGTTTTGGGTACTAGCTGCGGCTTGCGTTGTTTGCTGCCCTCCTGGTCGTCCTGGGTTTGCGGAAGTCAGTCTGTCTGCGTACAACTGGCTAGAGGAGGGGGAGGATGTCAATCTCCTCTCTAAAGTCTCCACAAGGGCCTGCTGGTATTCTTCCATTTTGACCTGTCTGACTCTTTCTTCAAGCAGTTTTGGAACATTGTGTTTGTACCGTGGATCCAGAAGGGTATAAACCCAGTAATTGGTGTTGTCCAGAATGCGCACAATGTGTGGGTCACGTTCAATGCAGTCTAGCATGAATTGAGCCATGTGTGCCAGAGTCCTACCAGAATCCTCATCATCCTCTTGTGAGCGTTGTGATAGTTGTTGTGATGCATCATAGTCGTCACCTTCCTCCTGGTCTGCTTCTGCTGACCATTCGCGTTGAATTGTGGAAGTCCAACGTGCACCGCTCTGGCCCTCGTCAGTGGTGGCATGAAATTCCTGCTCCAACTCCAGCTGTTCCTCCTCCTCTTCTTCGTCATAGCTGCTGGGGCCAGCGTTCCCTGAGGCGGATGGCCTGATGTTGGTACCATCACGCTGATCGTTTTCTCCTTCAGATTCCCCCAGTTGCATCATGACAGCTGTTTCCTTGATTTTTAACATCGACCTCTTCAGTAAACACAGCAGTGGTATGGTAATGCTGACTGAAGAGTTGTCACTGCTCACAAGCAACGTGGATTGCTCAAAATTTTGGAGGACTTGGCAGAGGTCCAACATGTTGGCCCAATCGGATCCACAGAAGCTTGGCAGCTGGCCGGATGCGCCTCGGTACTGCGCCGTCATGTACTGGACCACTGCACTCTTCTGCTCGCAAAAGCGGGCTAGCATGTGCAGCGTAGAATTCCAGCGCGTAGGGACATCACACAGCAAGCGATGGTGGGGGAGATTGAAGCGCTCCTGCATCTTGGCGAGTGCCCCCGAAGCAGTACTGGAATTTCTACAATGTTTGGACACTCGACGCACCTTCAACAGCAGATCGGGCACGCCTGGGTATGTCCTCAGGAACCGCTGAACTACTAGGTTCATCACGTGCGCCAGGCAAGGGATGTGTGTCAGCTTAGCCAACCTTAAAGCGCGAATGAGATTACTCCCATTATCACACACAACCATGCCCGGTTTCAGGTCCAGCGGTGCCAGCCACAAATCCGTCTGTTCCTTTATTCCCCTCCAAATTTCCTCCCCTGTGTGCTGCTTATCCCCAAGGCAGATTAGCTTCAGCAACGCTTGCTGACGCATGCCAACAGCTGTGCTGCACTGCTTCCACGATCCTACTGCTGCTGGGTTAGCGTTTCCGGATGAGGTACAGCTTTGAGATGCGTTGGAGGAGAAGGAGTCAGAGAGGTAGGTGCTGCTGTTATCCAGTGGGAGGGACGGCGGTGCAGCTGTTTGTGGCGTGGGCAACACCCGTGCCGTAGCAGGTGAGGAATCGCTGCCAGGCTCCACAAGGTTCACCCAGTGCGCGGTAAGGGAGATGTATCGACCCTGGCCGAACGCACTCGTCCAGGTGTCAGTGGTGAGGTGAACCTTGCAGGCAACGGCATTCTTCAAGCTTCGGGTTATTTTGCTGACCACGTGCTCATGCAACTCAGGCACTGCAGAGCGTGCAAAGTGGTAGCGGCTGGGAACCACGTAACGTGGGATGGCCACTGACATCATGCCCTTGAAGCTGTTTGTCTCCACCAATCGATATGGCAGCATTTCGCAGGCCAGAAGCTTGGCTATGCTGGCTGTTACTGCCACGGCCCGGGGGTCATTTGCTGGCAATTTCCTCTTGCGCTCAAACATCTCCGACACAGACAACTGAACCGTAGCGCTGCACACGGAAGGGCTGTTGGTTGTTGTGTTTGATGAACACTGGGAGACCTCAAGAGCACTACTCCGGAAAGTGACAGTGTCAGCGTCGTCTGATGTTTGTGAATGTTGTGAACCACGCAATGGCTGGGCTACTGCTGCTGCTGAGGCGGGTCTGGTGAACCCAAGGGAGGCAGTGTTGTTTCTGGTACCCTGTCCTGACGCGTTTGCCCAAAGAGTGGGATGTTTGGATAGCATGTGACGGCTCATGCTGGTGGTGGAGAGGTTGTTAATATTTTTCCCCCTGCTCAGGCGGGTCTTGCACACCTTGCAAATCGCCATGGTAACATCCTCAGTGCAGTCTTCAAAGAAAGCCCAGACTTTGGAGCACCTGCCTCCTTGCTGGCGATTTCTGTTTGCTCCTCTTTTGCCTCTCACTTGAACTTCCACGCTTGTGGTGCCTGAAATTGCGCGCCGCCTACCTTGTGGCACAAGGCGAACTCGTGCAGCAGTGTGTTCTTCAACAGACTCATCTGTGCTGCTGCTACGACGGCGATGTTCTCGTTCACAAACAAAATCTGGGTCTCTGTCCACATTGTCCATACCCTCCTCTTCCATTTCCTCAAACTCGTCATATGTCATTGTGGGCCACCGCCGTGGAGTAGAGCTCCCCACAACAACCTCTGCGCAGCACACTCCAACGTCGTCTTCCAGATCTTGTCGGCCGACCTCCTGCAATTGCAACCCCTCCTGCCCAAATTGCTCTGGGATTTGGGTTTCCGAGTCCTCTTCGGACTCGCCTTGTATTTCAGTGCGCGGTGCATTTCCCACAGTTAACGGTTGTGAATCCAGGCACAACATTTCTGGCTGTTCCTCCATTGACCTTTGAAAGGTGGAAGTTTGTTGGGCTGGGAATAGCTCCTGCGAATACCCCATTGTGTCCTGAGGTAATTCATCGGACTGGTTATCTGGCAGTTGTGTGCGTGGTGTCGCTGCCGGTTGTGTCAGCTTTGTGCCCACTGGCTCCTTGTAACTGGCTGAGGACTCGGACCTCGTGCGTGATGTGCTGGTGCTGCTTAACCCACTGCTGGACGCTTGAGAGGTCATCCAAGTAATTATCTGGTCCTGTTCTTTTGGATTTGTGAGGGTTGTTGTCCTGGACAACATGGGCGGTATTGAGTGGGTTTTCTTGGGTGCTCCCCTGTGGCCTGTACGTGAACCGTCAGGGGAAACACCTCTTCCCTTGCCCCTCCCTCTTTCACCGGATTTCTTCCTCATTTCACTTATCCTTACAGTACACGCTGACTGGCAGCAGTACAGTGGCAGTACAGAAATGCTATACAGTACCACTATTCCCAGCAGCGACACAGAGCACAATGCTATACAGTGACGGGTGAGCGGTGTACCACTATTCCCAGCAGCGACACAGAGCACAATGCTATACAGTGACGGGTGAGCGGTGTACCACTATTCCCAGCAGTGACACAGAGCACAATGCTATACAGTGACGGGTGAGCGGTGTACCACTATTCCCAGCAGCGACACAGAGCACAATGCTATACAGTGGCGAACGAGCGGTGTACCACTATTCCCAGCAGACACAGAACAGTACACAGAATGCTATATAGTGTGGCTGAACGAGCGGTGTACCACTATTCCCAGCAGACACAGAACAGTACACAGAATGCTATATAGTGTGGCTGAACGAGCGGTGTACTACTGTTCCCAGCAGACACAGAACAGTACACAGAATGCTATATAGTGTGGCTGAACGAGCGGTGTACTACTGTTCCCAGCAGACACAGAACAGTACACAGAATGCTATATAGTGTGGCTGAACGAGCGGTGTACCACTGTTCCCAGCAGACACAGAACAGTACACAGAATGCTATATAGTGTGGCTGAACGAGCGGTGTACCACTATTCCCAGCAGACACAGAACAGTACACAGAATGCTATATAGTGTGGCTGAACGAGCGGTGTACCACTATTCCCAGCAGACACAGAACAGTACACAGAATGCTATATAGTGTGGCTGAACGAGCGGTGTACTACTGTTCCCAGCAGACACAGAACAGTACACAGAATGCTATATAGTGTGGCTGAACGAGCGGTGTACTACTGTTCCCAGCAGACACAGAACAGTACACAGAATGCTATATAGTGTGGCTGAACGAGCGGTGTACTACTGTTCCCAGCAGACACAGAACAGTACACAGAATGCTATATAGTGTGGCTGAACGAGCGGTGTACTACTGTTCCCAGCAGACACAGAACAGTACACAGAATGCTATATAGTGTGGCTGAACGAGCGGTGTACTACTGTTCCCAGCAGTGACACACAATGACTGGGGGGGACCCTGGCTAGCGTGGCTGGAGCGCGAACTACCCTGCCTGCCTACCCAAAGCTAAACCCACAGACAAATGGCGGAGATATGACGTGGTTCGGGTATTTATTTACCCGAACCACGTGACAGTTCGGCCAATCAGAGCGCGTTCGGGTCCGAACCACGTGACCCGTTCGGCCAATCACAGCGCTAGCCGAACGTTCGGGGAACGTTCGGCCATGCGCTCTTAGTTCGGCCATATGGCCGAACGGTTTGGCCGAGCACCGTCAGGTGTTCGGCCGAACTCGAACATCACCCGAACAGGGTGATGTTCTGCAGAACCCGAACAGTGGCGAACACTGTTCGCCCAACACTAGTCTCCTCCCGCTCTGTATAGATGTTGTTACACACTGCATCCTGTTTAGCCGGAAGCAGTGTGTAACAACATCTATACAGCGAGAGGAGATCAGCGGCGCTTGGAACGCAGGGACGGAGGTGAGTTTCAGCCTACAGCGCTTCCGTGCGCGTCACTCTGCATCTGAAGGGGGGGGGCCCGGGGAGAGGAAGGGAGGGAGAGGTCGGGCTGCCCTCCCCGCGGCTGCGGCTCCCCCCTCCCAATAGCGCGCACGGCGCACGGGCCGCACTCAGTCCTGGCCGCACTACAAAAAGACATGGGCCCCCCGGGCCCCTCCCCGCCTCTTCAGGAGCCGGGCCCAGTCGCGCATGCGACCGCTGCGACCTCTATTGCTACGCCCCTGCATGGCACGCATTGCGGACATTCATCGGAAAAACAACTTGCCGGTGAGACGCTTGATATGTGATAGCCCGACTCGTTGGAATTCGACCCTGGTCATGTTCTCTCGCTTGCTAAAACAGGAGAAAGCCGTCACCCAGTACCTCTAAAATTTCAGTAGAAGGACACAATCTGGGGATGGGGATGTTCTGGCCCATACAACTGGACACTGATGCGAAATGCATGCAGACTCATGCGGCCTTTTGAGGAGTTGACCAACCTGGTGAGTCGCAGTGAAGGCACCATCAGCGACTTGATCCCGTTCGCTTACTTCCTAGAGTGTTCTGTGCATAGAGTGGTGGATCAAGCTGTGGAGGAGTGTGAAGATGAACAGTTATGGCAGGAACAGTTGTGGGAGCAATTTACATCAGAATCAGATGTTTCCTCAACACCTGCGGCAGCACAGAGGGGGGAGAAGGAGGAAGAGTCGTTTGGGGAAGAGGAATCAGACTCAGATGATGAGGAAGGTGTTTCTTTGGAGGAGGAGGAGGAGGCAGCGGCAGAAGAACAACCGCAGCAGGCGTTGCAGGGGGCTTGTGCTGTTCGACATTCCCGTGGTATTGTTCATGGCTGGGGAGAGGAGCAGGACTTAACTGACGTCACTGAGGAAGAGCAAGAGGAGATGGATAGTACGTCTGCATCCAACTTTGTGCAGATGTCGTCTTTCATGCAGTGCTGGGCGTAATGGAAAAAGCTACGCTTACGGATCATTACGCGTAATTTTACGCTATTACGCATTACGGAATTACGCTTACGGCGTAGACATTGAATTACGGTACATGTCTGTAATTACGCATAGCCCTTACGCAATTACGCGTAAGAATACCGTAATTCAGGTTGTTATGTTATAGGCTTACGCGTAAAATTCTACTAGCAATTAATGCGTAAGGTCATGCTGCCAAGCGGAAAAGTTGACGCATGGATCAATGTTAGGTAGCCGCCGACTTTAAGTGTTAATAGCAAAGCCCCCTTAAGTGCTAAGAGCCTCAAATTTGGAGAATATATTAAGGAGATCAGAAGGAATAAGAGGGAAATTTTTTTTTTCAAAAAGACCTTATAGTTTTTGAGAAAATCGATGTTAAAGTTTCAAAGGAAAAATTTATACATTTAAAAACCCGCCGACTTTAACGGTTAATAGCAAAGCTTGCTTAAAATTTAGGAACACCAAATTCACAGGATATATTAAGGGGATCAGTGGGAATAAGAGGAAAAAAATTTTTTTCAAAAAGACCTTATAGTTTATGAGAAAATCGATTTTTAAGTTTCAAGGGCAAAAATGTCTTTTAAATGCGGAAAATGTCAGTTTTTTTTGCACAGGTAACAATAGTGTTTTATTTTCATAGATTCCCCCAAGTGGGAAGAGTTTTACTTACTTCGTTCTGAGTGTGGGAAATATTAAAAAAAAACGACGTGGGGTCCCCCCTCCCAGACCTCTTTAACCCCTTGTCCCCCATGCAGACTGGGATAGCCAGAATGCGGAGCACCGGCCGCGTGGGGCTCCGCACCCTGACTATACCAGCCCGCATGGTCCATGGATTGGGGGGTCTCGGAAGGGGAGGGGCAGCCAAGCTTTCCCCTCCCCCTCTGAGCCCTTGTCCAATCCAAGGACAAGGGGCTCTTCTCCACCTCCGATGGGCGGTGGAGGTGGAGGCCGCGATTTCCTGGGGGGGGGGGTTCATGGTGGCATCTGGGAGTCCCCTTTAAAAAGGGGTCCCCCAGATGCCCACCCCCCCTCCCAGGAGAAATGAGTATAGAGGTACTTGTACCCCTTACCCATTTCCTTTAACAGTTAAAAGTAAATAAACACACAAACACATAGAAAAAGTATTTTAATTGAACAAAAAACATAACCACGAAAAAAGTCCTTTAATATTCTTAATTAACCATTAATACTTACCTGTCCCTTTAAATAAATGATCCCTCGAAATAGCCTCGGAAATGTTCTATCAGTTACAATGTAACAAAGTTATTACAATGTAACAACTTTGTTACATTGTAACTACGCCGCACCCGACGTCACTCGCCGCCGCCGCATACGCGTCTGCGCTGCACGGACCCGACAGAGCTCTGAGCTATATAGCTCAGAGCTCTCTAAAGCATCTTTGTATTTTGGCTCCAAGATGCCCCATTGGTCCTTAGCAGACCAATGGGGTTCCTTCAAATCAGAAGGAACCCCATTGGTCTGCTAAGGACCAATGGGGCTCCTTGGAGCCCAAATACAAAGATGCTTTCGAGAGCTCTGAGCTATATAGCTCAGAGCTCTGTCGGGTTTAGGACGCTAAGTCCTCGCCGGCTCCGCTGCCCTCCCCGCCTCTCCCACATGTCACCTATATACATGCTGGCACCCATGGGTGCCAGCATGTTTATGGGTGACACGTGTGGTCGGGGTGGACAGCGGGAGCCGGCGGGGACTTAGCGTAAGTGTATGCGGCGGCCGGCGGGTGAGCGGCGATTGACGTCGGGTGCGGTGGTGTTACAAAGTAACAAAGTTGTTACATTGTAACAACTTTGTTACATTGTAACTGATTAGTATATTTCCGAGGATATTGCGTGGGAACTGGCTTTTAAAGGGACAGGTAAGTATTAATGGTTAATTAAGAATATTAAAGGACTTTTTTCGTGGTTATGTTTTTTGTTCAATTAAAATACTTTTTCTATGTGTTTGTGTGTTTATTTACTTTTAACTCTTAAAGGAAATGGGTAAGGGGTACAAGTACCTCTATACTCATTTCTCCTGGGAGGGGGGGGTGGGCATCTGGGGGACCCCTTTTTAAAGGGGACTCCCAGATGCCACCATGAACCCCCCCCCCCAGGAAATCGCGGCCTCCACCTCCACCGCCCATCGGAGGTGGAGAAGAGCCCCTTGTCCTTGGATTGGACAAGGGCTCGGAGGGGGAGGGGAAAGCTTGGCTGCCCCTCCCCTTCCGAGACCCCCCAATCCATGGACCATGCGGGCTGGTATAGTCAGGGTGCGGAGCCCCACGCGGCCGGTGCTCCGCATTCTGGCTATCCCAGTCTGCATGGGGGACAAGGGGTTAAAGAGGTCTGGGAGGGGGGACCCCACGTCGTTTTTTTTAAATATTTCCCACACTCAGAACAAAGTAAGTAAAACTCTTCCCACTTGGGGGAATCTATGAAAATAAAACACTATTGTTACTTGTGCAAAAAAACCTGACATTTTCCGCATTTAAAAGACATTTTTGCCTTTGAAACTTAAAAATCGATTTTCTCAAAAACTTTAAGGTCTTTTTGAAAAAAATTTTTTCCTCTTATTCCCACTGATCCCCTTAATATACCCTGTGAATTTGGTGTTCCTAAATTTTAAGCAGGCTTTGCTATTAACCGTTAAAGTCGGCGGGTTTTTAAATGTATATATTTTTCCTTTGAAACTTTAACATCGATTTTCTCAAAAACTATAAGGTCTTTTTGAAAAAAAAATTTTTTCCTCTTATTCCTTCTGATCTCCTTAATATATTCTCCAAATTTGAGGCTCTTAGCACTTAAGGGGGCTTTGCTATTAACCCTTAAAGTCGGCGGCTTTTTTATATTATACGGGAGCGTAATATTACGCGATTACGGCAGACTGTGTAATTTCAATGGGAGTTTACTGTCTTACGCGTAATTTGTTACGCGTAATAATGTAACCTACTGTCTACGCGTAATTAATTACGCGTAATACCGTAACCTTACACGTAACACTTACGGTGCATTTGTAGTGAATTACGATGCGTAATTACGCTAATGCGTAATTTCGGCCCAGCACTGCTTTCATGCTGTGCAGCCTGCTGAGTGACCCCCGTACAATAGAAGGGGAATGAGCTGTACTAGGTGGCCACGCTACTAGACCCTCGGTATAGGCACAAAGTGGCGGACATGTTACCAACTCACCAGAAGGCAGAAAGGATGCAGCACATGCAGAACAAGCTGGCAACTATGCTTTACAACGTGTTTAAGGGTGATGTCACAGCACAACGCAATAAAGGTACCACTGCCAGTAATCCTCCTCCCATGTCCATGCAGGCAAGGACAGGACTAGAGATGGGCCAAACCTCCGATTTTTGGTCCGCGAACTTGCGCGGAAGGTTCGGTTCGCGCGAACTGCAATAGACTTCAATGGAGAGGCGAACTTGGAAAATTAGAAAAAATTATCCTGGCCACAAAAGTGGTGGAAAAGATGTTTCAAGGGGACTAATACCTGGAGGAAGACATTGTTAATTGGAATAGACATCAAAAGTTCCAGAAAAAAATCTGGATTTGACACAAAGCAGTGTTTTAAGGTCAGAATTTTCATTGAATGTTCAATTGCAGGCCTACACTGCTTTACAACATCAGGAAGTGTAAGCCTCCCTTTCTCCCGGAGGGAGGAGGAGGGTCTTGTCTTCCAAGGAATTGTAGGATTTCAAAAGCCAGCTTACATACATTGGCCGGGAATCAAACCCAGGTCTAGTGTTTGGTAGGCAGCTCTCCTCACCACTATACCACCAACACAACACACTACAATGCTACATGCTGAAGCCAGCCTAACATGTACCATTATGATATACCCAAGAGAAAAATGAGCTTGCTTAGGGATTTGTAGTATGTCAAAAGCCAACTCACATACATTGGCCAGGAATCGAACCCAGGCCTACCGCGTGTTAGGCTGCTATCCACACCATTATACCACCAACACTACATGCTGAAACTTCTTGTAGCAGACTTACTTCCTCCCTCCAAAAGACACACATACATCCCCATAAGACAAGCAACTGCGTGCACAGACTTTTGGTACACAGTCTCTGTGGCACAATTGGTTAGCGCGTTTGGTTGTTAACTGAAAGGTTGGTGGTTCAAGCCCACCCAGACATGGCCTTGCCTTTTGTGTTCAACAGTTGTCCGAAGAGAACCCCAGATAGCCATGTAGATCTCTCTCTCTCCCTCTCCCTCTCTCTCTCTCTCTCTCTCTCTCTCTCTCTCTCTCTAGAGTAGAGATGGTCACCGCTTTTCGTGGAATTGTATTTTCCGCAATTTTGGGTGGAAATTTGTCATTCCATTCCGTTTGGTCGGAATGGAATTGCTTTTTCAATCCAGCGGAATTCCGAAATTGCCTGTGAAATTCTGCCTGTATCCGTTGATGGTTTTAAGCTGAAAATTCAGTTCAATGGCATCAAGTCCTAGAGAGAGAGAGAGAGAGCTCATTTTTCTCTTGGGTATATCACAATGGTACATACTAGGCTGGCTTCAGCATGTAACATTGTAGTGTGTTGTGTTGGTGGTATAATGGTTAGGATAGCAGCCTACCACATGGTAGGCCTGGGTTCGATTCCTGGACAATGTATGTGAGTTGGCTTTTGACATACTACAAATCCCTACGCAAGCTCATTTTTCTCTTGGATAAATCATAATGGTACATGCTAGGCTGGCTTTAGCATGTGGTGGTATAGGGGTGAGGAGAGCTGCCTACCAAGCACTAGACCTGGGTTTGATTCCCGGCCAATGTATGTAAGCTGGCTTTTGAAATCCTACAATTCCCTGGAAGACAAGACCCTCCTCCGGAGGAGGAGGTAGGGAGGAGGAGCTGTTGTGGGGTGCAATATAAGGAAAAACAGTCAGCTTAGGAGCACGTTAACAAGCCTAACTAAGCTCTCCCTAGCAGAGTCTGTCAGCAGCTGTCCCTTAACTAATTACTGTAGGCAGACGAGTGAGTAAAATGGCTGGAGAACATTGCCTTTTATAAGAGGGGGTGAGGCTCCAGGAGTGAGTGTAGTCTGGTTACAATGTGCCTGCTGACAGTGATGTAGAGGGTCAAAGTTGACCTCAATGGAGCATTATGGGGCGAATCGAACTTCCGCAAAAGTTTGCCTTCGCCGGCAAACGCGAACCACCCAAATTTTGCCTGGAACCGTTCGCCGGCGAACCGTTCGGCCCATCTCTAGACAGGACGCTCCAGCCATCTTGTGGTGATGTCGGACATCCGGACATTCTTTAGTCCAACGCCTAGACTTAGCACTTCCGAATCCACCCTCCAACAACGCCTGGACCGGCAGGTAGCCGACTACCTGGCCTTAAGTGTGGATGTAGACACTGTGAGCAGCGATGAACCCTTGGACTACTGGTTGCGCAGGCTTGACCTGTGGCCAGAGCTGTCCCAATTTGCCATCCAACTTCTGTCTTGCCCTGTCTCAAGTGTCCTGTCAGAAAGGACCTTCAGCATAGCTGGAGACATTGTCACTGAGAAGAGAAGTCGCCTAAGTCACAAAAGTGTTCAGTACCTGATCTTTATCAAAATGAATGAGGCATGGATCCCGGAGGGCTACTGCCCGCCCGAAGACTAAGTCGGTCCCCACACACAGCATCTCTGCCTGCATGCCGTGTGACTGGCTGCCTCCCCAAGACTAAGTCGCTTCCCACACAGCACCTCTGCCCGCAGGCCGCTTGACCGCCTTCTCCGCCACCACCAACAGGGTCCAGGACTCCAGGCGCTGCTGCTAGCAGCGGCCGCTATAATAATTTTTCTGGTGCTTTTACATGCCTGCCTAATTTCTCTGGCTGCACTGCGGCTGCAACAACAAAACAAAAGGCATGTACATGTGCCCATTTCCCTTCGTGATCATTTTCTTGCCGTGGTGAAGGGGCTTGCGTATCACAATGAAGCAATGACCGCTGGCTATATGAGTGTCTCGGGGTGGCACACCAAAGTTAATAAGGTCATTGCTTCATCGTGGACAGAATAAAATTTGATCAGCTGGACAGTCACTGTTGTTCTATCATTGAGCTACCACAGCCCGGTGACCATATGGGCTTGAAAACCGCCATGGCCTGCACTCTGGCCATGGTGCGCACCAGTCCAACATGGCCATCAATACGCAAACAGCTGTTTGAGGTGCGTTACACAGTGAGTTTGGTGTGACAGTGTGAAGCAGTACTCTAATTACACTCCCTGATTGATGTATACACATGCAAGATGTTTTAAAGCACTTTAGGCCTGCAATTTAGCATTCAATGTGATTTCTGCCCTTAAAACACTGCTTTGCGTTCAATCCTGAATTTTCACTTTTGGCGTGTATCCCACTCCGCCATGCCCCCCTCCAGGTGTTAGAACCCTTGTGTAACGATCGGTGTCAGCACACAGAGAGAATCTGATTATTGGTGATCTGCAGTATCACCAAGAATATAGATATATACCTGATTATTGATGATCTGCAGAATCACCAATAATGCAGATATAGTACTAACCTCTGGACACCTGTATATATTGTGAGTGTTTGGTGCAACAGTATTTACTTTGAGTAATCCACCTGATGAGCAGGTGGTCCTTGGCAGTGTGGGCAACACTGCTCTTTTGAGAAGCACGAGAACCTTCCAGCAGCCTGAGATCTTCCAAAGGGTGGAGTCTCAGGCTGAAGGTAGGAAGGGTCATTGAGTGAGTGACACCTGAAGGTGGATGTCACTAGCTGATCTGGAGACTATCTCCTAAAGGAGAGAGATAGCTCTCGAGGTCGGGCAAGCCAGGTCGGCAACACACAGACAGACAAAGTACAAAGACAGAAGGCTGATTCAGTATCCAAGGCAGGTAGGGTTGGCAACGGATGATCAGATATGCGTGGTACCGAATCAGCGAGCGGAGAGGTAGTCAGGAAAGCAATAGGTCATAACAGATATCAAACAATGCCTAGTCTTGGGTGTGAGGTCCGTGGTCTCTACACCCTGGAACTAGTCTGATGTATAACAGAATAATACACAAGTTCCCTAATCTTGGGTGTGAGGTCCGTGGTCTCTACACCCTGGAACTAGTCTGAAGTATAACAGAATGATACACAAGTTCCCTAATCTTGGGTGTGAGGTCCGTGGTCTCAACACCCTGGAACTAGTCTGAAGTATAACACAATAATAACACAGTAGTAATCTGGCTCAGTGTGAATTCCCAGGTCCTCATGGTGCAAACACACTGTAGGATCTGACTAAGGTCTGAGTGCTTCCACGTAGTGTTCGCAACGGCAGACAACTTGCGACTGTCCAGCAGTAACTATATATAGAGAAGCGCTCTCTGGCGCCACCCTTAAGTGATAGACCAATAGCCACTTGCTCTGAGGTCAGCTGACCAGCCTGGTCAGCTGATCCCCCCTTGGCCGTCATAAAAGTTCTGCCTCTCAGCGCGCGCGCGTATTCCTGAATCTGTGTGAACTAACAGACCCAGCCACACCAGACGCATGCTGCTGCATACAAACCGCCGCACTGGACGCGGAACCAGCTGCCTTGCTATCAGTACACGCGGCGGCTTTACCGCGTTCTCTCACCGTACCAGACACATGCTTCTGCGTGCAAACCGCCGCGCTGGACGCGGAATTAACCGCCTTGCTGTCAGCACACGCGGCGGCTTTTCTGCGTTCTCTCACAGTACCCCCCCTCCTGAGGAGTGGACTCCGGACACTTCCCACCAGGCTTTCCAGGATGCAAGCTATGGAATTCCTTCTTTAATTCCTCTGCGTGCATACGACAGTCTTGCACCCAAGTTCTTTCCTCTATGCCATACCCCTTCCAGTGAACCAAATACTGCACGGAGTTCTGCACAAGCCGTGAGTCCAGAATCTTTGCAATTTCATACTCAGGTTGGTCATCAATAAACACTGGGGGGGGGGGCGGGAGCGGAATCCACGTGCACTGCCGGCTTGAGCAAGGACACATGAAATTATCTCACACCTCGCATGCTGGTAGGGAGATCAATGGCATAATTGACATTATTGATCTTTCTGGTCACTGGAAAGGGACCCACAAATCTGGGACCTAACTTGGGTGACCGTTGCTTTAGAGCCAAATGTCGTGTGGACACCCAGACCAAGTCTCCTGGAAGAAATTCCCATTCTATGGAACGTCTCCTGTCAGCCTGTTTCTTCTGGTTCTGAAAAGCCCTCCCCAGATTTCTTTTAACCATTCCCCAAATCTGTTTTAAAGACCTCTGCCAATTATCCAGGGCTGGAAACGGAGTAGAAGCCACTGGCAATGGGGTGAACTTAGGTGATTTTCCCGTCACCACCTAAAATGGGGAAAATCCTGAAGAGGAACTTTTCAGGTTGTTGTGTGCAAATTCTGCAAACGGCAAAAATTTGACCCAGTCGGTTTGTGCATCTGCAACATAACATCTCAGAAACTGTTCCAGGGACTGATTGACTCTTTCGGTCTGGCCATTGGTCTCCCCGATCTGACACTATATTTTCCAGAATGCCATGCAGCCGGAAAATGTGCTGGATGAAGAGATCAGCCAATTCCTGGGCTGAGGGGAGTCCTTTCAGGGGGACAAAATGGGCCATCTTACTGAATCGATCGACTACCACCCAAATGACCGTTATGCCCTCAGACCTGGGGAGTTCGCCCACAAAATCCATGGACAAATAGGTCCACAGCTTATTCGGAACTGGCGAAGGCTGCAATGTTCCAACAGGTGCCTGACGGGAGGGTTTGGTCCTAGCACATACTGCATATTCACCTTACAAACTCCTTACAGTCTGTTGCCAATTACGGCCACCAAGCACATCTAGCAATGAGATCCTGAGTTCTGGTGGCCCCAGGATGCCCAGCATTCTTGTGGGAATGAAACAGCTGCAACAGTTGTAGGCGAAAAGGCAACGGCACAAACATGACCCCCTCAGGCTTCCCCTCTGGAACATCTTGTTGGAACGGAATTAAAGTGACAGTCCAGTCTTTCCAGGTCTCAGTGGCTGCCAGAACCACTTTCTGAGGGACAATGGTCTCTGGGTCTGAGGGCTGTGCTTTCTCGGGCTCAAAACACCTGGATAAGGCATCAGCCTTGATGTTCTTACTATCAGGGGTATACGTGATTAAAAATCTGAATCTTAAGAAAAATAATGACCACCGGGCCTGTCGGGGGCTAAGTCTCTTAGCGCCCTCAATGTACTCCAAATTCTTGTGGTCAGTGTAAACAGTAATGGTATGTTCTGCCCCTTCTAGCCAATGTCGCCATTCCTCAAAGGCCAATTTGATGGCTAGAAGTTCCCTATTGCCTATATCGTAGTTTTACTCTGTGGGTGAAAACCTACGGGAGAAATAGGCACAAGGATGCAGTTTTCCCTGCAAACCGGAATGCTGAGACAGCACAACCCCTACCCCTATCTCTGAGGCATCTACCTCCACAATAAAGGGAAAGGTGACGTCAACATGTCTCAATATGGGTGCAGAACAGAACAATTTCTTCAGAGTGGAGAAAGCAGCATGGGCCTCTGGAGACCAGTGGTGAGTATCTGCCCCTTTCTTGGTGAGACTGGTGAGAGGTGAAATCACCGTAGAGTACCCCTTAATGAACCTCCTGTAGTAGTTGGCAAACCGCAGGAACCTCTGGAGAGCTTTCAATCCTACAGGTTGGGGCCACTCCAAGACAGCTGAAACCTTTCCAGGGTCCATAGAGAGGGCAGAGGTCGAGATTTTGTACCCCAGAAAGGCGACAGAGGTCACTTCGAAAATAGCATATTTTGTCTTAACTTCCGTAACACAAACCCAACATGTTTCCTGTGTTCTGAGAGGTTGGATGAGAAAATTAGTATGTCGTCTAAGTACACTAAGACGAATTTGCCCAATACCTCTCTGAAAACCTCGTTAATCAGCTCTTGGAAGACAGCCGGGGCGTTACACAACCAAAAAGGGCATCACTAAGTACTCGTAATACCCATCGGGTGTGTTAAAGGCTGTCTTCCATTCATCACCGTCCCTGATACGCACAAGGTTGTATGCACCCCTTAAATCCAGCTTCGAGAAAATCTTAGCATTGGTGACTTGGGTAAACAAATCGTCTATTAAGGGCAGAGGATAACGATTTTTTACTGTGATTTTTTTTAAGCCCCGATAATCGATGCATGGACGGAGGCCTCCATCCTTCTTTTTCACAAAAAAGAATCCTGCCCCTGCTGGTGACCGAGAGGGACGAATAAAGCCTTTAGCTAAATTTTCTCGGATGTATTCTTGCATAGCTAATTTCTCTGGCCCAGATAAATTATAGAGATGACCTCTAGGGGGCATACAACCAGACCTGAGATCAATGGGACAAAAGGATGATGCGGAGGAAGTTTATCTGCTGACTTGGGACAAAACACATCCGCAAATTCTGAATACTGGTCTGGCAACCCCTCCATGTGAATCTTGGTTTTACCCAATGTTACCTTCACTAGACAATGATGATAACAATGGGTAGACCAGCTCGTTAGCTGACCTGAAGCCCAATTGATCTGAGGAGATTGAAGTTGTAACCATGGCATACCAAGAATGATCGTGGAGGTTGTCATCCGCAAGACCAGAAACTGTAGATTCTCTCTATGTAACACCCCCACCGTAAGCCTTAACTCTGAGGTCTGAGACAGAGGGTGTTTACTCTGCAGAGGAGAGTCATCCACTGCAGTGACCAGAATCTGTTGTTTCAACGGGGAAATAGGAATCCCCAATTTCTTAGCAAATTCGTAATCCATAAAATTGGCTGCTGAGCCAGAGTCAATGAAGGCCTCAGTGGTCTCTGTTTGATCCTTCCAGGATATCGTACAAGGGAGGAGCAAACGTTTATCGTCTAGAGGTAAAGACTGCGCGCCTAAGGTATTACCTCCAACTACACCTAGGCGGCAGCGTTTCCCGATTTCTTGGGACAATTTTGTACTCTGTGACCCTCCTCTGCACAGTATAGACAGAGCTGCTCTGTCTTTCTGTGACTCAGCTCCACCCGGGACAATTTTGACCGACCAATCTGCATTGGTTCTGGTGGAGGTGAAACGGGTGGAGGTGAAACGGCCGGAGGAGAGGTGTAGGAAACATATCTCACATTGTTCTTTCCCCGAGTCTGTCTTTGGTAACGTAGACGACGATCAACCCTGACTGCTAATGAAATGGCCTCATCAATGGACTTCGGCTCAGGATGACCCAACATTAGATCAGAGACTGCATCTGACAACTCTGACAAAAAGCAGTCCAGAAGTGCAAATGAGTCCCATCTAGCTGAAACTGCCCATCTCCTGAACTCAGCTGCATAATTTTCCACCGGACCCTTGCCCTGCCGCAGAGTCTTGAGCTTCCGCTCAGCGGTAGAGGCATTGTCCGGATCATCATAAATTATAGCCATAGCTTTAAAAAATTCCTCAACTGAGGCTAGGGCCTCATTCCCTGGTTAAAGACTATATGCCCAGGTCTGGGAATCCCCTGACAACAGAGTCTTAATGAACGTAATTCTCTGTGCCACGGTTCCCGAAGAATTAGGCCTCAACTCAAAGTAGGATAACACTCGATTTCTAAAATTCTGGAAGTCAGATCTGTGACCAGAAAACCTTTCGGGTACAGGCATACGTAAGTCTGTACTTGGAGGAGATCGCACTGTATTTACAGCCGTCTGAAAGACTTGTACAGACCCAGACAAAGCGTTGATCTGGGTCTGATGACTGTCCAGCACTCGGGTGTAATTCTCCACCGAAGTAGTGAGTGCATCAAGACGGCTGTGGAGTGCGTCCATTTGGTTTGGGTCTGCCGTTCTGTAACGATCGGTGTCAGCACACAGAGAGAATCTGATTATTGGTGATCTGCAGTATCACCAAGAATACAGATATATATTATTGATATTGATATATAGATATTGATTTCCGCGTTCTCTCACACCTTGAAACATCTTTTTCCATCACTTTTTGGGGCCAGCATAATTTTTTCTAGTTTTCAAAGTTCGCCTCCCCATTGAAGTCTATTGCGGTTCGCGAAAGTTCGCGCAAACCGAACTTTCGTGGGAAAATCGGAGGTGCGGGCCATCTCTACAGATAACACAACATGGTTATTTATAGCAAAAATGCAGGGTTGCCACACCTTTTCCGAGTGTTGAAGAGTGTCAACAATCCTAGCATTAATTCTCTCATCAAAGTTTTTTTTGTTTTTTTTTTGACCAGTGCTATGAAGTACGGCATCAAAGCTTCAAGGTGGCTTTTGCCACTGTGAGGCTACAACCTTACTTTTTCAGACACTTCTATGTTCTAACTTAGGGCATTCCCCTTTGACTTCAGGCCAAATTGTGTTTCTAACTAAATATATCCTAAAACACACATATGATGTTCTAGTACCGCACCTCTTGTTTCCTCCCATTACCTTTAGATGCTAAGCTCACAAGGACAGGGTTCTCTCACCCTTTTGTGGCTTGTAAGTTGCTATACATTTTGTTGATCATGTTACATTTGTCACTGTAATTCCTATGATGTCTACCAATTCTGTATTATGCGTCAATGTCTTTATTTTGCATATACCATTTTTTGTATTATTATATACCCCATGTTTGTTTTTTACTCTGTACAGTACCACAGAATATTCTGGAGCTTGATAAATCAATAATGATGATACTAATATACTGGCATCTTGAATAAATATATGCATGGCCCATGCAGAAACTATTGAATAATAAAATGTATGTGTGTGTGTTGTGTATTTTCACTGTAAGAAGTACCCAGGGAAGTACATGCACCGGTAACTGTATTGTAAGAACAATTACACTGTATCATGAAAAACTCAGCCTGTTTGCTTGTGTGGTAATTTTTGTCTAATTTAGGTCCATCATTCTGGATTGCTTCCAACCACTGTATAATCTCTATTTGGCCCTGATAATGCTTGCTTATGCTATGTGCTGTGAAATATAGTTGAATACAGCAGCAAAAATAAAAACATCATACTCATGAGAAAATGATAAGTGTGCATTAAGCATTTAAGCTATGTTAGGGGAAACATTCAAGTCTCCCCAAGGGGCATTCTTAGGAGGGTATCATTGTATGGACATTAAGCAAGAGACCAGGCAGAACTAGAGCATATGTCTCCAACCTAACATTCATTAATTAGCAGCATTCTATATAGCATCCTATTCCAATTATTCTCCATGGCTGATCATACATCAGGGCAATTGATTGCCTAACCTTACCACCAATCAATCATTTTGTCTCGAATGTCTCCGAGTCCACCAGTTTGGAAAGAATAATATCTTTCAATCTGTTCCATCCGCTCTTAATAAAAAAGGTGGACATCAATAAGATGGAGTTTCGTGCAAGCTATTTGTATTGTTGTATGTCCTTTGTTTTATTTTTTTCTGCGTGACAGGAGTCAATCTGTTTTACCATATATTTTCTCTGTTTCATTTCTGGCTTTGCTATCCCTTATTTCACTTATTTCTGTTTAGGATATTTTACAACTGTCTACCCCAGAAAACATTCACCAGTCGGGCTACAGGTTTCTGCTCTCCATCTGTTTTATTGAGATACTTCTCCGCTGGGTGAAGTGAAGTCTCTTTACTACTGGAAAATTAAATTAGTGGGAAATAATGTGCACTTTTGGCAGACATGGAACAGGGGATAAGAATGTTTCTTTATTGAACATATTTATGCGGTTAGCTGTGTATTGGGAAGGGAGACAAAAAAAAAAGGCATGTGCTGTGCGTGTAGAGAGGATATGAAGGATAAGGCGTTTGCAAACACAGGGATAGAATCATTATGTGTACAGCATTGTATTTCCAGTGAGGGTACAGAGGCTGTGCGTATTTGCTTGCATATGTGTGTGCATACACAGGATGATAGAGAAGGCAGTGTTTAGCTGAAGGATGTGACAATGATAATGTGCGCGTGTGACACAAGTTACATCAAAGCTGGATGGATTATGCTGTTCTTCACCCACTTCACATATCTGTCGAGGTGGCAGATGCAAATAGTTTAGGAAATGAGATTGCTGGGTGTTCATTTCCCTAGATCAGCAGAGTAACAGCCGCTCTGGCTTGCTCTCTGCCAGGAGCCTCTCTCCCATCCATCACTTCACATCCAATAAATTAAAGTGCTATTAAAATTCAATGGTAATTGTTTTTCATGTTTCAGAGACAGGAGCCCTTAAATTTCAATTTGTTTAGCAGATGATGAATCCATGTTCAACGGTGTTTCTTGAAGGGGGTATGAAATGAGTGAACGGGTGAGCGCAGCTTATCTTCTCAATTGTCATTGGCACGGCTAGGTCCATTTATCACGGATGCCCACATGCACACCCACATAAAACTAATATACCAGGCTGAAAAACATGCAAGGGAGGAAAAGTTTACTGCCTATTATTATCTAATAACTTAGGATGTTAACGTGCTCCAGCAAGAATGCCAAATATGCAGTAAAAATAAACACACATTTGTGAACTGTTAATTGTTATTTCACAGTGTTGTTATACGTGTACTTGAAAAGGCCCATTAACAACATTTAGTAGAATATGATACATTATTCAGGATATCCACTTTTAAATTAATTATCCTTGTTTCAGCATCAGAAACACTTCCTGTATCTATACGGTGCTGTGTATTGGTATGTAACCACACCCTTCCAGTGATGTTTAGCCCAGCATGTTTAGTAATGCATCCTTCTGGTCCAGAGCATTGTGGTCCCTGGTCAGGGCCGCAGATAGACCATCAGTGGTGGTGGTGGTGGTGGGGGGGGGGGGGGGGGTATATGGGGCTCAGAGGATTCTGGGGCCCTGCCAGGGGGTCCTACCATGAAGCACATGAAGGCACTTATCAGAAACTTGGCCAGAGCTGCGAGCTATAGGGGGATGCTTGCTGGTATAATATAGATTCTGAATGTCATTCAATAGCAGCACCAGCTTTACGTTGGTCATAGAGATCTCTTGACCCCCCTCCATGTGAAAGTAACCTAAGAGCTGGGCGAAGCTAGGGTGAGAAGGGGCGTGACCGGGTGGGCTCTGAGCTGAACTGTCCAAGAACAATAGGGTCGCCAGGTGTGAAGGAAAGGTGGAGTGTCCTGGCCAGGACACTATAAGACCAGGGGGGCTGGCCAGGCAGCCTTCCTTTTGGGATCGTGTGGATACAGCAAACTTCTCTTCGCTGGAGCAAAGGCTGGGGGTAAGTGCAGTGTTGCTTTATTAGGCCTTAGCCAGAATCCCTCCCCACCCTTGACCCAGCATCAGGGCGTACAAACATTCCCTTCCCTGGGGATACCTACAATCTGACCATCCTGCAGATTTCAACCACCCTCCCATCCCATCCAGAGCTGCTTCTGGACATTCCAGGCCTCCCACCCATTCCGTGCAGCTTCAGGTTGCTCTGGTATAGTTATCAAGTAAAGGTTTGCCCCTGACACAGGAGACCTGGGGTTCAAAGCTCAGCCCTCTCTGTGCACCGTCCATCCATCCCATCCCTTGCATCCCACCACATTCTTTCCAGCCCCATTCATCCCAGCCCATCCATCCCGGCCCAGCCATCCTATCCCATCCATCCCGGCCCATCCATTCCAGCCTATCCATCCCAGCTCATCCATCCCGGCCCATCCATCCCATCCATAACCGGCAGGAGGCCCAGTACAACTCCTGCAGCCCATGGACCCCTCCCTGCAACAGCTGTGGGGACCGGGGTACGGGCCATGCCAGGCGAGGAGGGGACAAGGTGGCTCCAGGCACAACTCACTAACCTGTTGGGCGCCCCGCGAACCTGAGGAGGAGGAGGCCGCCAGCCCGTTTCAGCCCTGCGGGCTCACCGATCAAGAGTAGGAGAAGGGGTGAGGAGGGCCAGGACCCGGGTTCCACCATTGCCCCCCACCAGGCCGGGAATCTGCGCGGCGGACGACGGGTCCCAGCCTGGGAGCCATCGGGAAAATGCTGTAGCAGGGTGCGGGGGTATGTTCCCAGCACAAGCTCCAGGCGTTGGTCCCCCAGTCCAAGGCAGCGCAGCCGGGAGTAATGATCCATCCGGCCCGCAGCAGCCGGCAGTTCCACGCCCCCTTCGTCTCCTGGGAGCTTCCCAAAATGGCCGCCGCCAGTCCTCCAGCAGGCTCCGGCAAAATGGCCGCCGCCCGGCCTCTACAGGCCTACGGCAAGATGGCCGCCGCACGGGCACTGCTGGGCTCCAGCAAAATGGCCGTCGCCCGGACGGGGCACTGTGCAGCCCCAGTCAGCGGGGCCAAAAAAGGAGAGGCAAGCGGCGATTTCGCCGGCAGCGGTGGGGCCACTAAGGGCCGGTCCTCAGCCCATAAGCTGAACGCCCCACCCCCGGCCAGCCGGCGGGCCACCCCCCCCCCCCCCACCCGCAGACCACACAGACAGGGCTGCAGAGGGGGACCAAAAACAGCGCTGGGTCCACACAAATACGGCCAGGAAAAGGGCTCACCACAGAGCCAGGGCCCTGCACTGTGGAGGCACAGACCTCAGACAGGGGGGCAGGGAGAGACAGAAGGGACAGGCAGCAGCAGGCAGGGGGGCAGGACCAATACTGGGACCAGCAGGAGGAGGGCTGGGGATACCAAGAGGCGGCGGGGGACACGATGGCAGACCTGACGCAGGGTCGGGCCAACAACAGCGGCGATGGACGGCAACGGGTCGCCCGGCACCGGTATAACTGGGCGGAGGGGGTCTCCTCTTTGTTATTACCCCCACAGGTCACCCACCAAGGCTCCGGGGAGCAGATAGCTCAGGGGCCACATGGAAGGGAAGGACCAGCAGCACCTCCAGAATCGGACAACGGGACAGGTGAGATTAATGGATTAATTGCTAATAAAATGCCCGTGCCTAGAGCGGCTAATGTTGTTTCCCAGGAAGTGGACCAGGAAGTGGACCAGCGGACTTTACTGCTGGAAATTTTAAATGTCATTAAGGCGAATAAGACAACGCACCAGGTGGGGGGCCTGGGGCGGGGGAGAGGAAGCAGGGCCCGCGAAACAGGCAGAAGGGAACGGCTTGGTCCCAGAGCTGGGGAAATGGTCAATCGCCGGTCGTAGCAAGCGACCGAGAAATCTGAACGGCCACCCCGAGTGGCCGATTCGGCCAAGAGCAGCACCTATGTCTGTTTCGCGGGTCCTTTGGGGTTCCATGTATCAGAGGAAACAAAGGAAAAAATTTGGAAAGGTCAATACATAGACATATTCACGGTGCTCCCGCTGAATAGTTACAACATAGACAAATGGGAAAGGGGCAAGGAGCACCGCAAGGAGGAGGACGACCAAAGGCGGAGGTATAGATTGATACCTAGGACATTCCCCAATTGGTCGAGGGCTTTTCACATCTTCGCCAGCATAGTGGGAGAAAAGACCCCAGAGCAGTGCGCAGCGATGTTCTGTTACCTAGATGGCATCGGGGAGGCATATCAAGTATGGAGGGAAGGCCTGGCTGCTCTATGATGAACAGTTCCGGCAAAAAATGGCAATCAGGCCATCCTTGACTTGGGAACACAGGGACATCATGCTATGGATGTCGCTGAGTAGCCCAGCCAAGCCGGAATACGGTAGCGAGTACAAGGGGGGCCACAACACCCCCTTTCAAGCGCCGGACGGCGAGGCAGATGCCTCGCTGGGCCAGCAGAAAAAAGGTTTATGCTGGAACTACAGCAATGATACCTGCGAACGGGGGAACCACATGCAGATATAAGCACGAAGTGCGCGGCCTGCGGGGCCAGCGGGCATCCAGGGGCTAATTGTTTCAAAAGAAACAAGAACACACAGGGAACCAAGACAGAGCAACGAACTGGGAAAGGGGGGTCACGCCAGTTAACGTCGGGGCGATGGCCCCATGGCTAGATAGGTACCCCAATAGGGAGCAGGCCGGCCTTCTAGCATATGGCTTTCGGGAGGGGTTTATAATGCCAAGCAAATCGGCCTACTCAAACGGCCACCCATACCCAATCTACGCATCTCACCCCTAGGGGGGGGGGGCCTCAAAAAAGAGGCAGGTAAATATCTCTTTACCCATCACCTATCGCACCCATGGGGCAAGTCGGTAAACGATGGGATTGACCCAGACTTAGCGGCGGTACGCTATGCATCTTGCGGCAGGGCCGCGGCCATGGCGAATTGAATGGGGAAAAAATAATGGGGCTGGCACGGCGGATTGAACTACCGGGTGCACTGGAGGTATATCGCCGCAGTGAATACGAAAGTTCGTCTGTTTCAACTGGCTTTGGCATTAGCCTTCCATGGAGCTCTAAGGTTGGGGGAGCTGGTAGGCCCCAATAGAAGTAGAGGGGGGGGGACAAAGGGGGGATATCTCACGGTCTCTCTTATATGGCCTGAGAGAGGCTCTCGAGGCAGCGCTCTGCGTGTGGGCGGTCATTCGTCCTTGAGAGGGCAAGGACGAATGCTGTGGCGGGTCCTTGACAATGCCGTATCTTTGGATATCGAGAAGGTATTCCCCACTGAGCTGGCATAACCAATTAATGCGCCGAATGAGGATCCCATAATGGAATATATATGATAATGATAATGGATAATGGCAATAATGGATAATGCAATAATGTATAATGTGATAATGTAAGCCGAAGGCTGGTGGCCGGCACGGGAGGGCATTGTCAAGGGACCTGCAGAGCGCTCAAGCGCCCCGCTATCTGTTAATAGAAATATGTTTGTGATTGTAATATGTTTTTGTTTCCTTTCCCCCCCCCCCCCCCCCCCTTTTGATTTCAGTGTTTCTTGTCACAGCTCATTTAATGTTTAATGTCAATACTGTAATAAAGCTGTGGCCTTATAACTCCAATTGGGTGTCATAGCTTCTGTTACGGTAATTAATAAGGTCGGCTCAAATAGGGCCCTACCCTGGTCATGCATCTTCTCATCATTATTCACTTCATTCTCCCCTCCCCACATGCAGACAGTGCTGACTTTTGGCAAGAGTAAGTTATCAGCTTGTAACTCCTATTCACATTTGTATATAAGTTTATCTTAGTATGGAGTTTTTTTGCTCTCTCTCAGCCCCTTACACACTCCTGGGAGTTCTGGTTCACCATGAGCCTGCTTGGCAATCTGTAACACTTCTTCATGTGACTCTACTATTGTGTAGATACTGTCAATGGAGACCAAGCTAACCAGAGCAGAGAAAGCTGTAACTGGCCTCCTTGCTGTCTGTTTACAGCTCTAAAACCAAGCTGGTAATAACCAGTTATGCTACAAGGAATTCAGCAGGACAGGGAGACAGTGAGGAATACTGGCTATGTGTGAGGTATTCATGTAGTATGTCAGGGGCCCCAACCGTCCCGTTTTCGCCGGGACCATCACGGGTTGGGGGAGGGGTCCCGCTGTCCCGGGATAGCCCCCCTTGTGTCCCGGCAGGCAGCAGCTCCTCTCCAGCGGAGGAAAAAAGAAGGATCGAGGCGCCAGCCGCGGCTGTGGTGTGCGTGATGCGGGCCAAGCTTGTCCCCCCTCCCTCCGAATGTGCCCCCCAGTGTCCCCCTGTATGGCGCAGCGCAGCAGAGCGGCAGTCTTACCATCTTCCTCGCGTACTGGCATCTCATCTTCCAACTACTTCCTGTGACGTCACAGGAAGCGGAGAAGACGAGATGCCCATATGCGAAGAGGAATGGTAAGACTGCCGCTCTGCTGCGCTCGTACCTCGCCATACAGGGGGACACTGGGGGGCACATTCAGAGGGAGGGGGGACAAGCTTGGCCCGCATCCCGCACACCACAGCCTTCTTTTTAGCTGGGCACCCTCACCCTTCTCCCCATCATTCATATATATATATATATATATATATATATATATATATATATATATATATATATATAATTAATATTATATATTATATATATATATATATATATATATATATATATATATATATATATATATATATATATATATATATATATTTTGACTAGGGGTGTGGTTGGGGGCGTGGTCGGGGGCGTGGCTTAAGTGTCCCGGTTTCTCATCTCAAAAAGTTGGGAGGTATGGTATGTGTCTTTGTAGTTAGTGTGCTCTATATAGTATGTACAGATGGCTGTGTTGATTTTGGATCTGCAAGTTCATGCACACTTATAATGCACATGTGAATGCATTGTTCCTCGGATGTTTTGTCACTCTCCCAGCTCCTCAGCTGAGAAACACATGACCAGGGTAGGGCCCTATTTGTGCCGACCTTATTAATTACCATAACAGAAGCTATGACACCCAATTGGAGTTATAAGGTCACAGCTTTATTACAGTATTGACATTAAATGAGCCGTGACAAGAACTGAAATAAAAAAAGGGGGGGGGGGAGGGGGGGGAACAAAAACATATTACAATCACAAACATATTTCTATTAACAGATGGCGAGGCGCTTGAGCGCTCTGCAGGTCCCTTGACAATGACCTCCCGTGCCGGCCACCAGCCTTCGGCTTACATTATCACATTATACATTATTGCATTATCCATTATTGCCATTATCCATTATCATTATCATATATATTCCATTATGGGATCCTCATTCGGCGCATTAATTGGTTATGCCAGCTCGGTGGGGAATACTTTCTCAATTGCAGGGCAGGGGGCAGGACAGAGGCCCAGCAGGTGGGAGGGGGCCAGAGGGTGACAGCAACAGCCGGAGCATGCCGTGGAGGTGAGGCAGAGAGCAGAGGAAGGGGGGGGGGAGAGCAAAGGGGAACAGGAAGAGGAGCAGGACCGATACTGGGGCCAGCAGGAGGGTGGATGGGGATATCAGGAAGACGTTATCATATATATTCCATTATGGGATCCTCATTCGGCGCATTAATTGGTTATGCCAGCTCGGTGGGGAATACTTTCTCGATGTCCAAAGATACGGCATTGTCAAGGACCCGCCACAGCATTCGTCCTTGCCCTCTCAAGGACGAATGCCCGCCCACACGCAGAGCACTGCCTCGAGAGCCTCTCTCAGGCCATATAAGAGAGACAGCGAGATATCCTCCCGCTGTACCCCCCCCCTCTACTTCTATTGGGGCCTACCAGCTCCCCCAACCTTAGAGCTCCATGGAAGGCTAATGCAAAAGCCAGTTGAAACAGACGAACTTTCGTGTTCACTGCGGCAATATACCTCCAGTGCACCTGGTAGTTCAATCCGCCGTGCCAGCGTGATGGCTCAATCATTTTTTCCCCATTCAATTCGCCATGGCCGTGGCCCTGGCGCAAGATGCATAGCGTACCGCCGCTAAGTCTGGGTCGATCCCGTCGTTTACCGACGTGCCCCATGGGTGCGATAGGTGATGGGTAAAGCGATATTTACCTGTCTCTTTTTTGAGGCCCCCCCCCCTAGGGGTGAGATGTGTAGATTGGGTATGGGTGGGTGCTGAAAATGGGGGCCTGCCATCCTTTCCATGGCTAGCTCCTTGTCAAGTGTCTGTGCCACCACCTCTGGGAATTGGTGAGCGGATTTCTAATTTTTGCGTTTGCCGTTTGAGTAGGCCGATTTGTATGGCATTATTAACCCCTCCCGAAAGCCATATGCTAGAAGGTCGGCCTGCTCCCTATTGGGGTACCTATCTAGCCATGTGGCCATCGCCCCGACGTTAACTGGTATGACCCCCTTTCCCAGTTCATTGCTCTGTCTTGGTTCCCTGTGTGTTCTTGTTTCTTTTGAAACAATTAGCCCCTGGATGCCCGCTGGCCCTGCAGGCCGCGCAATCGTGCTTATATCTGCATGCGGTTCCCCGCTTGCAGGTATCATTGTTGTAGTTCCAGCATAAACCTTTTTTCTGCTGGGCCAGCGAGGCATCTGCCCCACCGTCCGGAGCTTGAAAGGGGGTGTTGTGCCCCCCTTGTACTCACTACCGTACTCCGGCTTGGCTGGGCTACTCAGCGACATCCATAGCATGATGTCCCTGTGTTCCCACGTTAAAGATGGCCTGACTGCCATCTTCTACCGGAACTGCTCATCATATAGCAGCCAGGCCCTCCCTCCATATTTGTGATATGCTTCCCTGATGCCGTCTAAGTAACAGAACATTGCTGCGCACTGTTCTGGGGTCTTCTCACCCACTATGCTGGCGAAGATGTGAAAAGCTCTTGACCAATTAGGAAATGTCCTAGGTATCAATCTATACATTCGCCTCTGGTCGTCCTCTTCCTTGCGGTGTTCTTTGCCCCTCTCCCACTAGTCTATGTTATAACTATCTAGCGGGAGCACCGTGAATATGTCAATGTACTGGCCTTTCCAAATTTTTTCTTTCGTTTCCTCTGGTACGTGGAAACCCAAAGGACCCGCGAAACAGACGTAGGTGCTGCTCTTAGCCGAGTCGGCTAGACGGGGTGTCCGTTCGGATTTCTCGGTCGTTCCCACCTCTGGGGTTGCGGCGACCGGCAGTCGAACGTTCCCAACCTCTGGGAACGAGCCGCTCACCTCCGCCTGTTTCGCGGGCCCTGCTTCCTCTCCCCCGCCCCAGGCCCCCACCTGCTGAGCTGTATTATTTGCCCTAATGGCCTTTAGAATTTCCAGCAGCAAAGTCCGCTGGTCCCCATCCTGAGAAACATTTTTAGCAGTAGTAGAAACAGGCATTTCATTGGCAATCATTCTGTTAGTCTCACCTGCATGGTTTTCCGCTTCCGGGAGTGTCGCTGGTCCATCCCTTCCATGTGGCCCCTGAGCTACATGCTCCCCGGAGCCGTGATGGGAGACCTGCGGAGGCAATAACAAAGAGGCGACTCCCTCCGCCCAGTTATACTGCTGCCGTGCGCCCTGCCGCTGCCGTCTTTCGCCGCTGTTGCTGGCCCGACCTAGTGCCGGGTCCGCCATTGTTTCCCCAGCGTCTTCCTGATATCCCCATCCACCCTCCTGCTGGCCCCAGTATCGGTCCGGCTCCTCTTCCTGTTCCCCTTCGCTCCCCCCCCCCCTTCCTCTGCTCTCTGACTCACCTCCACGGCATGCTCCGGCTGTTGCTGTCGCCCTCTGGCCCCCTCCCACCTGCTGGGCCTCTGTCCTGCCCCCTGCCCTGGCTTCTTGTGGCCCCCCTGCCCGCTGCTCCCTTCCCCCCGCTCTTGTTGCCCCCACCCTGCGCTGCCCTGCGCCCTTCTGTTCCCTTGGGGCCCCCTGCCTGAGGCTCCTGCCACCCCCCGCTGGCCTCCAGTTCTGGGTTCTGGCTCTGTGGTGAGCCCTTTAACTGTCTGAGCCCCTGTGGGCCCGGAGCTGTGCTGGGTCCCCCTCGGTGGCCCCGTTTGTGTGGCCTGCGTGTGGGGGTGGACGCCTGCCGGCTACCTGGGGATGGGGTGGGTGCCACGTGGACTGGGGGGGGTTGATGCAGGGCCATCGCTGGCTCCACCGCTGCTGGCGATTCCTGGCCGACCGCGCCGACAGGGGCTCTGCTGTGCCCTGTCCCGGCGGCTGCCATTTTGCTGTGGGCTCGCAGAGCTCGGGCGGCGGCCATTTTGCCGGAGACCCAGGTGACGGCCATTTTGCGGGAGCTCCGGGCGGCGGCCATTTTGGGTTGGACCAGGGAGAGGGAGAGGGAGGGGGCGTGGGCCTGCAGCCTGCTGCTGCCCGAGTGAGTGAATCTCCTCGGCCGGGCTGACCTCCGCAATCAGGATGCTCCTCGCCCGCCCATTGTCCTCCTGCCAATCCGCCGCCGCTGTTCTCCCCTGCTGACCTGCTACTTGGGACTGGGCCCCGCCGCCCCCCGCGCCGACCTCCGCAGTGATGGGACCTTCCTCCCCCCGCCTCCTGCTCCTGGCTGGAGAGCCTGCGGGGCTGAAGCGGACCGGAGGCCTCCTTCTCCTCGTGCCCTCCGGGCGTGGAGCCCCAGCCAGGTTAGTGAGCTGGGCCTGAAGCCACAGCATCCTCTGCTCCCCTGGCATGGCCCGCACCCGGTCCCAAAGCTGCTGCATAGGGGCATCCATAGTTGTCCCTGCTGGTATACTGTGCAGCTGTTTGGGGACGGGGAGGGAGGGGGATATTTGTATGTGCTGGATGGGTCGGGGCACTGTGGTGGGATCGCTGGGATGGGGTGGCTGGGATGGATGGGATGAAATGGATGGGAAGGGATGGGCTGCGATGGAGGGGATGGGATGGATGGGCTGGCTGGCACTCAAAGGGCTACCTGAGGCTGGATGGGAGGGAGGCCTGGAGTGCCCAGAAGCAGTTTGTATGAGATGGGAGGTTAGTTAGACTCTGCAGTTCTGCTGAACTGCAGATATCCGCCGGGAGGGGAGGCTGCTGTTTGCAGGCCTGATGCTGGGAGAAGGTTGGGGAGGGATTTCTGGCTAAGGGCCTAGTAAGAAAATGTCTGCACTTACCCCAGCCTTTTTTTTTTTTTTTTTTTAAGCTTTCTTGGCTCCTGTTGCATGCAACAGGAGTCCCGGGTAAGCAAGGCTATTAGCCCCATGCACGGAAAAAGCGTGAGTGCCCTAAAGCACCCCCACAAAACGTGCATGAGTAGCCACGGGCCCCACAATGCAGGAGGGGCCTTCCGGTTGTTCCCCGAAGGGAACCTTCCCCCTTTGCCTTCGGCTCAGGGGGTGGCATCCTCCAACACCCGAGGGGTTGGAGGATCCTGGGGTCCTCCGAGGAGGACCCCGACTGTGCCCAGTGGTTACCCAAAGGGCCTGGCCATGTGGCAACCGTGTCCACATGGTCCGGGTGGCTCCCCCGAGAGGGAGCCGGGTGGGAACCGAAGTCCCCGGTGCCAGGAAGCTGGCCCCAACCTTGCGGCCGGAGTGATAAAAATTCCGCACTCTCCCTAGCCAAAAGGCTGGGGAACTGCGTTAGTTGGCTATGCATATGGGCAGTACAGACCAAAGCACCCTACTTCCGCCTGAGATCTGCCACATCTCAGGTTTTTTCAGGTGCACCTGGAGCGCCACTTCCAAGGGCAGTACGCCTAAGCAAAGCCCTCAGCCATTCAGCCTCGACCATGGTATAGATCCATTCAATCAGCCCCTGGGAATTACGACCAGGAAGGACACCCTGCCACAGTGCCATCCCTCCAGGTCCCCCCAAAAACCTCAAGAACAGATACTACACTTGATCTTAGCCAAAAGGCCGAGAAGCCTTTGCTCCAGCGAAGTTTGCTGTATCCACACGATCCAAAAAGGAAGGCTGCCTGGCCAGCCCCTGGTCTTATAGTGTCCTGGCCAGGCCACTCCACCTTTCCTTCACACCTGGCGACCCTATTGTTCTTGGACAGTCCAGCTCAGAGCCCACCCGGTCACGCCCCTTCTCACCCTAGCTTCGCCCAGCCCTCAGGTTACTAGAGATTAGCATGTCATCTGTAAAAATGCATCCTGTCACGTGGTAATGCAGAGGATAGAAACGCATGTTTATATGAAAGCTTCTCTTGTCCATGCACATCACAGAGCATGTGAAGTACATGAACGCTAGCCGGTGTGTAATATTTTGAATATATATATATATATATATATATATATATATATATATATATATATATATATATATGAATATGTATACACACATATATACGCACACCAGCCAATATATACACGTCAATAAGGCCTGGGATGCACTTGACTAGAGATTGCAAGACACAATCGCTACCTCTTTGTGTAAGCACTTAGTAGGCAATTGCAGCTGCGTTTTCCTGCGATTAAGCTAACTCATATAGGGCTTGATTTACTAAGCGGTGCTAACTTTAGCACTGGCCCTTAGCACGTCTAAACTCAGTTGAAATGTGAGAAGTAGTGATCGTGCGCAAAGTACCGCACGCAAAGTTTTGCGCGCGCACTGCACAGAGCGCAGGGCGCTCAGCGCGAAGTGCCCATTAAAGCCTATGGGACTTAGCGCGCGCATAGAACTTTGCGCGCGTAAAACGTTGCGTGCAAAAATTTGCGCGCGATCTGATTGAGAAATCCGGTGCTAACCTACTTAGCACCCTGGTTAGCACGTCTAAAGACTTTAGACGTGCTAAGTAGGTTAGCACCGCTTAGTAAATCAAGCCCATACTGTGTATACGAGTCCAAACTCTCACAAAATGCAGCATATCCTGCAATTACGATTTCCAGAATCGTAATCTCTCCAGTGGGCTCAACACCATAGCCTGGCATTATCAAAGCTTTTTTTACAAGCATCGGCATTTCTCAAAACTCCCAAATCACTCCAAAAAGTGCTCTAGTATGCTCCAGGCCTTACAGATGAAAGATCAAAAGCGGGCACAAGGGCACCAGTGTGTTCAGGCATTTAAAGAGCTGTTTTCTGCAGATTGTGATTCGGCATGAGGGGGGACCAGTAAGTTTTTCTAGCATGGGGCCCAGAAATTTCTAAAGGTGGCCCTGATTGTGGTAGACCTGGTAATGTTTCAGCTCACTTAAGAACACACACCAAGCAAACATTCTGCAGTGACCACCTAAATTTAAGAATGTATTAATATTGTTAGATTTAACCAATTTCTATCATTAAGTTGCATTAAGTAAAGTTTCTCTTTGTGACTGCTTAAAAATGATTAAAATGAAGCTGTGATCAATAGTATGATGTATATGTTGCTGATTTTTTTCCTTTTTTCTTTAATAGGAACCTGCAGTGTTTACACTGGAAAATGAGATAGCAGCAGTCCGTATATTCAGTCTTCTATGCTAGGTACACACAATGCAATTTTCTGACAGATTTACTGTCAGATCGACTATTTCTAACATGTACAACAAAGGTTGTTTAGGTGTTACCTTTAATGACTAACTGTGCAAGATTTCTTTGCAAGCTTCTAAAACTTTAAGTTTTTTTCTTCTGGCATGTTTCAAAACTGGATCCGAACCATACAAAGTACTGTCACATATAGCCTGTATGTGACAGTACTGTGTATGGCTCTGATCCAGTTCTGAAGCATGCCTGAAGACGAAACTTAAAGTTTTGAAAGCTTGCAAAGAAATCTTGCACAGTTAGTCACTAACAACGTTTGTTGTTCTGTCTTTGGATTTTCTCCATGACTAATACCGGACCACATGCAACTGGCAACAAAAACTGCCAAGTGTTACGGTCTTGTGTCGTTGCTCAGATGTCTGATTATATGGTGATCTGCAGAATCACCAATAATACAGACGCTATACCTGATTATGGGTGATCTGCAGAATCACCAATAATACTAGTTTAGCAGACAAGGAGCAGAGTGTGTAGTGATTTGGTGCAACCGTAACTTAATGGTTTAATGAGACCTCACCAGAGGGGCTGGTGAGGTATAAACAGTACACTGAGGCAGACTGTATTGCAGCCTAGGAGACACAGTAACACTACAATGACAGATTACTTAATGAGCAGGTAATTAAGGCTGTGCTACAGCCTAGCAGAACTGCTTCACCAGCGGAGCTGGCGTAGTAACACCTCACCAGTGGCGAGGGCCCACTGGTGAGTAGAATGGTCAGGCAGGCAAGGTTCGGCAACAGAGAGGTAAGAATCGGTACAGGATCATGAGACAAGAGAGTAATCGGTAATCAGGCAGAGGTTCAGCAACAGGAAGGTACGTATTGGTACAGAATCGTGAGACAGGAGAGTAATCGGTAATCAGGCAGAGGTTCAGCAACAGGTAGGCAGATAGGCGAAAGTACAGGATCAGAAAGCAGGATCAGAGTCAGAGTAATCGCTAAGAGTCATACACAGGAGATCAATACAGTAAGCAATATCCTAGTCTAGGTGTGAAGTCCTTGGCATCAACACCCGGGAACTAGTCTAAACAAATAACAATAACAAGGTAGCAATATCCTAGTCTAGGTGTGAAATCCTTAGCATCAACACCAGGGAACTAGCCTAAGGTCTGAGCGCTAACACGCAAGTATTCACGACAACCGACAATGCTTGAATAAAGCCCGGAGGCTTAAGAAGCAGAGGAGACCCCACTGCCACGACCCCTACCATCAGCCAATCCTGGGCGCCGTGGGTCTCCTCTGACGTCAGCCGACCAGCAGGTCAGCTGACGGGCTTCCTCCCCGCATAAAGGTTACGTCTATGCGCGCACCCGCGCGCTAAGGCGACCCCCTGCCCGAGCGAACGTTCCGTCCTCGGTGTCCTAGACGCCGGACGGGCGGATGGCCGCATGGAGGCAGCTGCGGCGGCGGTGCTGTTTGACGTAGCTGCCTCGAGTCTTACACCAAGGTCATCTACAGTATGAGAGGTGTAAGCAGGGGAGGGGAATAGTTTGCTAATGATCACCACTATCCAAGAGCCCCAGTGCGGTCGCAACCTCCACTTCCCCTATTGCTACACTACTGGATATTGGGGCTGACATGTCTTTGTTTCAAAAAGTGGTAAATAAAATCACCCAAATTCGTAGCACTGTTAAACAGGACCTCAAGTTGGTATACGTAAACCCCACCATGTAAAATAAAGGGATAGTGTGGCATCTTTCAGATGGGCAGCTGATGGACAGCTGACAGTATTTTTTTTTTTTTTATAAAATAATTTTCTTTTGGTAACTATGGGAGGGGAGGTAAGGGGTTAATTAATGTAGTAGTTTTTAGTATCTTATGTATTTTTATTTAATGGGATGTGTATGTAGGTGTAATTTTACTATTTGGCCACTAGATGCCCCCCTTACTTTATTCCGATGTGTGCATCTCTTACTGCATACACGCATTACAGGAAGTAAGGCGTGTATGCCTTACTTTCACTTTTGTCAATGAACACGGCATTTCATTGATGTCTTTTTCATTGATCATGGGCACTTAGATCGGGGAATGGGAGCTGCGTTCCTATTCAGTGATCTGGCAACTAATAGGTGAGAATGCAGGCAGGTGCATGTGCAGGAGCAATTGGTAGCACACACAGTGACTGGTGTCAGATGAAGTCCTGCAGGGTGTAGATATACTGCATACTGTGCACTGCAGTAGCTGGTTAAAGGAGGACCAAAATGGGATTGCAGAGGTAATAGTAAGGACATTCTCATATACGGAGCACACAATTTATCTTCTGATGCTTCTGCCCCTGAGTGTTTTCCGTTGCAATTTATTGCAGCCAAATGGCAGCGTTTATGACCATGTGTGACAGTGTTTGACAGGAATTGTAGTTACATTGCAGCATGTCATGTCTGAATGCGGCTGTGACCATAATCAGATCTGTGTCCATGCAGGGCCGGTCCTACAGTTTTTGCTGCATGAGGCAAACTTTGAGGATGACCCCCCCCCCTTCCTGATTTGGAAAGATCCCACAGCACAGCACAATTTACTCTGCTTCATTTAATGTTCTTTGTCAGCAAGGGAGCATATGCAACAACTTGAGACGTGACATGCTGCAGCTCAACACAATAACACAGTGACAAACAAACTGCTCATCCTCAGCCAGTCGGCTATCCTCCATTCATCCTCAGTCAGGACAGCAATGCCACCTCCTCCCTTCTGCTGTGGAAGTCAAATGAAACACTGCTGCTCTCCTGCCTCCCCCTCCTCACTCACTGTCAGAATCCTCACACAGCACAACAAGCTGCTTTTTTCCCAATGATGACCTCCCTCCCTCTCCTCTAGCTTCTCCTCCTACTCTGACTGCATGCTGTAAGTGTAATCACAGAATATAAACATGCTGCCCCTTTAATCCCTGCACCTGATGCAAGTGTTTCAACTTGCTTCTTGAGAGAACCAACCCTGTGTCCGTGCCTCTCAAGTCTCCACTGCTTTTGTGCACTTCCTAGTATGTGAAATGGGGTGTGGCAGGAAATGAATGCACTGACTGCTGTTTGGAACTGACCTGATGGGAGCAGATAAACAGAAAAGTTCAAAGTAGCTGCAGGAAAGATTTTAGAATGATTACCACAGGTACTGATTAGTGGAAAATAACCCTCAACAGGTCATTTGTGTCCTTGGTTTGAATTTCAGCCAAGGCACTATCCAGCACAGTTTCCAGTTTCCTCCCACATCCCAAAAACATACAGATAAAGTGGCTTCACCCTAAATTGGCCCTAGACTATGATGGACAGACACATGACTATGGTAGGCATTAGATTGTGAGCCCCTCTGAGTGACAGTTAAAGACCCCTGAAATGAGAGGTATAGTTGCCAAGATACCCAGGCAACTGGTATTGTTTAACCAGTTCACCCCCAAGGGTTTTTACCCTAACAGACCAGAGCAATTTTCACCTGTCAGTGCTCCTCCCTTTTATTCCCTAATAACTTTATTACTACTTAGCACAAGAAAATTATCTATACCTCATTTTTTTTCGCCACCAATTAGGCTTTCTGTGGGTAGAACATTTTGCTAAGAATTTTTTTATTCTAAATGCGCTTTAATGGGAAAAATACAAAAATAATGGAAAAAAATCATTATTTCTCAGTTTTCAGCCATTATAGTTTTAAAATTAAACGTTCTTTTGTGGATAAAACCAGCACATTTTATTTTACCAGTTGTCCTGATTATTAAACCGTTTAAATTATGTCCCTATCAAAATGTATGGCGACAATATATTATTTTGAAATATAGGTGTTATTTTTCTGCTTGGTTTTTTTGGCCGGTCCATAATTACAAGCCCCTATGTAGTAAAGTAAAAGTAATTTTCCCTCATGAAATATAGATTAAAAAAGCTGAGTCCCTAAGGCAACTATTTATGTATTTTTTTTTAAACTGATTTTTTTTTTTACAAGGTGGGGGGGGCTTTGGAAGTGTAAGTTATTATTTTTATTAATATTGTGTATGTGTAAGGAAACGCGGAAAATCAGCCGCCTCCACTCAGCATGAGACGGCTGTTTCCATGGAGAGCATGGCGGAACGCGGAAAAAATGCCGCATTTGACGCGGCGGTTAGCACGCACGGCTCTGTTGCTGAGACTTTGACCCAGCGCGGGGAGGCAGCCGCTGGTGCAGATAGCGGTGCGACCAACCCCGCGCATGGGTCAGCGGAGACATTGCAAAGCAGTACTGGTGTGGCTGGGACTGATAGTCCACCTAGGTTTAGAATGACGCGCGTGCGCGCGGAGAGGCAGAACCTTTATGGCAGTCAGAGAAAGGTCAGCTGACCAGGCCGGTCAGCTGACAATCACAACAACTTTCATTGGTCCAGCACTTGAGGGGGGTGCTGGAGAGCACAGGTGTATATATACTGGGTGCTGGTCATTCTCTGGTTTTCTGTCGTTGCGATCACTACGTGGTAGCACTCAGGCCTTGTCTGTATCTGTGTTCTAGCATAGTTTCCAAAGGTGTTGACGATTACGGACCTCACACCTTAGCGTTAGGTATATTGAACTGTATTATTTGTTATGACCTTCTGCCTGCCTGACTATCCTGCTGAACTCTGATTCTGAACCTTGCTATCTCTGATATCCTGTTGCCAAACTCTGCTCGTTCCTGGACTCTGTATTTGCCTCTCGATTCTGTACCCCGCTATTCTGATACTCCGTTGCCAAACCCTGCCTGTATATTGGATCTAGTATCTGTCTCCTGAATCTGTACCGTATCTGTCTGTGTGTTAACGACCTGGATTGCCCGACCTCGAGAACTGGCCTTACTGTTAGAGGCAGTTCCCAGACCTGTTAGTGACACCCTCTCTCTGGTGTCACTCACGTTCTGTCCTTCCTACTTTCAGCCTAGCCCCTCCTCCGGGAGAGTCTAGGCATACGGAAGGAACTTACTTCTGTGCAGTACTCCTTACTGCTTGTGTACCTTCTCCTATGGTGCAATACTCTAAGTATTACTGTTACATTAAAACACTCACTTGTTATCAGGTGTCCAGAGGTTAGTAGATATATCTGATTATCGGTGATACTGCAGATCACCAATAATCGGGTATATTCTGTATTCTCGGTGATACTGCAGTTCACCGGTAATCAGACCCTCTCTGTGTTACACCGATCGTTACAATATGTGTATGTATGTGCCAGTATATGTAATATACTTTTTGGCCACAAGATAGCACTAGTGAACACTCTCCTGTTTAGGAAGTGTTCACTTTTTTTTACACTTTGCTAAACTGTGACGGCTTCCTGTTTCCTGTTTCCTGAATGGACGTGGCCGCTGTTGCGGTCACGTCTATTCAGTCCAGGCATTGCGATTGGGTAGAGGACCGCTCGGCCCTCTTCCCCAATCACTTAACACGGAATCCCGATGGAAACTGCAGCAGGAGCGGTGCGCACACATGCGGAGTAGCGCGGGGGGGCAACGTATTAAAACGTCATGTTGCCGTTAACAGGCTCTAACATGACGTTTTAATATGATACATTGTCATTAAATGGTTAAAAGGAAATATATGTGGCAGTGTCTATATTGCTCTCAATTCAAGTGTCGTTTATGCGACAAATCTATATATACTCTAAATACAAAATAATAATAATAACCTGTAGCCCATTCACAACTTAGGCTTTGAGATAGAAAATAACCTTCAAGCTAACTGCCATCAAGGTTTCAGGGAAGACTTTTATTTACCCAGCACAAAATGAGACAGAGTCTATGTTGTATGGTAGAGTTTATAATGCTTGATGGCAGATGGAATCAGCTTGTTGTAAATCAGTTTTGTACGCCCCCTAATTATACAAAGTCACTTGAATCCGCTCCCAAGATAAATGAACAATTCTACAAATTAAAATGTATAGAAAAAAAAAAACATGTAAACTAATTTCTCTATTGCTACTGATCAATTCTTTCATAGTCTAACATGGAAAGTGCTTCAAGGCCAAGTTGCATAATTATTATTCAAAAGCATGGTGACTCAATACTGTATTTCTGTGCACAGGTAGGGACAACAGACACAACACACTATTTCTCAAGGAACTACTTCAAAGTTCTTAGCGGATAGGTGCAGGAACAAAGAGTTCGGCACTAGTGTCTGTTTCACATCTCGAACAGGTTCTCTGATCAACTTGACAGTAGGATACACACTTCAGGTTGAATGGTACTAGATCTTGAGAGCAGCCTCACAACTGTATTATTACAGACCATTTAGGACTGTGCCAGAATTCTGTATAGCAGACAACATTGCTGGCACTCACAAGTGTTAAAGAAAGTATTAAAACTTAATAACAATCAAAAACAACTCAAGGGCATAAAGATTCTCAGTCTCTCATCCGAGTCATAGGTCAGGTGCTTCACTTGCATGCTGTTGTCTGTATTGATGCTGATTTAAGTGGTATACTGTAGGACTGAGCTTGTGTAGCTAGAGCATATACCATTGAAACTGATAGAGCACACTGTGTATTAGGAAGTCAGAGCCTCTGAATATGGAAAGCCAGTCCAAAACAGCTAACAGGCTGGGAGGCCATTTTCCTGTCATCCACAGACAGTGTTAGATAAAATGGGACATGGGGCAAAAATTAATGTGGGGTCAATTATATTTTCTTACGCTACTGACGGTTGATGACTTGTTGGGACCCTAAAGTGCTTGGGGCCCTGGGCAGTTGTCCAGCTCGACCTTATGAAATCACTCACCCTGCTGTCATCCAGTGATGTACCATATTACTATATATATTGAGTGAGCACTGGTATTAGGTTTTATAGTGGACTAGTAGAAACTAGCTAAGTGGCTGGCACTCCACCTTGCAGCACCAGAGTATGCATGTTCTTCTAAAAAAAAAAAAAAAAAAGTACCAAACCAGTATAAGCTGCACAAACTGCAATTCATTAGCAATTTAGTAAAGACCCATATATTACTATTAGGTAAATCCCAAATTAGATTCTAATTGCAGAGCTTTGAATCCAATTGTGATTTATATTTACAGCAGTCCCCTAATTTAAAGGACCCTTTACTTAATAGCAATACATGGATCAATACTAAACTGATAATACATTGCAGTTTGTGCAGCTTATATTGTTTTGGTGCATTTTATTTTTATAAATATATTCTAAATTACTAGTGCTTGCACCTTCAAGCAGACTACGTATATTTTTCAAAAAAGTTTCTTGACGTTTTTGTCTGTATGTTTTTCCCTTTTGCATGGATTTCTTTCACATCCCAGAAAGATAGCAAATATGTACCAAAAAGGGGAACTTCTATATGTAGTATGGTTTGCTGACACAGGGGAAAAAGGGACAATGCCTGAAACCAATAATTGAAGAACAAATAAACTCCCAGCCCACAACGGAAAATCCTTAGTAATAATAATAATAATCAATTTATGATAACAATAATTACGTTCTCAATCAAATTAATGTACGGTACAATATTAAAACAAAAATCCATAACAAAACCAATTAAAAACCCTGTGCCCTCACTAATTCTTCACACACTGGGTGAAATTTCAAAATCAATCAGGATATGTATCTAAATACAAAAATTAATGCATGGTAACTGTGCAAATAGCAAAATAAAAAAAGTATGAAAGGATTTTGTTTTTTGCTATTTGCAAAGTAATCATGCACAGGGTTGCTCGTAAACTACGCCAGCGCGAATCTACGCATCGTAGTATGCAACTACGCATCGTAGTTCGTAGGCGAAGTTTAAGAACTACACGTACGCATTTCCGCGTAGTCGTAGTCCCGCTATGCGAAGTTTCGCCCGCTACGCGTAGTTGATGTATGTATTGCGAAGTCAACTACACGTGCGGTAACTGCATCTATATGGATCATTGCGCATGCGCAGAAATATTATTGCCCTTTTGTACGCATACAATTCCGCATTGGAAGGTGGAATGTACGCTTATATTAGTTTATATTTGCAAATAGGTTGAAGATTATTGCGGAAATTTTTCCGCATAAGGGCATAAGCGGTCGCATCAACTACGTTTCGCACTATGCAAAGCTTGCGTATTTTAACACGTAGTCTACGGAATGCAAACGTAGTGAAGTTTCTGATTACATAGCCGTAGATTGCGAAGCGTAGTTGCGTAAAAATACGCATAGTTCCAGCGTAGCGAAGTTGGCTGACTACGACCAACCCTGATCATGCATTTGATATTTGTATTGATTTTCAGTTTGCACTTGTCCTGGTTGTTGTATTCATTTACTAGTTGTAATTTTTTTCAGCATTGGACTCTTTATAAACATTATTCTACATTTATGATCATATGTATATGCACTGTTTTCTTTGTTTTGAACTTAAAGGGGCACTATGGCGAAAAATTGTACAATAAAAAAAATGTGCAAACATAGACAAAAAGTATGTTTTTTCCAGAGTAAAATGAGCCATAAATTACTTTTCTCCTATGTTGCTGTCACTTATAGAGATGGCCCAGACGGTTCACCGGCAAACGGTTCCAGGCGAACTTCCATGGTTTGCTCTCGCAGAGAACCTCAAACTTTTCCTGAAGTTCGATTCACCCCCATAGTGCATCATTAGGGTCAACTTTGACCCTCTACATCACAGTCAGCAGGCACATTGTAGCCAATCAGGCTACACTCCCTCCTGGAGCCCCACCCGCCCTTATAAAAGGCAGGCAGTGTCAGGCATTGGACTCACTTGTGTGCCTGCAGTAATTAGAGAAGGGAGAGCTGCTGTGCAGAGACCTATAGGGAAAGCTTAGTTAGGCTCTTGTAGGCTTCTTAGCTTGCTCCTTGCTGATTCGTATTGCTACCCCTTGGTGGTATAATTACAACTGTGCCAGGTGCAGATTTTTAATACCCATCACTGTTGTTCACTTCAGTGCACCCACCTACCTACGTGAGCGCACGCAGTGTCACTGTGCTGGTCCGGTACCTGTCTGTGTGTGACAGGTGCACATTGTAATACCCATCACTGAATATACCTACCTGTTGTTCACTTCAGTGCACTGTGCACCCACCTACCTATGTGAGCGCACGCAGTGTGATATTTAATACCACCAGTCACTGTACCTGTTCACGGTATGTGTGTGAGACAGGTGCACATTTGTAATACCCATCACTGCATATACCTACCTGTTGTGTTCAGTGCACCCACCTACCTACGTGAGTGCACACAGTGTGATATACCACTTCATGCATACCTGTTAACTGCACCTGTGTGACTGCACATTGTATTAGTCAAGTAAGTGCATACCTTTCACTTCATCCCTCCCCCTACCCGATATGGACAAAACGGACAAAACAGGTAGAGGCAGACCCAGAGGAAGGCCACCCGGCAGGTCTTGCTGATGTGATTTTGTGTGGCCCTGGACCAAAGTACAGTGCTCAGAAGAAGGCACGACCCATCAACTCCCAAGATTGTCAGGACGTGGTTGACTATTTAACACAGAACACCTCATCTTCCGCAGCCACCAGCACTACTACAAGCACCACCTCCGCTGCATTTGACAGTTTGCAGGAGTTATTTGGTGGGGAAATCACTGATGCACAGCCATTATTGTTACAACCAGATGAAGGCGCTAAGCAAGTTACACCACCTCATATGTCTGAGTTAGGCAACACTATGGACGTAATGTGTAAGGAGGAGGAGAATGAAGTACCTGCTGTTGGTGCAGTTTTGGAGTTGACTGAGGCAAGCGAAGCTGGGCAGGATGATTGATGATGACGATGATACCGATGCCACGTGGGTTCCCAATAAAGGAGATGAACAGGGGGCAGTTCAGGGGGGGAGTCAGAGAGTAGTAGGAGGAGATGAGTTCCTGAAAGAAGCAGGGAGAGCTCATCATCAGAAACAGCTGGTGGCAGTGTCCGGTGCCATGTTTCGCCACCTAGGGACAGCCAGCCAACATGCCCTTCAACGTCAGCTGCTGATGGCACCATAGTGCCATCACCCCAGGGGGGCTCAGCGGATTGGACATTTTTTAATGTCTCTGCCTCAGATCAGAGCAATGCCATCTGTTCTCTCTACCTCCAAAAATTGAGCCGTGGAAAGGCCAACACCCATGTAGGGACAACTGCCTTACGAAGGCACATGCAGAAAAGGCACAAACTGCAATGGCACTTGAGCAAAAGCAGCACACAAAAGAAAAGCCACTCTCCTTCTCCTCTTCCTCCTTCAGGTGCAGCATCTTCAGCCGTTTTCTCCCTTGCACCTTCTCAGCCACCCTCCTCCACTCCACCTCTGACCTTGAGCAGTTCCTGCTCCTCTGCCCACAGCAGCCAGGTGTCTGTGAAGGAAATCTTTGAGCAGAAGAAGCCAATTTCGATCCCCTCTCCAGCTTCACAGCCCCAGCTCCCCAGGACCTATGCTGCATGCCAGGTACGACGGTGTCACGCCATCTTAGACATGTCTTGCCTCAAAGCGGAGAGTCACACGGGAGAAACTATCCTGGCTGCTCTTAACAAACAGGTGGATTAGTGGCTGACCCCGCACCAGCTGGAGATCGGCAACGTGGTGTGTGACAACCGCAGCAATCTCCTTTCCGCTTTGAATTTGGGAAAGCTGACACATGCACCCTGCATGGCACATGTGCTGAATCTAGTCATTCAAAGATTTGTGTCAAAGTACCCAGGCTTAGAGGGCGTCCTGAAGCAGGCCAGGAAGTTGTGTGGGCATTTCAGGCGGTCTTACGCAGCCATGGCACACTTTGTCGATATTCCGCGGAGAAACAACTTGCCGGTGAGATGCCTGATTTGTGATAGCCCGACTCGCTGGAATTCGACCCTCCTTATGTTCTCTCGCATGCTAGAACAGGAGAAAGCCGTCACCCAGTACCTCTACAACTACAGTAGAAGGACGCAGTCTGGGGAGATGGGGATGTTCTGGCCCAACAACTGGACACTGATGCGAAATGCATGCATGCAGGCTCATGCGGCCGTTTGAAGAGGTGACCATCCTGGTGAGTCGCAGTGAAGGCACCATCAGCGACTTGATCCCGTACTCCAAGCTGTGGAGGAGCGTGAACAGGCACAGTTACAGGAGGAAGCGTGGTGGGATCAATTCTCATCAGAACTAGATGTTTCCTTAACACCTGCGGCAGCACAGAGGGGGGAGGAGGAGGAGGAAGAGTCGTGTGGGGAAGAGGAGTCAGACTTGGATGATGAGGAAGGTGTTTCTTTGCTGGAGGAGGAGGAGGCGGTGGCAAAAGAACAACCGCAGCAGGCGTTGCAGGGGGCTTGTGCTGCTCAACGTTCCCGTGGTATTGTTCATGGCTGGGGGGGGGGATGAAGACTTAACTGATGTCACTGAGGAAGAGCAAGAGGAGATGGATAGTACGTCTGGATTCAACTTTGTGCAGATGGCGTCTTTCATGCTTTCCAGCCTGTTGAGGGACCCCCGTATAAAAAAACTCAAGGGGAATGCTGTACTGGCCGGCCACGCTACTAGACCCTCGGTACAGGCACAAAGTGGCGGAGATGTTTCCAAATCACCAGAAGGCAGAAAGGATGCAGCACTTGCAGAACAAGCTGGCAACTATGCTTTACAATGCGTTTAAGGGTGATGTAATAGCACAATGCAATAAAGGTACCACTGCCAGTAATCCTTCTCCCATGTCCACGCAGGCAAGGACAGGACGCTCCAGTGATCTCATGGTGATGTCGGACATGTGGACATTCTTTAGTCCAATGCCTCGCCTCAGCCCTTCCGGATCCACGCTCCACCAATGCCTGGACCGGCAGGTAGCCGACTACCTGGCCTTAAGTGTTGATGTAGACACTGTGAGCAGCGATGAACCCTTGGACTACTGGGTGCGCTGGCTTGACCTGTGGCCAGAGCTGTCCCAATTTGCCATCCAACTTCTGTCTTGCCCTGCCTCAAGCGTCCTGTCAGAAAGGACATTCAGTGCAGCTGGAAACATTGCCACCGAGAAGAGAAGTCGCCTAAGTCACAAAAGTGTTCTGTACCTCACCTTTATCAAAATGAATGAGGCATGGAGCCCGGAGGCCTACTGCCTGCCCTAAGATTAAGTCAGTCCCCACACACAGCATCTCTGCCTGCACGCCGTGTGACTGCCTGCCCCAAGACTAAGTCGCTCCCCCAGAGGCGGGACAAGGTCCTCCAGCACCCAAGGCTGAGACACCAAAGTGCGCCCCCCCATCCCTCCCAACCCAGCTATCACACACTGATTGCTATTAGACTAAGAGGAGCCACAGGGCCCACAACCTCCCCAACACCTTAATATCTAGTTATCTGGCTTGCAGTCACTGCTATGTATCCCCTTTTCTTATCTATTTCTGCTTCAAACACAATTAGGAATGACAGCTGAATGAATTGTGCGCCCCCTCCTACACTGCGCCCTGAGGCTGGAGCCTCTCCAGCCTATGCCTCGGCCCGGCCCTGCGCTCCCCACACAGCACCTCTGCCCGCAGGCCGCTTGACTGCCTTCAGAGATGGTGGTAGTCAGTCAACTTCGCTACGCTGGAACTACGCGTTGTTTTACGCAATTACGCTTCGCCAAACTATGGCTTCGAAATCAAACACTTGCTTCGTATGCATTTCGTAGAATACGTGTTAAAATATGCATTTACGCATAGTGCGAAGCGTAGTGTATGCGGATGCTTATGCCTGTATGCAGAAAATTTTACGCATTAATTCCTCTTTAGATGCTTATCCCGGGAACTCTTCTATGCGTACATCCCCTTTTCCAATGCGTAAATTTGTAAGCATACAATCATACGCTGAAAAATAGACGCGAGTAACAATAACAATAACAATAATATTTATATAGCGCTTTTCTCCCTGGGGACTCAAATTATTTATTATGCAGTCTCAAAGGCTAGGGAAAAGAGGTGAGTTTTTAGCCTTTTTTTAAAGCTGTCCAGAGAAGGAGCCTCTCGTACTGATTGTGGAAGTAAGTTCCATAGAGTAGGGGCTGCATAGGAAAAGGCCCGAGCACCAAATGTTAAGTGTATCCTGGGAATAACCAGCTTCATCTTGTTGGCAGAGCGGAGGGTAATGCATACGTAGTTCACTACGCAATACACATGTTAACTACGCATAGTAAGCGTAAGCTACGCGTAGCGGTACTTCGCTACACGTAAATTCGTAAGCGTAGTTCTGCAACTTCACCTACGAACTACGATGCGTAGATGATAACTACGATGCGTAAAATTCACACTGGCATAGTTTCTGCTCATCCCTGACTGCCTTCTCCGCCACCACCAACAGGGTCCAGGACTCCAGGTGGATTCCTGAATTTATAAGACCGCTGCTAGCAGCGGCCACAATACTACTTTTTCTGGTGCGTGTACATGCCTGCCTAATTCTTCTGCCTGCACTGCAGCTGTCACAACAAAACAAAAGGCATGTACATGTGCCCATTCCCCTTCGTGATCATTACCTTGCCGCGGTGAAGGGGCTTGCGTATCACAATGAAGCAATGACCGACGGCTATATAAGTGTCTCAGGAGGGGAGGGGGGCACACCCAAGATAATAAGGTCGTTGCTTCATTGTGGACAGACCAAATTTGATTAGCTGGACAGTCACTGTTGTTCTATCATTGAGCTACCACAGCCCGGCGACCATATGGGCTTGAAAACTGCCACGGTCTGCACTCTTGCCATGGTGCGCTCCAGTCCAGCATGGCCGTCACAACGCAAACAGCTGTTTGTGGTGCGTTACACAGTGAGTTTGGTGTGTCAATGTGAAGCAGTACTCTAATTACACTCCCTGATTGATGTATACACATGCAAGATGTTTTAAAGCACTTTAGGCCTGCAATTTAGCATTAGAGATGTCGCGAACCTCCGATTTTCGTGGAAGGTTCGGTTCGCGTAAAAGTTTGCGAACCACAATAGACTTCAATGGGGATGCGAACTTTGAAAAATAGAAAAAATGATGCTGGCCACAAAAGTGATGGAAAAGATGTTTCAAGGGGTCTAACACCTGGAGGGGGGCATGGCGGAGTGGGTCCCGGTGAGCGGCAGAGGCAGGCTGGTATCTGCCGAGCTCAGATCATCGGTGGAGCCACTCAGTATGGACGAGGAACACTGATATCTGCATGACAGGAGTGGAACAAGGCTCTCAGCAAGACCACAGTACAACAGGAACCGGGCAGTCGGCCGAGAGGAAAGTTGCAAGCGATCTGAGACCAATCTAACAGTGGTCACAACTTTTGGGTGAGTGCGGCCCCTTGAGGGGTTCCCTTGAATTGCACTATAAAGTGGAGCGCTGCCTATGTGTACTTATTGGAGTGGGATACATGCCCAAAGTCCCGGGGAAAAATCTGGATTTGACGCAAAGCAGCGTTTTAAGGGCAGAAATCACATTGAATGCTAAATTGCAGGCCTAAAGTGCTTTTAAACATCTTGCATGTGTATACATCAATCAGGGAGTGTAATTAGAGCACTGACACACCAAACTCACTGTGTAACGCACCGCAAACAGCTGTTTGCGTAGTGACGGCCGTGCTGGACTGGTGCGCAACATGGCCAGAGTGCAGGCCGTGGCAGTTTTCCAGCCCATATGGTCGCCGGGCTGTGGTAGCTCAATGATAGAACAGTGACTGTCCAGCTGATCAAATTTGGTCTGTCCACAATGAAGCAATGACCTTATTATCTTCTTATATGTAGGTAGGCATAGGTAGGAGTCCCAGTATAGGTAGGTAGGCATAGGTAGGAGTCCCAGTATAGGTCGGTAGGCATGGGTAGGTGCCTCAGTATTTAGCTAGGCATAGGTAGGAGACCCAGTATAGGTAGGTAGGTAGGCATAGGTAGGTGCCTCAGTAGTTAGCTAGGCATAGGTAGGAGACCCAGTATAGGTAGGTAGGCATAGGTAGGAGACCCAGTATAGGTAGGTAGGCATAGGTAGGTGCCTCAGTAGTTATGCACAATAAGGGAAAGAGGCACCCTGATTTGAATAAAAGCTTTTAAAACCAGTTTAAAAACTAAAAAGAAAAATGAGGTATCTTACCTCAATGACGAAATCTCAGTAAACTTACAAAAGATTTTTATTTGAGCACAGGCAACGCGTTTCGCAGGTCTGAGCCCGCTTCCTCAGGCCAATACAGTGCCAAATGACAGAAATCATGTAGCATAGGGAGCCTTCTTGCTATTCAGCCTGGGACTCCGCCCCTTGGATGTCTCAGGCTGCTGCAAGATCTCTGTACTTCCAAAGGGAGGTATTCCTCATACTGTCAAGGACCACCTGCTCCTCGGGTGGTCCTCACTCAAAGTTGTTACTGTTGCACCAAACACTCACACTATATAGGTGTCCAGAGGTTAGTAATATATCTGTATTATCGGTGATTCTGCAGATAATCAATAATCGGGTATATATCTGTATTCTTGGTGATACTGCAGATCACCAATAATCAGATCCTCTCTGCGTGCTGACACCGATCATTACAGAATGGCAGACCCAAACCAAATGGACGCACTGTATAGTCATGTTGAAGTCCTGACTACCGCGGTAAACAGTCTTTCCGGGGTAACTTTGAACCAACAGACCCAGATCAGCCAGCTATTTGGGGCTATTCAGGAACTTCAATCAGCTATAAACTCAGTGCGATCTCCTCCTAGCACAGACATACGTATGCCTGTACCCGAAAGGTTTTCTGGTCACAGATCTGACTTTCAGAACTTTAGAAATAGAGTGTTATCTTACTTTGAGTTGACCCGCGAAACGCGTTGCCTGTGCTCAAATAAAAATCTTTTGTAAGTTTACAGAGATTTCGTCATTGAGGTAAGAAACCTCATTTTTCTTTTTCGTTTTTAAACTGGTTTTAAAAGGTTTTATTCAAATCAGGGCGCCTCTTTCCCTTATTGTGCATAGTTATACCCCCGTACATGTTTGTCCGAGGGGTGGTGACAGAACACCCGTTGTTTGACCACGGTTAATGTTTTGTCCATCCTTTTTCATCTAAGAGAGCGACTGCAACCAGGTCCGTCCAGGACCACCCCGAGTGGAGTCGGGTTTATGGTCTCCACCTGCTTCCTGTGGTCGGTTGCCCCTTGCAACCCTCCTTTGTGAGTAGCCCTTTCAATCAATTGATTTCTCCACACACCTACTATTGACATACTGCACTATCGGGCTCCCTTTTTTGTCTCCTGTATCTTTTTTTTCCCATAGGGTGCCAAGACACCCCAACCACGATTGCCTCAGTAGTTAGCTAGGCATAGGTAGGAGACCCAGTATAGGTAGGTAGGCATAGGTAGGAGTCCGAGTATAGGTCGGTAGGCATAGGTAGGTGCCTCAGTAGTTAGCTAGGCATAGGTAGGAGACCCAGTATAGGTAGGTAGGCATAGGTAGGTGCCTCAGTAGTTAGCTAGGCATAGGTAGGAGACCCAGTATAGGTAGGTAGGCATAGGTAGGAGTCCCAGTATAGGTAGGTAGGCATAGGTAGGTCCCCCTAGTATAGGTAGGTAGGTAGGTGTCCCCGTATAGGTAAGTAGGTGCCCCAGTAGTTAGCTAGGCATAGGTAGGTGTCCCAGTATAGATAGTTAGGCAGGGCCTGGCTGGCACAGTAATAGCAATTACCAAGGTCCAGTTGCAACAGATAGGGCTGTATGATGTCAGTGTCAGTGAGCAACACACAAAAAAAAAAAACACATCAGGAGAACATTAGCCCTCAAAAGAGCTGTTGATGGGTGCTATTTTAGCAATAACAATCAGCCAGGAGCAAGCCAAGAGCCTAACTAATCTTTCCCTAGGAGAAAAAATCTGCAGCGGCTCTCCCTAGTCTGTCTAGGCACATGAGTGAGTGTCATAGCCAGCGAGCCTGCATTATATAAGGGGGGGGGGGGGGGGGGGGGGGCTCCAGGGCTTAGTGGCTACAATGTGCCTTCTGACTGTGATGCAGAGGGTAAAAGTTGACCCTCATAGTGCATTATGGGGCGAATCGAACTTCCGCAAAAGTTCGCATGGTGCAGGCGAACGCGAACCCCCAAAGTTCGCCTGGAACCGTTCGCAGGCGAACCGTTCGCTACATCTCTATTTAGCATGTGATTTCTGCCCTTAAAATGCTGCTTTGCATCAAATCCAGATTTCTCATGGGACTTTTGGCGTCTATTCCACTAATCCATGCAAAAACTCAGATGTTAGACCCGTTGAAACATCTTTTCCATCAGTTTTCTGGCCACCATAAGTGTTTCTAGTTTTCAAAGTTCGGCTTCCCATTGAAGTCTATTGCGGTTCGCGAATGTTTGCGTGAACCAAACTTTTGCGGAAGTTTGCATTTGAGGTTCGCGAACCGAAAATCTGAGGTTCTGGCCATCTCCAGTCACTTACAGCAGGTAGTAGATATCTGACAAAAGTAACAGATTTTGGACTAGTCCATCTCTTCATAGGGGATTCTCAGCAAGGCTTTTCTTCTTTATAAAGATACTAGCCGACCAGCGGCATAGGCCTCGATTCATAAAAGTGCTGTCGGTAAGGTAAACTCGAGCGGGGAAACACCGCTGTCGGTATTTCAGCCTTCAGGGTGGTAATTCATAAAAATGTTGCCTGTTGTGATATGCGTGCGGAGATATTCCGCTGTAGGCTGGCATTAGGCTGTCCTACGCATGCGGAAACAGGAGAAGCTGGCCGAGTCCCTCCGTGCGGTGTTCTCTGCTGCAGCTGCTTGGGAGGTCTGTCCCATTCACTGCAATGTATTCCGCACGCTTCTCGCCACATCAGAGGTAGCGGTAATCCCCGTCCGCATACCGCTACCTCTAATCTTTATGAATTGACATTTGTTACTTTTGTTAAGATAATCACCGCGCAAGGCGGTGATTTATCACTCTGCTCGCGAATGTCGGCTTTTCATGCGGAAAAAGCCTTTATGAATACAGATTTTGCTGTGTGGTCGGTAAAGTGAGCCGTTTTCAGCATTTCCGCATGCGGGAATGCTTTATGAATCGAGGCCATAGCATACGCCGCATAAGGGCCCCATGTGCGCTCCCCCTCCAGCTTAAGCTCAGCAGGACCCCCCCTTCCCTCACCTGCTTCCCCCATGTGCGCTCCCCCTGCAGCTTAAGCTCAGCAGGACCCCCCTCCCTCACCTGGGCCCCCCATGTGCGCTCCCCCTCCAGCTTAAGCTGAGCAGCAGCCGTCGCTATTAGTAAGAGGCTGCGGGCGGGGATGACTCACCTCTTCCGCGTTCCACTGTCGTCACTTCCTGCAATGCCGCCCACTGTGTTGTAAGTGGACGGCATTGTAGGAAGTGACGACAGTGGAAAACACGATGAAAAGCGGAAGAGGGGAGACATCCCTGCCCACTGCCTAATACTAATAGCGGTGGCTGCTGCTGAACTTAAACTAGAAGGGGAGCGCAGATGGGGGACCCATGTGAGGCCCTCCCCGCCGCTGTGCCCAATACCTCCTTCCTGCCTGCCACCCCCTCCAGCTCGGCGGCAAGTCTTGGACCGCCCCTGGGGGCAGGGCACTACTTCTTCTTGCTTGAATGTTGAGGCACTTACTCTAATATATATATATATATATATAGAGAGAGAGAGAGAGAGAGAGAGAGAGAGAGAGAGAGAGAGAGAGAGAGAGAGAGAGAGAGATTCCCTAAAAGGATTTAAACAATGATGCTGGCCAGCCTCCCTGCTCGTTACACAGTTTTTTGGCAGTTGGACAGAACAACTGCCATTCACTAAGTGCTTTTGAAAAAAAATAAATCCCTGAGAATCCCCCATGAAAAGATGGACTAGTCCAAAACCTGTCGCTTCTGTCAAATTTTTACTACCTACTGTAAGTGACAGCAACATAAGAGAAAAGTAATTTATGTCTCATTTTACTCTGGAAAAGACGTACTTCTTATTTGTATATATTTGCACATATTTTAAATTTACATTTTTTTCGCCATAGTGCCCCTTTAAGGTATGTACAGACGTCCTGATTTTTCATCCCACTTGTCGTTTGTAATGATCCGCTCAGCTGTCTGCACAGACAGACAGCTGTTTGACCATTCCTTAAGTCTGAGGTCTGCAGGTCTCTGGAAAAGAGACCTGTCTTTTGCTTTGCAAGTTTCAGACCTGCTCTGCTGCTGAGGAATTTTCATACATTCGTTATGCAAATTGCCTACTTGCCTCCTTTGAAGGCTGGCAGTATAAATACCATGTTCTCCCAGAATCCTTTGCTGCTCATAGAGGTTTGTTCCTGCTGAACTCACCTGGAGTGTCAGCCATTGCTATCTTAGGCCTGGTGCACACCAGAGGAGTTTTTCTGAGAGTTTTGAGTTTTTAAATCTGCTGCTAATGTTATCCTATGTGTCTGTGCACACTGGAGCAATGAGGTTTTGTAAAAAACCCCATAGCATTACATTGGGAAGAGCTTTTAGAGGTTTCAAAAGCTCTTCCCAATGTAATGCTATGGGGTTTTTTACAAAACCTCATTGCTCCAGTGTGCACAGACACATAGGATAACATTAGCAGCAAATTTAAAAACTCAAAACGCTCAGAAAAACTCCTCTGGTGTGCACCAGGCCTTAGTGTAGTTAATTCTTGGAGAGTGCATTTTGCACTCTCACTAGTGCAGTCAGTTTTTGTGTTTATCTGTATTGCCTAGTCCTGTCTTGTTTTTCTGTCGCGATTGCGCTATCGCCAGCGGCGGTTGATAGTGAATCGCTCTGTCTTGTTTGGATCGCACTAGCCTCTAGCGGTAGCGGCTGTGGATCCTTCTGATCTGTGTTCCTGGAGTGTAAGCTGGAGCAGCGGTTGCTACTGGCTACCTCACCTGTCTGTCTTGTTTGGATCGCACTAGCCTCTAGTGGTAGTGGCTGTGGATCCTTCTGATCTGTGTTCCTGGAGTGTAAGCTGGAGCAGCGGTTGCTACTGGCTACCTCACCTGTCTGTCTTGTCTGTTTGTGCTCATTTGTGTTACTTGTGGCTAGTTAGGGTGGCACGCTTATCACTGGGTGCCTAACGCGCAGTGATTGTGTCTTAAATGCGTTTGCTGTTGCGAATGAGTGCGGTGTTCGCATTTAGCTAGCGTTTGTTATTTTCCTTACATTTTGTTCATTGTTTATTGCTTTGTCTTTCTTGCTACTTTTGTGCTCTGTCTTGATTTGGTCTTGTGTCACTATTTGGCAATCGCCATTCTTGCGATTGCGTTCCCACTTCATTTCCGCTGTTGTGTGTTCACCGTAGCTGGGTGGCGACTAGATTGGTGGACACACATAAATTATGTCCCTGTGCTCATTCTCTCTCTTTAGGGGCTATCTTGCCCTGTGCTGCTTCTCTTCGTACAATTTCCATCTGTCATGTGTGGCAGCGCAGAGGGTTTATTCCTCTGCACTCCACAGCTCCATCTGCCGGTGGGAATTCCCCTCTACTGGTGCTTTGCAGCAAAAGCTGGGTTCTATCATTTGACACGCTTGTGGAGGACTTCCGCAGTGTCAGCGCACATCTTGTGTGCTGACCACGGAGATATCCCACAATCGTTACATCGTTTGAATGACAAATTGGACGTGTGTATGTGCAGTCGAGAGACTGATAACAGCTGGTTGGCCAGATCTGCTTGGCGGATCAGTTGGACCAACTGTCGTTCAAATAACTACTAGTTGTTTGTCCAACTAATAGACGTTGAAACATACAGTCGTTTAATCTAGTCCATTCAGTCCATTGTCCATTATCAATGTGGTTAAACAACATGTAAATTAGGATATCAGCCGCTTTGTTGGTCAGTGTATACAGGACGTCTTATTGTTTGCACTTCAAGTCGATCAAACGACTAGTTTAAATGACATTCAGGAGTAAAGTTGGACCTGTTTACACACCTTTATGCAGTGAACAAATCAATTACAGATTTTTACATAATAGTAGAAGATACACACACACACACACAGACACACAGACACACAGACACACAGACACACAGACACACAGACACACAGACACACAGACACACAGACACACAGACACACAGACACACAGACACACAGACACACACAGACACACAGACACACACAGACACACAGACACACACACACACACACACACACACACACACACACACTTTCCAATATGTCGATCTGATTGATTTTTTTGATTTATTTTCTATTCACTTCTATAAAAAATGATTAGAAAAATCAGATCGGACATGTTGGAAATAACTGATCTCATATTAAATCTATCAGAAAATTGCATCGTATATAGCTAGCATTACAGTCTAATGGGTTATAGGGAAGCTGTGTATGAGATGGTAAAGGCCTATTGATTATTTATCATTTCTGATCATTGTTTGGCCTTGCAACCATTTTCTCTGTTGTGGGTGGGGACCAAAGTAAATGCCAGTCACAAATGATTATAATAAATATGAAAGAGTAGCATTCAATCACTATAAACCCTTAACATCCCAATTCCAAATGTTTATTGTCACAAAATGCATCTGCAGGCGAATTTCCTGAACTATTGATGAACTTCCTCCATTTCGCCAGCAGATGTCATCTGTGTCCTCAGAGTTTGAAACTGCTTGAAGTATCCTCTGCCACCAGCAGAGGACTCACTCACAAGAACTGTTATTAATGAGGGCAGCTCTGTGATCACCTGGACTCTGTCATCTGACTTTCTTGGACACTATTTAAGCTGCCTTGACAGACCACTCTGGGCTAGCTCATCAAAGTCTGATCCTGAATCAATGTCCGTTCCTGATCCTGAGTTCTAGCCCTCTGGTCTTGTTCCTGATCCTGAATCCTAGCCTTGTATCCTGTCTTGAGTCTTAGCCTTGTATCTGCTCTGATCGTGTTTGACCTGTTTTCTGTATATGACTAACCTTTTGCCTAAGCGATTATATCTTGTTTCTATCTCTGGTTTGACCCTGCATGTATGACGTTCCGTTGCCTGCCGATTATAATTCTGATGCTCTGTCTCTGTATATAATGTATATGATTCTCATGTGTATATATTAGTCAGGTTTGGGGTTCAGTGTGCACACTATATTGTTATGTTGGGATACCTTTGCATATTATCCTATATGCAGGGGGTCCATAGCATTTACAATACCTGATATATTCTGCTTATGTGTTAGTTTCCAGTTGCACCATTGCTTATATTACTTGAGTGACGTCTGCATGATTCTCTGCATAAACTTAATGCTAATTGTGTATGCATTCTGATGGTCAGATTCTCTGCATGAACTTAATCTTGTTTATGCGTCCTGTTTGTTTGATTCTCTGCATGATCTTAACCTCTTGAGGACTGCAGGGCTAAACCCCCCAAGTAACCAGCACATTTTCAGTAAAAAAGGCCACTGCAGCTTTAAGGCCAAGCTGCAGGGCCGTAAAACATAGCACACAAGTGATCCCCCCCCCCCTTTTCTCCCCACCAACAGAGCTCTCTGTTGGTGGGGTCTGATCGCTCCCCCCATGTTTATTTTTTTTTTAATAAATATTTTTGTTCGTCTGTTTACAAAAAAAAAACCCTGTTCCTTTAAAGTCCTCCCCTCTCTGCCCCCAGCCAGCCAATCATGGCGATCAGCTCTCATAGGCTTCACCCTATGAGAGCCGATCGCTCTCTAGTCCCCCAGGGGGACAGCCGTGTCACACGGCTGTCCCCAGTGCAGCGCTGCTGCGGATCGCAGCGCTGCACATGTAAATAGACGGCGATCACGCCGTCTAACAGTCTCCCGAGCGGCAATAGCCGCTCGGAGACTGAAAGAGGGGCGGAGCTCCGCCCCCCAAGCAGGAGATGCGCGCGCAGCCTGCGCACGATCTCCTGCAAAACAGAGCCCCAGGACTTCACGCCAATTGGCGTTAGGCGGTCCTGGGGCTGCCGCCGCGGCCACGGCCATCTGCGTGACGCGGTCTGCAAGAGGTTAATGCTGATTGTTTGTTTGTAAGCTGTGTAACTGTTTAGTTGCATAACTCTGTGCATGAACTTAATGTGCAACATTTATGCTGATTACAATAAATCTTTTATGTTTATTCCTTTAATTCCAGTCTCAGTGTTTCTTGCATACTGACAGAGCAATCTTCCTTGCGATTCCCTTGCACTGCACACCAATGCAACAGAATCATGACATTTATCAAAAACACATGACCTCAAAAAGAGGGAGTTTAAAAGGGGATTTGCAACACTCAAGAGAAAAGCAAAAAAAAAAAAAATATATAAAATCGTTGTTTCAAAACAATTATGAAAAGTCAATGCAGGCTAATAAAAAGCTGGATAGGCAAAGCCCTTAGATAAAATAACGCATAGTAAATGGTCAGCTGCTTACAGTATTGTTGTTGACCAGGTGTAAAAATATCAACTTCAGAGAGAATATCAGCGAAAACTAAGGAGAAAAAGTTAATTGCATAAGGGCCACTGTAATCTGTATGGTCAACACAATAAATACAAGCGTATGTAATGTCCATAATAAAATTATTATTATTATTATTATTATTATTATTTATTGTATTTATAAAGCGCCAACATATTACGCAGCGCTGAACATTAATTTAGGTTACAGACAATATTTAGGGGTGACATACAGCAATATGACAATACAGGAATACAAGAAAACCAGATCACACACCATAGTATGAGTACAAGGTAATGCTTAGTCAGTCACTGGATGGAGCATGGAGATAAGGCAGGTTAGGTTCACTCAGATGCATAGCATGGGTGCACAGTAATGGAGGTGCAAGATCAGGTAGGACACAAAAGGAGGAGGACCCTGCCCAAAGGCTTACAATCTAGAGGGAGAGGTAAGGACACGAATGGTAGGGGACCAGAGTTCAGCTGTAGGTTTAGAGCACTTGTGAGGGGTGGTAGGCCAGAGTGAAAAGGTGAGTTTTGAGGGCTTTCTTGAAGATGTTGAAGGAGGGGGCTGCCCTAATGGGTGGAGGTAGGAAGTTCCATAGTGTTGGAGCAGCTCTTGAGAAGTCCTGGAGGCGTGCATGGGACTGGGTGATTCGGGGGGCGGTTAGGCGAAGTTCATTGGAAGAGCGGAGTGAGCGGCTAGGTGTGTACCTCTGAGTAAGATCAGAAATGTAGGTTGGACAGGTTTTGTGGACAGATTTGTAGGTCAGACACAGTATCTTGAATCTGATTCTGGACTGGATAGGAAGCCTGGAGGGATTCTAGGAGCGGATCCGCCGTGGTGGAGCGATGGGAGCAGTGGATAATTCTGGCTGCCGCATTCATGATGGACTGCAGTGGGGCTGTTCGGGTCATAGGGAGACCAGACAGCAGGGCATTGCAGTAGTCAAGGCAGGAAATTATGAGGGCATGGATGAGGAGTTTGGTGGTGGCAGAGGTCAGGAAAGGGCGAATCTTACAGATGTTACGAAGGTGGAAGTTGCAGGACTTAGTGAGGTTTTGGATGTGGGAAGTGAAGGAGAGTGCGGAGTCCAGGGTGACACCCAGACAGCGGGCTTGAGAGGTAGGGCGAATGGTAGTGTGGTTAACAGTGACATGCACATCTGGGAGTTTCGTGGATGGTCGGGGTAAGAAGATCATAAATTCAGTTTTGTCTAGATTTAGTTTCCGGAACCTAGCGGACATCCAGGAGGAGATGGCTGATAGGCAGGAGGAGACCTTGTCCATGGTAGTGGTGGATATGTCAGGGGTGTGGAGGTAGATCTGGGTGTCATCTGCATACAGATGATAGTTAAAACCCATGGAGGAGATAACCTTGCCAATGGAGGATGTGTATAGGGTGAACAGTAGGGGGCCAAGGACCGAACCTTAGGGGACTCCCACCGAGAGGTGGTTGGGGGTGGAAGAGGACTCCTTGAAGACGGTCGTGAAGGAGCGGTTGGAGAGGTAGGATGAAAGCCAGGACAGGGCGAGATCGTGAATGCCCAAGGACTGGAGGGACTGGAGGAGTAGGGGATGATCTACTGTGTCAAAAGCTGCTGACAGGTCAAGGAGGAGGAGAATGGAGTAATTACCTTCAGCTTTAGCTAAGGCAAGGTCGTTGACCACTTTGGTGAGAGCAGTTTCGGTTGAGTGGGCAGGCCGAAATCCAGATTGGAGTGGGTCTAGCAGTGAGTTGGCATTGAGGTACTGGGTCAGGCGTTTGTGAACCAGGCGCTCAAGGAGTTTTGAGGCAAAGGGGAGGAGGGAGATAGGACGGTAGTTGGAGGGTAGCGAAGGGTTGAGGGAGGGTTTCTTGAGCAGGGGTAGTACAATGGCCTGCTTGAAGTCTGAGGGGAAGGTGCCTGTGGATAGGGAGAGGTTGAACAGGGTAGTGAGGACTGGGGCCAATTCCGTGAAGTGAGGCTGGAGTAAATCGGAAGGGATGGGGTCAAGGGGGGAAGTAGTGGTATGGGAAGTCTGCAGTAGGTGGTTGACTTCCTCGGTCGTAGTAGGAGGGAAGGATGTGAGGGGAGGATAGAGTGGAGGAGGAGTTGGGTGGGAGGGGGTTGGAGGTGAAGATTGGAGATTGGATATTTCCTGGTGGATGGAGACAATTTTGTTGGTGAAGTGGGTGGCAAAATCTGTGGCAGAGAGGGAGGAAACGGAGGGTGGGGGGTGGGTTTAAGCAGGGAGTTGAAAGTGGCAAAAAGACGCCGGGGGTTGGAAGCTTGTGCTCCGATGAGCTTGCTAAAGTATTCCTGCTTCGCATGAGCAAGGGCAGTGTGGAACTGCAGCAGGTTAGTCTTGTACTGTAGGAAATCCTGGTTAAGTCTAGTTTTTCTCCATTTCCGTTCAGCGGCGCGTGTTTTCCTCTGGAGGTTGCGAGTATGGGTAGTGCGCCAGGGCTGGGGGTTAGGGGGTCGGTTGCGGCAAAATATTGGTGGAGCAGCTTTCTCTAGGGCTGATGAGAGAGTTTGGCGATACTGAGCTGCTGTGAGATTAGGACAGGTTAGGGTGGGGAGAGTGGAGGAGAGGGCATGGAGGGGGTCAGCAAGGACACTAGGGTTGAGCTTGCGTAGGTCTTGCTGCCATCGACCAGGTGGGTGGGTGGCTAATTTAGAGGTGCCTTCCGTGAGGAGGTTGAAGGTGAGAAGGTGATGGTCTGAGGGTGGAAAGGGCGCGATGTCAAGGTGTGCAATGGTGGTGGATTTAGTGAATATAAGGTCGAGAGTGTGACCTGCAGTGTGAGTGGGGGTGTTGGCGTGTTGTACTAGTCCAAGTGAGTTGGCAATGGTGAGTAGCCGGGTCACAGCGGAGCTCTGGGCTTCATCGATGGGAATATTGAAATCCCCAAGGATAATGGTGGGGAGGTCAGAGGAGAGGATGTGAGGGAGCCAGGAGGCAAAATCCCAAGAATATAAGAGTTAGATGAATCTGTGGCCCATATCCTATTAACTTTTCTCCAATTAGTTATTTTCAAACCTTACCAATAAAAAATAAAAACCTTAAACCAAGAAAGAAAATACTCAAATTATAATTCCAATAATAATGTGTAACGATCGGTGTAACACCGAGAGGGTCTGATTACCAGTGATCTGCAGTATCACCGAGAATACAGATATATATACCCGATTATAGATGATCTGCAGTATCACCGATAATCAGATATATCTCTAACCTCTGGACACCTGAGTAATATCTGAGTGTTTGGTGCAACAGTAATACTTTGAGGAGAGCACCCGTACAGAGGGTGCAAGGCAGTAGGAGGTACTGCCTAAAGAACAGATTCCTTCTAACGGCCTGAGGCTCCCCAAGGGGTGGAGCCAGGCTGAGAGTGGGAAGGACCAGAGTGTGAATGACGCCAGGGGTGAAGTGTCACTGACAGGTCTGTGAACTATCTCCCAAATGGGGAAATAGTTCTCGAGGTCGGACAGGCCAGGTCGGCAATAGACAGACAGATCAGGTACAAAGACAGGAGACAGAATCGGAATCCAAGGACAAGCAGAGTTCGGCAACAGAGTATCAGATATAGCGAGGTACCAATTTAGAGATCAAGAGAGTGGTCAGGAAAGCAGGAAGTCATAACAAATAATAACAATGCCTATTCTTTAGGTGTGAGCTCCGTGATCATCAACACCCTGGAACTAGTCTGATATATAACAGAGTGGTAATACAGTTCCCTAGTCTTGAGTGTGAGTTCTTTGATCATCAACACCCTGGAACTAGTCTGAAGTATAACAGAATGATAATAACACAGATTTAGCAAAAGGTCTGAGTGCTACCACGTAGTGATCGCAACAGCAGACACCAGAGAAATGACCAGCACCTAGTATATATACCCTAGCGCTCTCCAGCGCCTCCCCTAAGTGCTGGACCGATAGGAAGTGGTAAAATTGTCAGCTGACCAGCTTGGTCAGCTGACACCCTTCTGGCTGTCATAAAAGCTCTGCCTCTCAACGCGCGCGTGCGTCCTTCTGAACCTGTGTGGACTATCAGTCCCAGCCACACCAGACCTGTTTTGCAATGTATCCGTTGTGCAGGACGCGGAACCAGCCGCACCGCTATCCGAGCACGCGGCGGTTTCCCCGCGTTCCGCCATGCGGACAGATGTAGGCCTATGCGTGCAAACCGCCGCGTCAGACGCGGAATCCGCCGCCTTGTTGAACGCGGAACCAGCCGCCTTACCTTGAGTACTCGCGGCGGCTTTTCCGCGTTTTCTCACATAATGCCAATATTTGTTTAGCACGTTTCTCCTGTCAGACTTAAAACACTTGCAAGACAGCCACTAGAGCACATTCAGTAGGCAGTAGCAGTGTTAGGGAGTCTTGCCCTAGAACCTCTTACTGAATAGGTGCTGGCTTACTTAAAAGAAAGAGCCAAGATTTGAAGGCAGGTCTCCTAGGTCAGGGACAGAGCCCTTAACCATTACACTATCCAGCCACCAATTAAGTTTAACATTTTGTCCCATTTGCAATTAACTTTTTCTCCTGAGCTTTTTCCAAAGTGATATTTTTTAACTTGTTAATAAAATGCCTTTTTTAAAGCCACCAGAAAGCAAGAAAATACCCAGGATAATTTTGATAGTTTTGATAGTACCTTTTTTAACCTACTTTTCTGTACTTTTCGGCTAAAAAGTGCTAGAAAGTTAATTTAAATAGAAGACGACAAATTATTGCCTAAGAGAAAACTCAGGAGAAAAGGTAAATTGCATATGGCCTCATATTTTTATCTACTTTTTAATATGGTTTTTAATTGCTAAGTGCTGAAAAGTTATTTTTTAGATAAGATGAAAATTATCTCCTGGGAGAAAAATCAGGAGAAAAAGTTGCAGAAAATGGTCAATATGCTTTAAAAGTATTGATGCCATCAGGACAGAAAGTTACAGGTATTCATCAGAATTATTAGGTATGAACTGGCTACAATTGTATTTGATCCTTTGTCGCTAGGATATGTGTGTGACTACGCAAGAGACTTTATTCTTGTAACAAAGAACAGCTTTTAACTTAGCTGCAGGGACAGCATTGATTGCTGCATGATTTTTGTAAATGGATTTGCATGAGGATTTGCATGAGTGTGCGGAAGTTCATTTTGCTGTTTTGCTGTTTTGCTTGCCACACCTCTTCCAGCACCTCCCCATTAAATCTACAAGTGCTTAAATGTCCTAGCTCAAGTTGAGAAGCCTGGATTTTGTGTTTTTTAGTTTTCGGAAGTATGGCGTGTGTATGCGCCTTTATACTCCACACTGACCCAATGGTCACATCAATGGGGGAGTGACTTCTCTGTGGCTTTTGTTGATTCAGCACAGAGCAGTTTTTGTGCATCTGGAAATGGCTTGTTTTAGCTACAGACAAGAGATGTCTATTATGGGATTCCTGTCTCCCTGACAGCTCTAGGACTTATTGTTTTACACAGAAAACCCCAAAGAACTTTATTTTGCTGCTGTTATATAAATAGTCATAAGGATAACCAAATGTCAGACTTTCATAATGGCAGTTTTATGAGGCTGGCAGCACTTTGCTGCTTCTTCCTCTCCTACATAACGGGAGAGAGAGATTGTACAGGAGATTCGTGGAATTAAATGCTGCATTTTATCATTGCCTGTAGTTCAGTTATAAAAGGAAATACTTATTTTATCAAATAAAATTCACCACTGTCCAAGCCACTTTTGTGTGTGATATTATCACATGGAAGGCTATTAATTGTTGTTTTTTATGAGCATTACTTTATTTAGCTCCCTGTGGTGATAAAAGCGTTGATGTTTGAAAACATGAACATGTAGGTCAAATGAAAAAAAGAGGGAGACAAAATGGGTCAACCAGCTCTATTATTTTAGCTATGGTCGGCTGCTGGTGGGCTTAATAAAGCAGTGATGTCGTAATTCCTTTTATTGTAAATGCAATTTCTCAGCTGGCGTTTTGGAGTCTGCACCCCTCAGCCATACATTCTTTTATCTACTAATTTCTTAAAGTGAACCTCCAGACTAAAAATCGACTCAGCAGCATTGAAAAGGCCTGGTGTTTCTTTAACAGTTTCACAGCATCAGACCTTTGTTTCTCTTATACAAGCCTCATTTTTAGCTGCACAGAAGAAAACTGCCCGGGCATTTTTCCCCTGATGCTGTGCAAAGCATGATGGGATTTCTGATGTTGTTGCTCTCGTTCTGCTGTTTTGGTGCAAATTTTTTTTCTTACATTTTGAATTTGACACTTGAAGCCTAGGGTACACAGCTGGGAGGGGTGATCAGGACACAGGACAGTTGGAACTGTGTCTCATGCTCCCTGTCACCTCCTTTCAACCAAAAAGATCGCCTGCCCCATGACAAAGATGGCAGCCCCCATGAATCACAAACATTTGCCTGTTCTTTTTGAACAGCGTGAGTAAGAGATTATATTACCAATCTATTCTAATTAACATAACTAATGTAACTTAATGACAGTATGTTTGTTTAGGCTGAAGTTCCCCTTTAACTAAGACATCCAAAATTGCAGGGAAGTAAATTACTGATTCTAAGATCACATTTGTTAGCGCCTTGAAGTTTTGACCTTGTGCATAAACCATACTTAAGAACTTAAGGCAAACCTCTTCGCAAACATACTTTAACAATATGACTAGCTACATTTTGAAACCAACATATTTTTTCCATATTATTTCTTTCTCATGGATGATTTCTGTGGTCCATTATGCTTTCTTGTGATTTCAGCACTATGCTCAACAGCTTAGAAACATTCTATGCATTGTCTGCCTCTCTGTTCAGTGATCTGATCTTGTCATCTGAAATAATTCATAAAACACTTCCACACTGTAGGAAGTTGCTGTCGAAAACGATCTTCTCTGATTGCTTTGGGTAGTAGTTTTTTTTTTAGCAATCCCTTTATGGATATTTTTCTTTCTGCCCACTGACATGCACTGCCAAAACATAAGCCATACTAAGTGAAAAAAATAAATAAATAACAAAACAGTGCAATTGCTGAATAGCTAAGCCCTGTCACTTTTAGGCCTGGTGCCTGGTTTTTTTTGTAAAAAACCCCATAGCATTACATTGGGAAGAGCTTTTAGAGGTTTCAAAAGCTCTTCCCAATGTAATGCTATGGGGTTTTTTACAAAACCTCATTGCTCCAGTGTGCACAGACACATAGGATAACATTAGCAGCAGATTTAAAAACTCAAAACGCTCAGAAAAACTCCTCTGGTGTGCACCAGGCCTTACTGTCGCCACTATTTCCTGCAGGTAGTAATGTGTGCAGCCCACTCCCCTGCAATACATCAGTCTCCTTCATCAGCCATGTCCATGGCTCAGCTTACTATTTCCAGCTATTCTAGCTCCCCATAGACTAGGTTTTATGCACATGTGCCATCTAGTGTAAATTATTGTAATCTAGAACTAGCTGAAATGGTTAATGGTCCTAGCCAGCAAGAGAGGGTGTCAGGGTGGAGGGGTTCACACACATACCACTATGTATACCATATACAGTGGGATGCGAAAGTTTGGGCATCCTTGTTAATCATCATGATTTTGCTGTATAAATCGTTGGTTGTTGCAATAAAAAATGTCAGTTAACCCTCCTGGCGGTTTGCTAAAAAATCGCCAGGGGGCAGCAAATCTTTTTTTTTTTTATTTTATTTTTTTTTCATGTAGCGAGACAAAGTCTCGCTACATGATAGCCGCTGCTCAGCGGCATCCCCCCAGCCCCTCCGATCGCCGCCGGCGATCGGCGATCAGGAGATCCCGTTCAAAGAACGGGATCTCCTGGAGGGCTTCCCCCGTCGCCATGGCGACGGGGCGTCATCGACGTCGTGACGTCAAAGGGGATTCCTATCCACCCCATAGAGCTGCCTGGCACTGATTGGCCAGGCAGCGCACGGGGTCTGGGGGGGGCGGCAGCGGCGCGACGGATAGCGGCGGATCGGCGGGTAGTGGCGGCGATCGGGCACTGCACGCAGCTAGCAAAGTGCTAGCTGCGTGCAGCAAAAAAAAATTATGCAAATCGGCCCAGCGGGGCCTGAGCGGTGCCTTCCGGCGGCATAGCCCGAGCTCAGCTCGGGCTTACCGCCAGGAAGGTTAAATATATCATATAGGAGACACACACAGTGATATTTGAGAAGTGAAATGAAGTTTATTGGGTTTACAGAAAGTTTGCAATAATTGTTTAAACAAAATTAGGCAGGTGCATAAATTTGAGCACCACAAAAAATAAATTGATATTTAGTAGATCCTCCTTTTGCAGAAATTACAGCCTTTAAACACTTCCTGTAGGTTCCAATGAGAGTCTGGAATTTGGTTGAAGGTATTTTGGACCATTCCTCTTTACAAAACATCTCTAGTTCATTCAGGTTTGATGGCTTCCGAGCATGGACAGCTCTCTTTAACTCACACCACAGAATTTCAATTATATCCAGGTCTTGGGACTGAGATGGCCATTCCAGAACGTTGTACTTGTTCCTCTGCATGAATGCCTGAGTGGATTTTGAGCAGTGTTTAGGGTCATTGTCTTGTTGAAAGATCCAGCCCCAGTGCAGCTTCAGCTTTGTCACCGTTTCCTGGACATTGGTCTCCAGAATCTGCTGATACTGAGTGGAATCCATGCGTCCCTCAACCTTGACCAGATGCCCAGTCCCTGCACTGGTCACACACCCCACAGCATGATGGAACCACCACCATATTTTACTGTAGGTAGCAGGTGTTTTTCTTGGAATGCTGTGTTGTTTTTCCTCCATGCATAACACCCAAATAACTCAATTTTAGTTTCATCAGTTCACAGCACATTTTTCCAAAATAAAGCTGGCTTGCCCAAATGTGCTTAAGCATACCTGAAGCGGCTCTATTTGTGCTGTGGGCGGAAAAAAGTCTTCCTGTGCATTACTCTTGCATACGGCATCTACTTGTGTAAAGTGCGCCGAAAGGTTGAGCGATGCACCGTGACTCCATCTGCAGCAAAATGATGTTGTAGGTCTTTGGTGCTGGTCTGTGGATTGACTCTGACTGTTCTCACTATTCGTTGATTCTGTCTATCCGAGATTTTTCTTGGTCTGCCACTACAAGTCTTAACTTGAACTGAGCCTGTGGTCTTCCATTTCCTCAATATGTTCCTAACTGTGGAAACAGACAGCTAAAATCTCTGAGGCAGCTTACTTTATCCTTCCCCTAAACCATGATGGTGAACAATCTTTGTCTTCAGGTCATTTGAGAGTTGTTTTGAGACCCCCATGTTGCTATTCTTCAGAGAAAATTGAAAGAGGAGGGAAACTTACAATTGACCCCATTAAAGGGATACTGTAGGGGGGTCGGGGGAAAATGAGTTGAACTTACCCGGGGCTTCTAACGGTCCCCCGCAGACATCCTGTGTTGGCGCAGTCACTCACCGATGCTCCGGCCCCGCCTCCGGTTCACTTCTGGAATTTCAGACTTTAAAGTCTGAAAACCACTGCGCCTGCGTTGCCGTGTCCTCGATCCCGCTGATGTCATCAAGAGCGCACAGCGCAGGCCCAGTATGGTCTGTGTCTGCGCAGTAAACTCCCGGTGACATCAGCAGGAGCGAGGACACGGGCGTGCAGGCGCAGTGGTTTTCTGACTCTAAAGTCAGAAATTCCAGAAGTGAACTGGAGGCGGGGCCGGAGCATCGGTGAGTGGCTGCGCCAACACAGGATGTCTGCGGGGGACCATTAGAAGCCCCGGATAAGTTCAGCTCATTTTCCCCCGACCCCACCCCCCCTACAGTATCCCTTTAAGTACTCTTTCTCATAATTGGATTCACCTGTCTATGTAGGTCAGGGGTCACTGAGCTAACCAAGCCAAATTGATTTCAAATAATTAGTTCTAAAGGTTTTGGAATCCATAAAATGACAACAGTGCCCAATTTTATGCTCCTGCCTAATTTTGTTTAAATAATTATTGCACAGTGCACACTTTCTATAAATCCAATAAACTTCATTTCACCTCTCAAATATTGAATTCGGAGGTGGCCTGGCGATGCGCTGATCCACCTTTTGCGCAATTTTCAATTTTACTTAGTTGGCCGCACCCAGGCTATGCATATACATAGGTTAGGATTTAGTTAGACTGACTAATATATACCGGGGCACCTATGCCTGCCTACCTATACTGGGGGCACCTATGCCTGGCTAACCTGTACTTGGGGCACCTATGCCTGGCTTCCTATACTGGGGGCCCCTATGCCTGGCTACCTAGACAGGGGGCACCTATACCTGGCTTCCTATACAGGGGCAATATACCCGACTGCCTATACTAGGGGCACCTAAAGCTGGCTTTCTACCTATCTACATTGCAAGGAAATGAACAGCGCTACTTACAAACAGATAAGTGCCTACCTGCAAGACAGTGCAAGCCTACACACCTAGCATACACATGACCTGTCTACCACTGAAGGATGTTGGTTTTCCTATAACAGCTTGCATGCAACTTGTTAAGTACTCGTCCCTCGTTCGCGTCTGTGGGGAAGTACCGTCCCCACTCGGTCTTTGTTCTTGGTCGCAGCTCCAAAAAAGTTAGATTTATCGGAATACTCCGATAGTGATCATCCCCTAGGGTAAGAGGTTATGATAGATTTATGGAAGGAGTAGGAGGCGCCCGGTAACAAGGAAGTAATATATTCACTCTATATAGTAGATACAACATTCAGTAATAAATGGTGTGATCCTACCTTCTAGATGTCCCCTTTCGGGAAGTATACAAACTGGGGTTTTTTGCTTTTGTATAACGATTTTATTTTGCACAAGACAACGCGTTTCACGGTAAAAAACGCTTCCTCAGGTCAATAGCAGTGCCTTAAAAGTCATAAAAAACAGCGCTCAGATACAAACAGTTCAAATGTTAAATTATTAAAACAATGACAATTTATCATACATCAAACAAAGTAAATAATGCCTAGTTGATTGATACATGTCAGTATGGGGCCATATGGATCAATGCAATAAAGTGCATAATAACAGTCTGGGGAGCTGGTGAATATTGTACTTTGTTTGGACAGTACTGCCTGAGCGAGGGCAGGTAGTCTGGCCTGTCAGGATATGGTCCACTTAAAAATACATCTAAAATATATATATATATATATATATATATATATATATATATATATATATATATATATATATATATAACAAAAAATATATATAAATTAAATATGTTCTTTTATAAAAAAGTAGGAAGTTTCCTCTATCCTATATATTCCATATACCATATCACTACCATTTGCAGGAGAAAAAAAACCGCGTGGTCTTTGCCCAGTATACTAACTTTAGGTAATATATATATATATATATATATATATATATATATATATATATATATATATATATATATATATATATATATATACACACACTTAAAATATCTTGATAATATTAATACAGATAAAAGGGATCGTTCTGGGTAACAAAATGCTAGGTCTTCGCATATAAATTCCCAGGAGGATTCAAGAGATCCTTCTGGGTAGTATTGGTATTCTGGGTTATTACTAAGGGAGAACTTTGCGGGGTCTCTATATATATATATATGAGAGTAAACCTTCCCCCCCCCTTTTCCTCCCACATTCTCCTCTCCCCTGTGTGAGGGAGTACGCTATCCAATAATTATTTCTGATGTTCAGTGGGGGTGAGGGGTGCTTACCTCTGTAGGATAGCTTCTAGGTATCCGGGCGCCGTTTGCGAGCCGCGGCCGCCGGAGGTTTAAATAGAACATATGTGTGGTCTGAGTAGGCGAAATCTCGCGTGATTCGTCGCTTGGCGTCATCCCTAGACGTGATAGGCCGGCAGAGGGGAGCTCTCGGGTGGTGTGGGCGTGTATCAGTGTACGGTGTGTCACTGGATACAAGAAGAGTGTCGGCCATCTTGGTTGTGGCTGAAGATCTGTATTAGGTGGCCATCTTAAGGGGGGCATAATGTGGAGCCGCGGCCATCTTATTGTGGATATTCTGTTTAATGGCCATATAGTAAAGCAGCGGCCAAAAGTTGTGGACATATTTAGAAAAGAAAAGAAAACAAAAAGATATGAGCAACCATCAGTAGCCAAAGCCCCAATTCCATGTCTATGCTTATTTCTAAACTATGAAACTAACGTTCTATTTAAACCTCCGGCGGCCACGGCTCGCAAACGGCGCCCGGATACCTAGAAGCTATCCTACAGAGGTAAGCACCCCTCACCCCCACCGAACATCAGAAATAATTATTGGATAGCGTACTCCCTCACACAGGGGAGAGGAAAGTGTGGGAGGAAAAGGGGGGGGGGGTAGGTTTACTCTCATATATATAGAGACCCCGCAAAGTTCTCCCTTAGTAATAACCCAGCATACCAATACTACCCAGAAGGATCACTTGTAAATATATATATATATATATATATATATATATATATATATTTTACCTAAAGTTAGTATACTGGGCAAAGACCACCCGTTTTTTTTTCTCCTGCAAATGGTAGTGATATGGTATATGGAATATATAGGATAGAGGAAACTTCCTTTTTTTTTATAAAAGAAAATATTTAATCTATATATATATTTTTTAATATATATATATATATATTTTTTAATATATATATATATATATATATATATATATATATATATATATATATATATATATATTATATTATATATATATGTATATAATATGTTTTAGATGTATTTTTAAGTGGACCATATCCTGACAGGCCAGACTACCTGCCCTCGCTCAGGCAGTACTGTCCAAACAAAGTACAATATTCACCAGCTCCCCAGACTGTTATAATTTATTATGCACTTTATTATGCACTTTATTGCATTGATCCATATGGCCCCCATACTGACATGTATCAATCAACTAGGCATTATTTACTTTGTTTGATGTATGATAAATTGTCATTGTTTTAATAATTTAACATTTGAACTGTTTGTATCTGAGCGCTGTTTTTTATGACTTTTAAGGCACTGCTATTGACCTGAGGAAGCGTTTTTTACCGTGAAACGCGTTGTCTTGTGCAAAATAAAATCGTTATACAAAAGCAAAAAACCCCAGTTTGTATACTTCCCGAAAGGGGACATCTAGAAGGTAGGATCACACCATTTATTACTGAATGTTGTATCTACTATATAGAGTGAATATATTACTTCCTTGTTACCGGGCGCCTCCTACTCCTTACATAAACCACTGAAGGATGTTGGTTTCCTATAACAGCTTGCATGCAACTTGTTAAGTACTCGTCCCTCCCACTGCGGAGAAGTCATCCTTGATGGGAGGGGACCTAACACTAACTAAATCCTAACCTATGTATATGCATAGCCTGGCTGCGGCCAACCAAGTAAAATTGAAAATTGTGCAAAAGGTGGATCAGCGCATCGCCAGGCAGCCTCCGAATGGCCTCCAATCAATCAGAGGTGCGCTGAGCCCCCCCAGAAACTGCAAACGCACCTTGAACCTAAACAGAAGCTCTGCATATACACCAAAAGCAAAACTGTTAAGTGGGAGCAGCTGACCAAAAATGAATTAAATTAGTACATTGCAAGGAAATGAACAGCACTACTTAAAAACAGTGTGTGTGTCTCCTATATGATATATTTAACTGACATTTTTTAATGTAATAACCAACGATATATACAGGAAAATCATGACGATTAACAAGGTTGCCCAAACTTTCGCATCCCACTGTAGCAGTGGGAAATACTAAACGGGCAGTGATAACATAGTCCTACTGTTTTCTTTTTTTCTTTGCGTTATATAATGGCTTTGAACAGTAATCTGTCAAACCAGTCTCGACTCAGTAGATTATGGATGTCAGGGAAGCCTGCACAGACTATAGACAATCACCTGAAAGAATTATAAATGATGGATTGAGAAAAAAAAATCTACAGTCACCTGCCTACATTGCTTGAGTCAAAGAGTAGTGTTTTTTTTATTGGTTTGTTTGTAGACAAGAGTTCCAAACATGAAGAAGAGGGGAAAACTACTGAGTAAAGGAAGTGGCATTGGGTATGAATCACTGCTCGCCGCGTCCCCTGTGGTCCCGCTCTGTCTTCCTCTCCGCTTCTCTGTTCTACTTTGTCCTCTGCCTTGTCTGTAGTTAGAGCAGTGCTGCAAGAAAAAGTCTGCCGATGTTTACAAATATTGACATCGGCGGCCATTTTTGTAGCCCTGTTCTAACTATGAGCGGAGAGGGAGGCAGAGTGGAGCAGCGAGGTGAGAGACAGAGCGGGGCTCTGAAGAGTGACATCTGCACTGGAACAATGCGGAGCTATTGAATGAGCTGCCATCACCAACATGTGCTACTGGAGGCACCTTTTTCTGGCTACCTATACTGGGGGCACCTATGCCTGGCTACCTATGCTGGGGTACCTACGTATGCCTGGCTACCTACTGTATACTGGGGTACCTATGCCTGGCTACCTATACTGGGGGCACCTATGTAGGGCCATCTATACTGGGGGCACCTACATCTGGCTACCTATACTGGGCACCTATACCTGGCTAACTATACTGGGGGCACCTATGCCTGGCTACCTATGCTGGTAGCATGGTAGCACCTACGCCTGGCTATCTTTACTGGGGGTACCTTTGCCTGGCTATCTATACTGGGGCATCTATGCCTGACTAATATATACCAGGGCACCTATGCCTGCCTACCTATACTGGGGGCACCTATGCCTGGCTAAACTGTACTGTGGCACCTGCGCCTGGCTTCCTTTACTGGAGGCCCCTATGCCTGGCTGCCTAGACAGGGGGCACCTATACCTGGCTTCCTATACAGGGGCAATATACCCGAATGCCTACTGTAACACCCATGGAAGCAGCGGCTGCGGGCACGAAGGGTGTCTCCGCAGCCGCCTCGCTTCCCTGCTCTGGGACTTCACCCGTTCCCGAAGGGTTGTCCATTGCTCATAGGGTTGCTGTGTCGCGCGGGCGCGCGCGGAGACAGGACCTTTATGCGGGGAGGAGGCGCGTCAGCTGACCAGCCGGTTGGCTGACGTCAGAGGAGACTCACGGCGCTCTGGATTGGCTGATTGATGGTGGGCGCGGCCGTGGGGTCTCCTTTGCTTCAAAAGCCTTCAGTCTTCACTCGCAACCTGTCTGCTGTTGCGAATACTCATGTGTTAGTGCTCAGACCTTAGATAGTATCCGGTGTGTTTTGATCTGGGAGGAAACCAGGGATTTCACACAAGACTAGGATTATTGTATTATTGTGTATTTGATATTCTGTGTATGACCCTGGCTATCCTCTGACCCTGCTCTTGCTAATCGATTCTGTACTTCTGCCCATCTGACTCTGTTGCTGAACTCTGCCTGATATCTTACTACTCTCTTGCCTGTCAATTTTGTACTGTACCTGCCTGCCTGTTACTGATCCTAGCCTGTCTGACCACTCTACTCACCAGTGAGCCCTTGTCACTGGTGAGGTGCTTTGCCTAGTACTCATCAGCTCCTCTGCTGAGGTCTAGTCTAACTATTCCATTACTGTGTACAAATAGTAACCACCAGCTCCTCTGGTGAGGTCTAGTTAAACTATTCAGTTACTGTTGCACCAAGCACTATACACCTTGCTATTCTGCTAGCTATACTTGCATTATTGGTGATTCTGCAGATCACCACATAATCAGGTATAGCGTCTGTATTATCGGTGGTTCTGCAGATCACACATAATCAACGTCTGTGTTGCTACACCATTCGTTACACCTATACTAGGGGCACCTAAAGCTGGCTATCTACCTATCTAAACTGAGTCTGAGGTTTTTTTTTTTTGGGGGGGGGGGCACCATGGCTATAACGCACGGTACAATTTGCCTGGTGCTGTGCAATCATTCCAAATGGGGTGGGGAGCGCGGGTGGCTAACTGTCCCACGTTTTTTAATATTCCTGAAAGTTTTCTAGGCTTCATTTTAAGTGTATTCAGGATAATCCACTCTGTCCAGCTTTTTTATGGTTCTTATTAGTATCAGGGCCAGATTTACCCCTCTGGAGCATGTAGGCATGTAGTGATCTGGCACCCTTAACTCCGCCCCTCAACACAAGCCACACCGCCAAGTAAAAAAATATTCTGATGTCACACACTTATATGCGTATTGCGGACAGAGCCCGGAGCCAGCGACGGACACAGACAGGTAAAGTATAGTGCATGGGGCGGAATATTTGACATTAGGGGGGACAGCGCCATTACCGCCATGCACCCGATCGACCACGACGGTCCGACATCTTGCAGCCTGTTTGATGGATAAACATGATACATGTGACCAATTTTGTCTCAATATTGGTCACATCGTCGATCAGGCATGCTCTGGGTGGCACTGATTTTTATCTGATTCAATAATAATTATCGGATTGGGTGGTCGGTTAGCCGCAAGGCTGTAATTACAGCTCAGGAGCCTATAGGCACAGATGTTCTTGCGCCCTAAGCACCACCCCTCATCACAGGCCACACACCTCTGGCCACACCCCCTGCTTTCCTATAAAATAAAGCCACAAAAGGTAATGCTGATATTACCTTGCGGTACATAGTGTGGTGTGGGGACATCACAGCAGTGATGTCTTTGTTGTTCTGATCATGTCAGGTGACAGCTGGCCAGCCAGATTGTAGGTGTCAGATGGGGAGAGAGACTGCATGAAAGCGTAGGGGAGGGTCAATTTGGTTAAATCTTTTGCAATGGCACTGTTTGTAAAGGTCTGGAAGTGAAGCAGATAGAGGGGGAGGCTGGCAGGGTGAGTGAGAGATGGAGGGGGGGGGGGGGAGAAAGAGAAAGTAAGAGGAAAGGGACGGGGGGAGAGAAGAAGTGGGGTAGAGAGAGGGAAGGGGAAGAAGGTGGCTAGAGAGAGGGGGGGGGGAGAGAGAAGAAGGGGTAGAGAGAGTGAGAGAAAAGAAGGGAGGTAGAGGGAGGGGGTAAAGGGAGTGGGGGAGAGAAGGAGAGAGAGAAGAAGGTAGGTAGAGAGAGGAAGGGGGGGGGAGGGGGGAGAAGAATCTGAGAGAGAAGGAGGGGTTAGAGAAGAAGGGGGGAGGGGAGGAGAAAGAGAAGGGGTAGAGAGAGGGGGGTAGAGAGAGAGAGGGTAGAGAGAAGGAAGGGGACAGAGAGAAGAAGGGGGGAGAAGAAGGGGAAAGAGAGAGAGAGAGAGAGAGGGGGGGGGGAGAGAGGAAAGAGAGAGAGAGAGGAAGGAGAGAGGAGAGAGAGGGGGAAGAAAGGAGAGAGAGGGGGAAGAGAGAGGAGTGAGTGAGTGTCTGTCTGTCTGTCTGTCTGTCTGTCTGTGTAAGGGGAGGAGGGAGGATGGGTGATGACCAGTTACCTTTTCAACTCTGGGCTCCTCTAATTCTGTAAGGGAGGGGGCTTGCCTGCAGCTACTGACCACCCAGAATTTCTTTCCTCTCTCCTGCCGAGTCCCGACCACTGTTCTGTGTGATGGAACAATGGGGCAAGCAGGAATCAAACTCCTCAGTCAGAAGAACTGCTTGAGGGACTGTTGGCGGGGCCGCTGTAACGGAGCTTGACAGATACAGTCAGGAAGAGGGAGATGCTGCGAGATGCAGCATGGAGGAGAGGGGACACACACCTGTGTGCTGCCTGGTGGCAGAATACTTAGTGTGGATGCTAGTATGGCAACCTCAGCTCTTGGCTTTCGGACATTATCCCCCCATCCTTCCAGAATCTGTATGAGCCAAAACCAATTCCGGTTACAACCCCCCCCCCCCCCCCCCCATTTGTACTTGGCAAACAAAATGATCCTGATCCCTGATTCTGATTCTGCTGCTTGGGGTCAGCTTTACTGGCTGCGGCTGGGTGAGTCATCCATGCCTCCTACAGTCTTTCGGCTCGGCATTCTCCTCCAACACACTTGGCTGGGGTGGGCGGGATGGACACTGTGCTGTCAAATTGGGGCCACAGATCATTATGTTTTTCTGGGTGGCAGAATTATTCCTTATGGTCCAGGAACTAGGGGCAGGACAGCTTTAGACAGGCTGATGAATGGAGGAAGGAGGCCAGTACACAAAACATTCTTTGGGGACTATTTAGAGTATTCTGGTAAGGTTGCACAAGTATACTTAGTGTTTCTAATCTTAAAGTGGCCACACACCATACAATTTTTTAAATATCTGTTCAATTTAAGAATTGCAATCATTTTTTCTGACTGATTGTAACATTTAAAAAAATCTGACCAATGAACCACACACGTATGTTCAATTTTTTCCCAATTATAATAAAAATGATTGGAAACTATGACAAAATTGCTAGGGTAGGTGTATTAATAAATTGACAATCTAACACACACCATACAATCTTTAGAAAGATTGAAGAAAAATATCTGGCATTCCGGATCGATAAAAATCAAAGGAATCGGGAAATCCGATCGGATTTTTCAATCGAATGAAAAAAAAGCTTTAGATTTTTTCCAGGAGATCCAATCGTTTTCATCGAATTGCTGTAAAATCGGATCATTTTATTGTATCGTGTGTGGCCACCTTTAGACTAAACTGCAGAGTAACACATCACATGTCACTTTACATCTAACTGCTGCGCTCTCCTCTCTCTTTACTTAGATGTATGCAGACAGTGACACTCACTCACCTTCTGCAGATGACCCAGTGTTCAGCAGACAGTTGTCCCGGTCCTTTCTTCCTCCCCTGATGCAAATGCAGCACTGTGCAGACACTGTTCTGATGCACTGCAGGCAGCAGAGCTCACCCATCATCTGACTTGTGGCGGCTGTGGTCTGCATTACCGGAGGCTTCTTTCCATATTGTAAGGGTCCTCACTTGAAGACCTCGTCAAGCGAGGGTCCTTAAAGATAGAGAAGGAGGCTGCTGGTAATGCAAACCACAGCTGCCAGCGGGATGACGGGTGAGCTCTGCTGCCTGTAGTGCATCAGATCTTATATCAGAGGGAGGGAGGAAAGCGAAACTGTGTCTGCACAGTGCTGCATGGGGACATTTGCATCGGGTGAGGAAGAATGGAGCAGGGAAACTGTTTGCAGAACACTGGGACATCTGTGGAGGTTGGAAGCGCAGCAGTAGTGTAACTCGCCAGGGGGACATTTGTGAAGGGGGGAGGGGCGCCTCTCCTAAATAAAGTGCCTGTAGGCATATGCCTACAGTGCCTTATGGGAAATCCGGCCCTGATTAGTATTTTTCTATTATACATACGTGATGTGTCACGGAGATCTGAGCGTTTGACATGATGTGGCAGCACGGTGGCGTAGTGGTTAGCGCTCTCGCCTTGCAGCGCTGGGTCCCCGGTTCGAATCCCAGCCAGGGCACCATCTGCAAGGAGTTTGTATGTTCTCCCCGTGTCTGCGTGGGTTTCCTCCGGGTACTCCGGTTTCCTCCCACATCCCAAAAACATACAGATAAGTTAATTGGCTCCCCCCCCCCCCCCCCCGCTAAATTGGCCCTAGACTACAGTACTTACACTACATAATACATCCATAGACACATGATAATAGTAGGGATTAGATTGTGAGCTCCTTTGAGGGACAGTTAGTGACAAGACAATATATATACTGTACAGCGCTGCGTAATATGTCGACGCTATATAAATACTAAATAATAATAAATAATAATGTGTCACTACTTCAAAATGATTGGGAACCACTGCTCTAGATGCTCACCTGCCTCAGCTAATCCTGTACTGATTTATATGACTGCATCTTTTACAGCTCATTGTGCTCTTGTCATTTGACATAATGGAGCATGCTGGTAACAGAAGAAATGTTATAGCAGAGTTATTTTAATGTAGTTGAAGCAGATGTGGAAATCATTATAGATTTCTCAGCTATTACAACTATTCTTTCAGAGGGAGCACTCCCCAGAGTGTATTCTTATTCACAATGATCTGTAAAGACTCTTGCTAAGTTGGAGACTTTCCCAGCTAACTTCCCTTCATCTTTGGCACAGGCAGATGAACAGCTTGTACGCCTCCCATCCTATTCTCAGATTGTATCTCCAGCCTTATGATATATTACATTAGAAAAGTGTTTCAGATTTTTTTTGTGTGTGTGTTTTTTCCCAGCCTTTTTTCTAACCACATTGATTTTTAATGTTATATCTACTTTTATGTTGATTTTTCCTTTATAACCTTTATAATTTTTATACTCAAAATGAGGTATCTCCCAAAATAGGCATAAAACAGCCATGATTAATCCCCCTCTCAAAATGCTGCCTGTCCTAACCGACATACTGGCATGTTATATACATTTTGTTGGGGAAATTTTGCCCATTGTCTCCTGTTAAAAAGAGACTCTGTACCAAAAATTACAACGTTTTTTCTACCATCCTACACGTTCCTAAACCTGTTCTAAATGTGCTCTGGCTTACTGCAGCACTTTCTACTATCACTGTCTCTGTAATAAATCAATGTATCTTTCCCCTGTCAGACTTGTCGCCCTGTGTCTGGAAGGCTGCCAACTCTTCCGTGCTGGTCGGTTTATGCACACCCCTTTCCAGGCCCCTCTGTGCACACTCCTGTGTTTGTTATTTACATAAGCCAGCAGCGTCTCTGCAATCTTATCAGTGATAGAAGAGAGCTGGATAAAACTCCTCCTCTGTTAGGCTGTGAAAGGAGCTGGGCTGACACATACTGAGGAATTACAGACAGGAAGAAAGGATCAGCCTCACAGTCTGTCACTAGTATTCAGTGCATGAGAGCTGCAGGGGACAGAATGTAAACACACAAGTGATCTCTTGAGATACAAAAGGAAGGCTGTAAACAGCCTGCTTGTGTATGGATGTATTTTCTATGTGTGGACATGCTGTACATCAACCTACTTCCTGTTTTGGTGGCCATTTTGTTTGTTTATACTACTTGTTTTTGTTTGTTTGACTACTTTTAATGCGGCGGGGAGCTGCGAAATTGTGACAGAGGGGAATAGGAGATGTCCCCTAACACACTGGTATGTTTACTTTTGTGCGATTTTAACAATACAGATTCTCTTTAAGTGGGAGCTGGCTTGCTGAGAAGGCAGAGCCAGGATTCGAACCCAGGTCTCCTGTGTCAGAGACCTAGCCCTTGACCAGTGCACTATCCAGCCACCACAACATCAGACATGCAAATCCTGCCCTCACCAGCTCTTACTATGTGGACTACATTAGACATGTGGGTGATGTCATACGCAGAGCAACGGCCCATGCTGATGATACACACCCACACTCTCCCTCCGATTGGCTAATTACCCCCTAATAGGGGATTAACACAGTATAAGAGGCCTTATTCCAACATTGCCTGTTACAGAGGTGCCAGGCTACGTACCGGACCGCATTGGGTGAGTCTTTTGATTACTTTTTTTTAACCACTTTTTAAGCACTTTTTCAATTACTTAATTTTTTGTATATAAAAGAAGAGAAACCGAGAGCCCAATATGGTGTAGTATGTATTGACCAGGAATTGGAATTATGATAAGTAAGTAATATACTCACAAACGTGGGTTACCGCTCAGGCAACCACTGTATAGGCAGGTGGGGAGGTTAGACCTGTCCCCACTCAGGATTAAGATGTCGCTCTCTGAAGGAAGAAAGAGGGTTTGTCACCCTTCCACCCAGGGTGGTAATCACGAGTAAGATGTGCAGAGGCGCCAATAGGATAAAAGATATTAAAAAAGTTTTAAAAAATTTGGGTGGCGGCGGTGGACCAGCCACTCGAAAATGGACTTTGAAATGTCAGTTTAGAACAAATAATTTATTCACATACTCCAAAGAACAGATCGCAACGCGTTTCACAGGCACAATCCCGCTTCATCAGGCATTCAACAGTAGGAGTAATACACTAAAAATGACAGAGATAAAAAGGTACATCAAAGTTCTGCACAAGTTAAGTGTTAATAGTATAATGCATCACATATAGTGTGCACCCACATTAATCCATCTGGTAAACCTTATGGTGGCCCTTGCATAATATGGTGATGAGTGATTGGTATACCTATATATGCAGAGGGTGTAATAAATTGGTATTTTGAGGTACACACACTGTACCTGATTTTAGATATGTATTTACTTGCAGAACTTTGATGTACCTTTTTATCTCTGTCATTTTTAGTGTATTACTCCTACTGTTGAATGCCTGATGATTAAGGGTTCCACATTTTGTGGGGATTACCGTATTCAACACTTCCTGACCTGCCAGAGCTCCTATGTTGTGTACCTCTTAACCTGTCCATGTGGTCTCCATTATGTGGTGGAAACCACACAAAGTCCGGGATCGCATAGCGCAACATAGGAGCTCTGTCAGACCTGTGACGTCTGATTTGCCAGTCTCCAAACATTGGAGACAGATGGGGCACAGGGATAGTGACCTCAAGTTTATGGTCATTGACCACATACCCAAACAGAGGCATGGGGGAGATCGTGTTCTCCTCTTGAAAAAACGTGAAGTTATGTGCATAGACAAACTGGGAACTCTGTTCCCTAAAGGTCTTAATAAAGATTTCGTTTTGCATTTATTTTTGTAACTTCTCCCTTTCTAGGTTTACTTTTTGTTGATAATACCTGGTTCATACCATGACCGGATGAGAAGTGGAGATACAGACAGATTTGTGGACCCATGGACTATTTATACCAGATAAGTGTGATGATAACACTATTTGGACTGTGAGGGTTAATCCTATAATGGGTGGTTCACACTGTGATGTCATTTCCTATTAGCCTGTCTGGGCAGGTATATAAATGAATTGTGTTGTATCTTACTTTTAGCATTGATAAAGGCTGGGGACAGCCAAAACCGTCTGCCTGTATATAACTTGTGTGAAGCTCAATAAAAGAGCAGCGTGCTGCAACTCTTCGTCTTATTCTTATCTATACTTGTGGGAACTGGGCCACCCTAGTTGCGTGCATACAAGGATTACCTGGATTGTGATAGCTGCTGACTAGTGATGGGCCAAACCTCCGATTTTAGGTTCGCGAACCGGGTTCGCGAACTTCCGCGGAAGGTTCGGTTCGTGGAAAGGTTCGAGAACCGCAATAGACTTCAATGGGGAGGCGAACTTTGAAAAATAGAAAAAATTATGCTGGCCCCAAAAGTGATGGAAAAGATGTTTCAAGGGGTCTAACACCTGGAGGGGGGCATGGCGGAGTGAGATACATGCCAAAAGTCCCGGGGAAAAATCTCGATGTGAAGCAAAACAGCGTTTTAAGGGCAGAAATCACATTGAATGCTAAATTGCAGGTCTAACGTGCTTTCAAACATCTTGCATGTGTATACATCAATCAGGTAGTGTAATTAGAGTACAGCTTCACACTGACGCACCAAACTAACTGTGTAACGCACCGCAAGTTAACAGCTGTTTGTGTAGTGACAGCCATGCTGGACTACTGCGCAACATGGCGAGATTGCTCTTCCTCGCTCAGTGATGTCAGGTAATGTGTGACTGCCTTCTCGACTTTCCATGGCATTGTTAAAAAGCTTACGTTTTGTTTTTAAATTACATTTTCTACTTGTAGCAGTACTTGTTCAGTACCGCTACAATGAGAATCCTATGGAGGCGGGCAAGTCTGGCATTGTGACCCCAGGTAATGGCCGGGGAATGAGGGATGGAATCCGGTCAGGAGCCTGAGCAACGGCTACTACTACACATCCAAGGAGGGCAGCAGTCAGGCATGCACGCCCGCCCCGAGGTAGTGACCAAAAATAACAATACAGGAGGACTATCGAGGGCTTGCTGTATTTGAAATGAATGTACTTTAAATCCTTTAACGAGAACCAGTTATGGCGGGCAAAGATGACACCACATTTCTTTCACGAGAATCATATGGAGGCAGGCAAGTCAGACATTGTCACCACGGGTAATGGGCGGGGAATGAAGGTTGGATTCCGGCCCGAAGTGGGAGTGTGAGAATCCGCTCAGCTGCCTGCGCAGGCAGGCAGCCTTTTGACCATTGTTTAGGTTTGCATGCTGCAGGACTCTGGAACAGAGACCTGTCTTTCCATTGCAAGTTCTGGTCTGTTCTCTTGCTGGGGAATTTGCATACATTCGTTATGCAAATCCCCTACCTGCCTTCTTTGATGACTGGCACTATAAGAGCTTTGTTTCCCAGAAGGCTTTGCTGGTCATTTCCTTTCCATGGTCTGTTCCTGATGGACACTGCTGGAGTGTCAGCCATTGCTATCTAGTATAGTTAATTCCTGGGGGTTGCTTTAGGCTCCCCTTCTAGCCCAGTCAGGTTGTATTATCTGTATTGCCTGTTCTGTCTTGTCTTGCCTGTTGCCATTGTCCTGTCCCAACGGTGGTCGACAGGAAATGGTTCTGATCTCTGTTTTTGGAGTATAGCTGGTGCAGCAGTTGCTACCAGCTATCTCTTCTGTTCTGTCTCCTGGGATCGCGCTAGCTACTTTTCGCTAGCGCTGGGGATCCTTCTGTTCTGTCCTCTGGGATCGCGCTAGCTACTTTTCGCTAGCGCTGGGGATCCTTCTGTTCTGTCCTCTGGGATCGCGCTAGCTACTTTTCGCTAGCGCTGGGGATCCTTCTGTTCTGTCTTCTGGGATCGCGCTAGCCACTTTTCGCTAGCGATGGGGATCCTTCTGTTCTGCTACTCTGTACCTGGATCGCGCTAGCCACTTTTCGCTAGTGCTGTGGATCCTATCTCTCGCTTGTCCCTGTTTTCGTGTGTCTGTCTTGTCTGCTACGCTTGCTGCAGGCTCGGTGAGGTAACCGTTAAGCAAGCGCTCGCGTCCTCTGTTTCATGTTTGTCTGTCGATGGTTAGTTAGGCGTGCTTGTCTCTATTGTGCTTATCACGTGGAGACCGCACATAACCGCGTGCACTGTTGCGAATGAGTGCGGTGTTCACGGTTAGCTAGCGTTTGTTATTTTCCGCATCTTCTCATTGTATTATTTGCTGTGCCTTTGCTACCCTCGTATTCTATTCTGATCTGCCTTGTTTCACGTCTGGCGATCGCACCTCTCGCGATCGCGTTCCTATTTCATATCTGCTGTTGTGTGTGCGCAGTCGCAGGGTGGCGACTGGATTGGCGCACACACATACAACCTGTCCCTTTGCTCGCTCTCATTCGCAATCGCCTCTCTTGCGATTGCGTTCTGCGCTTCGTACAGTTCCTGTCTGGCACTTGTGGAGGTACAGAGGATTGGTTCCTCTGCACTCCCCAGCGCCATCTGCCGACAGGGATTTCCCTCTACAGGTGCGTAGCACCTTTTTGCTGGGTGCCTGCAAATATACGCTTGTGGAGGATTTCCTCCATGTCAGCGCACGCGTTGTGCGCTGATCACGGAGAAAGTTCCACAATCGTTACAGAATGACCAGCCAAACCCAAAACCCCAGTGTAGACGGAATTTCTAATTTGTACGATTTTGTCGAGTTTGGGTCCTGTGTCTTTAAGAGCTTTAAAAGGCTAAATTCAGAGACCAAGGCGGAATTTCTTTCTGAATGTGTGAGGTTTTGTCTGAATCCCACCTTTCAGATTTCTGATCCGTCCACGTCGGCTCTTCTTTTTGCCTATGTGCTCTTAAAAGACGATTTGTTCACCTGGGCATATGATTTGTTAAAAATCAATTCCTGGAATGGTAATCTGTATCAGTTGCTTGCAGTGATATTCTCTCACTGGTTTAAACTGCCTGGCTTGCCACCTGCTCTAATTGAGTGTGTAGCTGCTGATAAGTCAGCTGATCTTTCCCTTCCATGCAAAACTTTTCAGTATGACAATCAGTTCAATGTGTCTGTTGCCACTTCAGGTTTTAAACAGCAGACATGCAAAGTGGCTAAAAAGAGAAAAACTAAAAAACGCAAGCATCGGAATAAAACACTCCCTATTGATGTTTGTAATGATGTTGTTCTGTCTCCGGCTTTTTTGCCCCAATCCAAATCTCATGTGGATCCTGCTATAGGTAGGATCGCACACTATATTAAAGAGACTCCGTAACAAAAATTGCATCCTGTTTTTTATCATCCTACAAGTTCCAAAAGCTATTTTAATGTGTTCTGGCTTACTGCAGCACTTTATACTATCACCATCTCTGTAATAAATCAACTTATCTCTCTCTTGTCAGACTTGTCAGCCTGTGTCTGGAAGGCTGCCAAGTTCTTCAGTGTTGTGGTTCTGTGATGCATCTTCCCCCTCCAGGCCCCTCTCTGCACACTGCCTGTGTATTATTTAGATTAGGGCAGCTTCTCTCTGCTCTCTTATCTTTTACAAGCTGGATAAATCCTCCTCTGAGCTGTCTGGGCTTTCACATACTGAGGAATTACATACAGGCAGAGCTGTCTGCACTCTGCAGGAAGAAACAGCCTGACACTTCAGTGGAAGATAGCTGCAGGGGGAAAGAAACACACACATGATCTCTTGAGATTCAAAAGGAAGGGTGTATACAGCCTGCTTGTGTATGGATGTATTTTCTATGTGTGGACATACTGTACATCAACCTACTTCCTGTTTTGGTGGCCATTTTGTTTGTTTATAAACAAACTTTTTAAAACTGTTTTTAACCACTTTTAATGCGGCGAGGAGCGGCGAAATTGTGACAGAGGGTAATAGGAGATGTCCCCTAACACACTGGTATGTTTACTTTTGTGCGATTTTAACAATACAGATTCTCTTTAAAGCAGTTAAACAATCTGTTCTTGTTCCTGAACTCCACCCCTATGGAGATTATTTGGATACTGGCCTGTTTGAACCCCCATTTGCTTCCTGGGATATTGGGGCCTTGCTGGAAGAATTCGATTTTGATTGGAAAGCCTTTTGCGATTTTTACATCGCAAAAAGCGAAAATGTCTTGAATGCTTGTCTCGATTCAATGTACCTTCTGATTGATTCCGATGAATGTGACAAGGATGATGTGGATCTGGTGATCTATGTATGGCAAACGATTTTGGATGAGTTGCACACACACCAACCAATTGATTCCAATAAAGAGACATCGTTGTCGGATGATTGTTCCTGCCTTTCTGGGGTAAAGCATGAGAGTCTTGACTTTGTGCAACCTGAAATGAATGAGTATGCCGCTGTGGTTGATTCCTGTGTGAATCCTGAAGGATTCTCTCCTGACAGTGTGCAGTTTGAATCTGTGCGATCTGATGCCTGTTTCTTGGATGTTCCTGCAGATTGTGATCGGCATGAGTCTGCCGATTTCCTCAAGGATGTGTGGGATCCTTTTTCATTTAGAAACAGATCTTTGAGATCTTCCGTCTGTGACCCTGCTATGGGGAAAATTCCTCGACTATGCAGCGTCAAAAGTAAAATTAATATGCCTAATAAAGTTTATCCTGTTGATGTTGCTATTTCTTCTGCAAATGATTCCCTGTCTCACCCTGTTCACACCTGTAAGGGCCCGTTGCCTGGGGACAGTTGCTCCAGTGTTTCGGTCCTAGATGCCTTGCAGTCTGCTCCGCAGATCGCGGAGGTTTGCGCTATAGAAGCGTCAGTTTCACAACCTAAAGTGAATTTTGATTCGCAGGTTTTGCGTTCTGATTCCTTGGATTCGACATTGTTAGCCGAATCTAAGAGTGAGACAGCGCTTCGGTTTTGCAAATCTGATGCTGAACCCTCTTTGCCTTATTCAGAGACGCTTTCTCTGAACCTGCCCTGTACCGTGAATAAAAACATGTTTTTCTTTCACACTGACGTTTGTGAGCCCCTTTCTTGCTCTGAGGGAAGTTCTGACTCTCCACCCTGTACTCTGGATGAGTCAATATTGCCTTGTACAATATCTCCTGCCCTGCCCCTAGAGGCTCGTCTAGGTATTGCTGCTATTTTTACCTGTTTTTCTGCAGTTTTGGAGTTGCAAGCTAGTTTGACTGCTACGCAGAATTCCGGGTGCAGTGAGATTGAAGTTAGGGAGTCAGTGTGTGTTCCAATAAATATACCAGTACATTCCCCTCATGATGATGAGATCCAGTCTCAGTTTGTGGTGGAATCTTCCCTGGGACATCTGCCCTGTTCACAAAATAAAGTTCCAGTTTTGCCCTGTAACATGGATAGTACAGAATCCTTCTTAGAAAACTTGAAAAATGATGTTCTGGAGGTCTCCGAGTTCCTCCCAAAGGGTGCAGAACTTGTAGGAGATGTCTCCTGCCCCCCAAGTCCTTCTGAGGTGTTGCCCTCTTCCGTAGGCATTGCTGCCTTGCTGGCTACCTTTTCAGCTCTGGTGGAGCTTCAGTCATGTGTAATCAATGATGATATTGCAGTTACAGAAAATTCTGAATTTGAGTCCGAGTCTTCTTTTGAAAGACCAGTACCTGTGACCTTTACTCGTGATGATTTTCTGCCCGGTACTGGTTTTGGTCTTGTCGTGTCGGACTCTGAGGTTCGCAGTTCCCCGACATGTCCTGAGGTTTCTCCTCTACTAGTGTACCCCGATGTGCTCTGTGACCCAGAAAGCCCAAGTGTGCCTCGGTTACCAGCGTACTCAGATGCTTCCTCAGACATGTTCCGATATAGCCTGCCTGCTTGCATGCCCAGAAGTGGTCCCTGAAAGTCCTGATCTTGATGGGTGTCCTGCTAATTTTGAGTCTGGTATGATCATAGGTTCCATAGGGGTTCTTGGTGGTTCTCCATGTGAGCCTGGTGAGCGTTCTGGCTTCTTGGGTTCTCTGCGGATCTTCAAGGCGTTCTGGGAGATTCCGGGAAAGGTTTTGCTTGGTGCCCTGAATACGATCAGCAATGGCTTTGGTGTTGTTATGGACACTTCGAACAGGTATTGCGGCAGGTTTGGTATTATTGGACACTCCTTGGAAGGTGGTGGGTATTGTCTGGAGGGTGTCGATGGCTTCTTCTCTGGTGTCCACAGTCCTGATGGGTGTTACGCTGAGACTTGTAGTGCTGAAGGGCATGTTTCGGTGGCTTCTGCTTCCGATGAGGTCGGTTTCGGATGTACTGACTCTGGAATTGGGCCTTGTCGGGCTGTCCCGACCTTCATGAGTCTTCAGTTAGAGTTTTGTGATGATACCAGTTTTGAGGGATGTCTGGAATCCATCCCTAGAGGGGGGGGGGGGGGGGGTACTGTGAGAATCCGCTCAGCTGCCTGTCAGACATTGTCACCACGGGTAATGGGCGGGGAATGAAGGTTGGATTCCGGCCCGAAGTGGGAGTGTGAGAATCCGCTCAGCTGCCTGCGCAGGCAGGCAGCCTTTTGACCATTGTTTAGGTTTGCATGCTGCAGGACTCTGGAACAGAGACCGGTCTTTCCATTGCAAGTTCTGGTCTGTTCTCTTGCTGGGGAATTTGCATACATTCGTTATGCAAATCCCCTACCTGCCTTCTTTGATGACTGGCACTATAAGAGCTTTGTTTCCCAGAAGGCTTTGCTGGTCATTTCCTTTCCATGGTCTGTTCCTGATGGACACTGCTGGAGTGTCAGCCATTGCTATCTAGTATAGTTAATTCCTGGGGGTTGCTTTAGGCTCCCCTTCTAGCCCAGTCAGGTTGTATTATCTGTATTGCCTGTTCTGTCTTGTCTTGCCTGTTGCCATTGTCCTGTCCCAACGGTGGTCGACAGGAAATGGTTCTGATCTCGGTTCTTGGAGTATAGCTGGTGCAGCGGTTGCTACCAGCTATCTCTTCTGTTCTGTCTCCTGGGATCGCGCTAGCTACTTTTTGCTAGCGCTGGGGATCCTTCTGTTCTGTCCTCTGGGATCGCGCTAGCTACTTTTCGCTAGCGCTGGGGATCCTTCTGTTCTGTCCTCTGGGATCGCGCTAGCTACTTTTCGCTAGCGCTGGGGATCCTTCTGTTCTGTCTTCTGGGATCGCGCTAGCCACTTTTCGCTAGCGATGGGGATCCTTCTGTTCTGCTACTCTGTACCTGGATCGCGCTAGCCACTTTTCGCTAGTGCTGTGGATCCTATCTCTCACTTGTCCCTGTTTTCGCGTGTCTGTCTTGTCTGCTACGCTTGCTGGAGGCTCAGTGAGGTAACCGTTAAGCAAGCGCTCGCGTCCTCTGTTTCATGTTTGTCTGTCGATGGTTAGTTAGGCGTGCTTGTCTCTATTGTGCTTATCACGTGGAGACAGCGCATAACCGCGTGCACTGTTGCGAATGAGTGCGGTGTTCGTGAATAGCTAGCGTTTGTTATTTTCCGCATCTTGTCATTGTATTATTTGCTGTGCCTTTGCTACCTTCGTATTCTATTCTGTTCTGCCTTGTGTCACGTCTGGCGATCGCACCTCTCCCGATCGCATTCCTATTTCATATCTGCTGTTGTGTGTGCGCGGTCGCGGGGTGGCGACTGGATTGGCGCACACACATACAACCTGTCCCTTTGCTCGCTCTTATTCACAATCGCCTCTCTTGCGATTGCGTTCTGCGCTTCGTACAATTCCTGTCTGGCACTTGTGGAGGTACAGAGGATTGGTTCCTCTGCACTCCCCAGCGCCATCTGCCGACAGGAATTTCCCTCTACAGGTGCGTAGCACCTTTTGCTGGGTGCCTGCAAATATACGCTTGTCCGGAATTCCGCCGTGTCAGCGCACGCGTTGTGCGCTGATCACGGAGAAAGTTCCACAATCGTTACAGGGAGCCTGCTGAGACCCATGCTGTAGCTGCCCTGACCGTGCTTTGCAGACCAGGCATCTGTGATCAGATGGACTGTTGACCCAGCGCAAGACAAACCAAGTCGAAAGCATTTGCCAAGTATGTTTTACGGAGGGCAAGTTTTTTTGCCTTTTTTTTCAATTGTTTAAAACTGTAGATGGTTGTATTTTTAAATTGTTTGAACATGTAGATGGTTGTATTTTTCAATTGTTTGAAAATGTAGATGGTTGTATTTTTCAATTGTTTTAAAATGTAGATGGTTGTATTGCGTTCTGGAGTTGGAGCCTGAGAAACGGTTACCACCACACATCCAGGCAAGGAGGGCAGCAGCCAGGCATGCACGCCTACCCCGAGGTAGTGACCAAAAATAACAATACAGGACTCAGGAGGACCTTTTGAGGCCCTTCGTTATGGAGGGCAAGTCTGATGGTGCCTTCACTGCGATTCATCAGGTTGGTCTCCGGTGAGAATCTGTTATGGAGGTCAAGTCTGCCATCGTGACCACTGACCATGGCTAATGGCGGGGGAACATTTCCTGGTGTGATTCCGGTCCGGAGTTTTAGCCTAACAAACGGCTCCCACCACACATCCAGGCAAGGAGGGCAGCAGCCAGGCATGCACGCCCCGAGGTAGTGACCAAAAATAACAATACAGGAGGACTATCGAGGGCTTGCTGTATTTGAAATGAATGTACTTTAAATCCTTTAACGAGAACCAGTTATGGTGGGCAAAGATGACACCACATTCCTTTCACGAGAATCATATGGAGACGGGCAAGTCTGACTTTGTCACCATGGGTAATGGGCGGGGAATGAAGGTTGGATTCCGGCCCGAAGTGGGAGCCTGCTGAGACCCATGCTGTAGCTGCCCTGACCGTGCTTTGCAGACCAGGCATCTGTGATCAGATGGACCCTTGACCCAGCGCAAGACAAACCAAGTCGAAAGCATTTGCCAAGAATGTTTTACGGAGGGCAAGTTTTTTGCCTTTTTTTTCAATTGTTTGAAACTGTAGATGGTTGTATTTTTAAATTGTTTGAAAATATAGATGGTTGTATTTTTAAATTGTTTTAAAATGTAGATGGTTGTATTTTTAAATTGTTTTAAAATGTAGATGGTTGTATTTTTTAATTGTTTAAAACTGTATCCATTCAAGTGCAAGTTATGCACTGACTGCCAGGTATAATGTGCAGTAACAGATGCAGTGAAAGGTATGCAGTGACTGCAAACAGCCGTTTGTGTAGTGACGGACGTGCTGGACTGGTGCGCACCATGACGAGAGTGCAGGTGATGGTGGCTTTTCAGCCCATATGGTCGCCCGGCTGATGTAGCTGAATGACAGAACAGTGACTGTCCAGCTGATCAAATTTGGTCTGACCACAACGAAACAACGACCTTATTATCTTTGGTGTGCCACCCCCACCCGAGACACTCATATAGCCGGCGGCCATTGCTTCATTGTGATACGCAAGCCCCTTCACCGCGGCAAGGTAATGATCACGAAGGGGGATGGGCACATGTACATGCCTTTTGTTTTTTTGTTGCAGCCGCCTGCAGTTCAGCCAGAAAAATTAGGCAGGCATGTGCACGCCCCAGAAAAATTAGTATAGCGGCCGCTGCTAGCAGCGGCCTTAAAAATTCTGGAATCCGCCTAGAGTCCTGGACCCTGGTGGTTGTGGCGGAGAAGGCAGTCAAGTGGCCTGCAGGCAGAGATGTTGTGTGTGGGGACTGACTTAGTCTTCGGTCGTGCAATAGCCCTCAGGGATCCATGCCTCGTTCATTTTGAGAAAGATCGGGTACTGAACGCTGTCATGACTTAGGCGACTTCTCTTCTCAGTGACAATGCCTCCAGCTGCACTGAAGGTCCTTTCTGACGGTCCTTTCTAACAGGACGCTTGCGGCAGGGCAAGAGAGAAGTTGTATGGCAAATTGGGACAGCTCTGGCCACAGGTCAAGCATGCGCAACCAGTAGAGCAGGGGTTTATCATCGCTGCTCGCAGTCGCAGTGTGTACTTCCACACTTAAGGCCAGGTAGTCGGCTACCTGCCGGTCCAGGCGTTGGTGGAGGGTGGATCCCGAAGGGCTACTGCGAGGCGTTGGACTAAAAAATGTCCGCATGTCCGACATCACCCCGAGATCGCTGGAGCGTCCTGTCCTTGCCTGCGTGGACTGGTGAGGAGGAGGAATACTGCCAGTGGTACCTTTACTGCGTTGTACTGTCACATCACCCTAAAATGCATTGTAAAGCATCATTGACAGCTTGTTCTGCAAGTGCTGCATCCTTTCCGCCTTGTGTTGAGTTGCTAACAGGTCTGCCACTTTGTGCCTGTACCGAGGGTCTAATAGCGTGGCCACCCAGTACAGGTCATTCGCCTTGAGTTTTTTGATAAGGGGGTCCCTTAACAGCCTGGACAACATGAAAGAGGCCATCTACACAAAGTCGGATCCAGACTTACTCTCCATCTCCTCTTGCTCTTCCACAGTGACGTCACGCAACTCCTCTTCCTCCCCCCCAGCCACGAACAATACCACGGGAACGTGGAGCAGCAGAAGCCCCCTGTGACGGCTGCTGCGGTTGTTCTTCTGCCGCTGCCGCCTCTTCCTCCTGCACAGAAACACCTTCCTCATAATCATCCAAGTCTGACTCCTCTCATTCCCCACACGACTCCTCTTCTTCCTCCTCCTCCCCCCTCTGTGGTGCCGCAGGTGTTGAGGAAACCTGTGGTTCGGCTGAAAATTGGTCCCACGACTCCTCCTGCCGTAGCTGTTCCTGTTCCCGCTCCTCCACAGTTTCATCCACCACTCTACGCACGGCACGCTCCAGGAAGTATGCATAGGGGATCAAGTCGCTGATGGTGCCTTCAGCGCGACTCACCAGGTTGGTCACCTCCTCAAACGGCCACATGGTCCTGCATGCATTTCGCATCAGTGTCCAGCTGTTGGGCCACAACATCCCCATCTTCCCAGATTGTGTCCTTTTACTGTAGTTGTACAGGTACTGGGTGACGGCTTTCTCCTGGTCTAGCAGGCGAGAGAACATGAGCAGGGTTCAATTCCAGCGAGTCGGGCCATCGCATATCAAGCGTCTCACCGGCAAGTTGTTTTTCCGCTGAATGTCCGCAAAGCGTGCCATGGCCGTATAAGACCGCCTGAAATGCCCACACAACTTCCTGGTCTGCTTCAGGACGTCCTCTAAGCCTGGGTACTTTGAGACAAATATTTGCACAACCAGATTCAGCACATGTGCCATGCAGGGTACATGTGTCAGCTTTCCCAAATTCAAAGCGGAAAGGAGATCGCTGCCGTTGTCACACACCACGTTGCCGATCTCCAGCTGGTGCGGGGTCAGCCATTGCTCCACCTGTTTGTTAAGAGCAGCCAGGAGAGCTGCTCCAGTGTGACTCTCCGCTTTGAGGCAAGACATGTCTAAAATTGCGTGACACCGTCGTACCTGGTATGCAGCGTATGCTCTGGGGAGATGGGGCTGTGTAGCTGGAGAGGAAGAGGAGATGGCAGCACCGCTAGAGTTCAACTGACACTCAGCTGAGGAGGAGGAGGTTGACAGCGAAGAGGATGTAGCTGGAGGAAAAGGAGAGGAGGTGGCAGGAGGCCTGCTTGCAAGCCGTGGAGGTGTGACAAGTCGGTCCGCTGAACAGCCACGTTCTCCCTGTTTGCTGCCATCGGTCACCAGGTTGACCCAATGGGTTGTGTACGTAATGTAGTGGCCCTGCCCGTGCTTGGCAGACCAGGCATCCGTGGTCAGGTGGACCCTTGACCCAACGCTCTTCGCAATAGATGACACCACTTGCCTCTGAACTGCACGGTACAGTTTGGGTATGGCCTTTCGTGAAAAATAAGTGCGGCCTGGTATCTTCCACTGCGGTGTCCCAATGGCCATCAATTTACAGAAAGCCTCTGACTCCACCAGCTTGTATGGTAATGGCTGGCGAGCTAATAGTTCCGCCACACCAGCTGTCAGACCCTGGGCAAGAGGGTGACTGGCTGAAATTGGCTTCTTTCGCTCAAAGACTTCTTTCACAGACACCTGGCTACTGCTGTGGGCAGAGGAGCCGGAACCGCTCAAGGGCAGAGGCGGTGTGAAGGAGGGTGGCTGTGAAGGTTCAAGGGAGAAAGCGGATGAAGACGATGCACCTAAAGGAGGAAGAGGAGAAGAAGGGTGGCTTGTCTTTTGAGGGGTGCTGCTTTTCCTCAGGTGTTCTTCCAGGGGAGGACTGGGACCTTTTGGCCTGGGGGGACAACACAAACTAGAGGCCCGTTTCACGGCACCCCCAGCCCAAAGCCATATCTTTCTTGTGTGCAAATCTTCAAATTGTGATGACTAACAGCCCCAGCCACACACACACACACACACACACACACACACACTATGTACCTGATGCCTAACCCCATTTCTCCGCACAATCTACCTGTCTGTGTCTGATGCCTAACCTTAAAGGAGTTATCAGGCTTTTTTTATGAAAATAAGTGCTACTTACCCAGGGCTCATCCAGCCCCAAGCTCCCAGCATGTCCCTTGCCGCAGCTCTGCAGTCAGCTGTTCGCTGCCGCTGCCTCTCAGCTCCTGGCGATGATGTCAGGCCGACTGCGCCTGTGTGAGCGGCGCTGTCAATCACTGCCACATGGACCAGAGCGTACTGTGCAGACGCAGAACTACTGCACCTGCGCAGTACACTCCGGTTCACGTGACGGTGATTGACAGTGCTGCTCGCACAGGCGCAGTACAGGCCGACATCCAGGTCGGACTGGTGCCATCGCCGGGGACTGGGAGGCAGCAGCAGCGAATGGCTGACTGCATAGCTGCAGCGAGGGACATGCTGGGAGCGTGGGGCTGGCGGAAGCCCCGGGTAAGTTGCACTTATTTCATTAAAAATGCCTGATAACTCCTAACAACCCCCCCCCCCACACACACACACACACACACACAAACCTACCTACCTGGTGATGCCTAACCCCACTCCTGCCCACCCACCATACAAACTACTTGTCTGACACCTAACCCCCCCCTCCAACTACCTGTTTGACAGTGCCTAACTGCCTACCTCCCCCCTCCCCTGCCGCCAATCACACCACAAGAAGAAAAAACGTTCCCCCTCAGGCCAGGGTCAGAATGGGGATGATTATCACACAAAAAAAAAACTCAGAGGGCACTGGCCTGGGCAGAGAATTGAATTTGACAGTAGTAGCAGGCAGGCAGCAAAGTGTGAGTAACTCAGTGACAAGAAGGGAGAAGAAGTACAGAAACAAAACTTATAAAAACCACCTTCTCCTCTGGCAACCTGGACCCAACCTCCTCTATCCTCCTGTCTCCTCAGTCCTACACCTCCTCCTCCTCCACAGCAGCAAGCAGCTATAGGTGGCATCTCCGACTCCCAGCCCCCAGAGTGTCCGACTCCTCCAGCCAGGACAGCCAGCCAGCCACTCGTAGCTGCAGCTCCAGGCCCCCAGCCCCCCCAGCACAGAAAGCTGAAGAGTGAGACAGCTCACTCCGATGACACCTCAGGCACAGCAGCACAGGGGAGGACTGTGTCCGACTCCTCCAGCCAGCCACTCGTAGCCACAGCTCCAGGCCCCCAGCCCCCCCAGCACAGAAAGCTGAAGAGTGAGACAGCTCACTCCGATGACACCGCAGGCACAGCAGCACGTTGCGGGCGGCAATGGCTCCAGGCGGGGGGCGGAGTAAAGCAGGGTCAACCAACCGGGCCGGAGAGGACCTAAGCTATTTGTGTCCTTGTGCCGCTCACATCCACCGCAGGCGCAGCCACGCACAAGGGCACACCATGGCCGGCCGCCTCAGCCCCTTCTCTGATTGGAGACGGGAAATATCGCGCGAGGTTGCGATCCCCACTGCGAACCGGTCAACTGCGGTATGTCTGTGGCCGCTGCGTATAGCAGCGGCTGGCCCTAATTACTTAAGATTTGGGCGGCCCGGGGGGCAATTGCCCCCCGTCCCCCTGGGCCAGTCCTCCCCTGTGTTCTTCCCATAGTTGTTTGTGCCTTCTCTCCAGGTGCCTTCGTAAGGCACTTGTCCCTACGTGAGAGTTGGCCTTTCCATGGCTCAATTTTTGCTGGCAGTGACAACAGATGGCTTTGCTCCAATCTGAGACACAGACGTTAAAAAATGTCCAAACCCCCCCTGGGGTGATGGCGCTACGGTGGCATCAGCAGCTGACGTTGAAGGGCATGTTGGCTGGCTGGCCATAGCTGGCGATACATGGCGCCGGACACTGCCCCCAGCTGTTTCTGAGGACGAGCTCCCTCTGCTTCTATCATGGAGTCGTCTCCTCCTACTCCTCTCTGGCTCCCCCTCTGAACTGTCCCCCTGGTCATCTCTTCTATTGGGAACATACGTGGCATCCGTATAATCGTCATCATAATCCTCCTGCCCAGCTTCGCTCTCCTCAGACAACTCCACAACTGCACCAACTTCAGGTGGTTCATCATGCCCCTCCTCACACATTACGTCCATACTATCGCCACCTAACTCAGACGTATGAGGTGGTGTACCTGCGCCTTCTTCTTGTTGTTGCAGTAGTGGCTGTGAATCAGTGATTTCCCCACCACCAAATAACTCCTGCGAAGTGTCAAATGCAGTGGATGTGGTGCTTGTACAAGCGCTGGTAGCACTGGCTGCGGGAAGTGATGGCACGTGCCTTCTTCTGAGCACTGTACTTTGGTCCAGATTCGCACGAAATCACAGCAACACCACTTTGCACAGACCTGCGAGTGCCAGGTGGCCTTCCTCTGGGTCTTCCTCTACCTCTTCTACTTCCTGGTTTGTCCATTTTGTCCATCTCGGGGGGAAGCTAGGTATATGCAGTGAGGTGAGTTCAATCAACAGAAAAGGTAGATATGCAGTGAGGTGAGTTCGCTCAACCCAAAGGTAGTTATATATGCAGTGAGGTGAGTTCACTCAACCCAAAGGTAGTTATATATGCAGTGAGGTGAGTTCACTGAACACAAAAGGTAGCTATGTGCAGTGAGGTGAGTTCACTCAATCCAAAGGTAGTTATATATGCAGTGAGGTGAGTTCACTGAACACAACAGGTAGTTAGATGCAGTCAGCTGAGTTCAATCAACACAAACGTAGTTATATGCAGTGAGGTGAGTTCACTCAACGGAAAAGGTAGATATGCAGTGAGGTGAGTTTCCTCAACCCAAAGGTAGTTATATATGCAGTGAGGTGAGTTCACCGAACACAACAGGTAGCTATGTGCAGTGAGGTGAGTTCACTCAACCCAAAGGTAGTTATATATGCAGTGAGGTGAGTTCACTGAACACAAAAGGTAGCTATGTGCAGTGAGGTGAGTTCACTCAATCCAAAGGTAGTTATATATGCAGTGAGGTGAGTTCACTGAACACAACAGGTAGTTAGATGCAGTCAGCCAAGTTCAATCAACACAAACGTAGTTATATGCAGTGAGGTGAGTTCACTCAACAGAAAAGGTAGCTATGCAGTGAGGTGAGTTCACTTAACCCAAAGGTAGTTATATATGCAGTGAGGTGAGTTCACTGAACACAAAAGGTAGCTATGTGCAGTGAGGTGAGTTCACTCAACCCAAAGGTAGTTATATATGCAGTGAGGTGAGTTCACTGAACACAACAGGTAGTTAGATGCAGTCAGCTGAGTTCAATCAACACAAACGTAGTTATATGCAGTGAGGTGAGTTCACTCAACAGAAAAGGTAGATATGCAGTGAGGGGAGTTCACTCAACCCAAAGGTAGTTATATATGCAGTGAGGTGAGTTCACTGAACACAACAGGTAGTTAGATGCCGTCAGCTGAGTTCACTCAACACAAAGGTAGTTATATGCAGTGAGGTGAGTTCACTCTACAGAAAAGGTAGATATGCAGTGAGGTGAGTTCACTCAACAGAAAAGGTAGATATGCAGTGAGGTGAGTTCACTCAACCCAAAGGTAGTTATATATGCAGTGAGGTGAATTCACTCAACCCAAAGGTAGTTATATATGCAGTGAGGTGAGTTCACTGAACACAAAAGGTAGCTATGTACAGTGAGGTGAGTTCACTCAACCCAAAGGTAGTTATATATGCAGTGAGGTGAGTTCACTCAACCCAAAGGTAGTTATATATGCAGTGAGGTGAGTTCACTGAACACAACAGGTAGTTAGATGCAGTCAGCTGAGTTCACTCAACACAAAGGTAGTTAAATGCAGTGAGGTGAGTTCACTCAACAGAAAAGGTAGATATGCAGTGAGGTGAGTTCACTTAACCCAAAGGTAGTTATATATGCAGTGAGGTGAGTTCACTCAACAGAAAAGGTAGATATGCAGTGAGGTGAGTTCACTCAACCCAAAGGTAGTTATATATGCAGTGAGGTGAGTTCACTGAACACAACAGGTAGTTAGATGCAGTCAGCTGAGTTCACTCAACACAAAGGTAGTTATATGCAGTGAGGTGAGTTCACTCTACAGAAAAGGTAGATATGCAGTGAGGTGAGTTCACTGAACACAAAAGGTAGCTATGTACAGTGAGGTGAGTTCACTCAACCCAAAGGTAGTTATATATGCAGTGAGGTGAGTTCACTCAAGCCAAAGGTAGTTATATATGCAGTGAGGTGAGTTCACTGAACACAACAGGTAGCTAGATGCAGTCAGCTGAGTTCACTCAACACAAAGGTAGTTATATGCAGTGAGGTGAGTTCACTCTACAGAAAAGGTAGATATGCAGTGAGGTGAGTTCACTCAACAGAAAAGGTAGATATGCCGTGAGGTGAGTTCACTCAACCCAAAGGTAGTTATATATGCAGTGAGGTGAGTTCACTGAACACAAAAGGTAGCTATGTACAGTGAGGTGAGTTCACTCAACCCAAAGTTAGTTATATAGGCAGTGAGGTGAGTTCACTCAACCCAAAGGTAGTTATATATGCAGTGAGGAGAGTTCACTGAACACAACAGGTAGTTAGATGCAGTCAGCTGAGTTCACTCAACACAAACGTAGTTATATGCAGTGAGGTGAGTTCACTCAACAGAAAAGGTAGCTATGCAGTGAGGTGAGTTCACTTAACCCAAAGGTAGTTATATATGCAGTGAGGTGAGTTCACTCAACCCAAAGGTAGTTATATATGCAGTGAGGTGAGTTCACTGAACACAACAGGTAGTTAGATGCAGTGAGCTGAGTTCAATCAACACAAACGTAGTTATATGCAGTGAGGTGAGTTCACTCAACAGAAAAGGTAGATATGCAGTGAGGGGAGTTCACTCAACCCAAAGGTAGTCATATATGCAGTGAGGTGAGTTCACTGAACACAACAGGTAGTTAGATGCAGTCAGCTGAGTTCACTCAACACAAAGGTAGTTATATGCAGTGAGGTGAGTTCACTCTACAGAAAAGGTAGATATGCAGTGAGGTGAGTTCACTCAACAGAAAAGGTAGATATGCCGTGAGGTGAGTTCACTCAACCCAAAGGTAGTTATATATGCAGTGAGGTGAGTTCACTCAACCCAAAGGTAGTTATATATGCAGTGAGGTGAGTTCACTGAACACAAAAGGTAGCTATGTACAGTGAGGTGAGTTCACTCAACCCAAAGGTAGTTATATATGCAGTGAGGTGAGTTCACTCAACCCAAAGGTAGTTATATATGCAGTGAGGTGAGTTCACTGAACACAACAAGTAGTTAGATGCAGTGAGCTGAGTTCACTCAACACAAACGTAGTTATATGCAGTGAGGTGAGTTCACTCAACAGAAAAGGTAGATATGCAGTGAGGGGAGTTCACTCAACCCAAAGGTAGTTATATATGCAGTGAGGTGAGTTCACTGAACACAACAGGTAGTTAGATGCAGTCAGCTGAGTTCACTCAACACAAAGGTAGTTATATGCAGTGAGGTGAGTTCACTCTACAGAAAAGGTAGATATGCAGTGAGGTGAGTTCACTCAACAGAAAAGGTAGATATGCCGTGAGGTGAGTTCACTCAACCCAAAGGTAGTTATATATGCAGTGAGGTGAGTTCACTCAACCCAAAGGTAGTTATATATGCAGTGAGGTGAGTTCACTGAACACAAAAGGTAGCTATGTACAGTGAGGTGAGTTCACTCAACCCAAAGGTAGTTATATATGCAGTGAGGTGAGTTCACTCAACCCAAAGGTAGTTATATATGCAGTGAGGTGAGTTCACCGAACACAACAGGTAGTTAGATGCAGTGAGCTGAGTTCACTCAACACAAACGTAGGTATATGCAGTGAGGTGAGTTCACTCAACAGAAAAGGTAGATATGCAGTGAGGTGAGTTCACTCAACCCAAAGGTAGTTATATATGCAGTGAGGTGAATTCACTGAACACAACAGGTAGTTAGATGCAGTCAGCTGAGTTCACTCAACACAAAGGTAGTTATATGCAGTGAGGTGAGTTCACTCAACAGAAAAGGTAGATATGCCGTGAGGTGAGTTCACTCAACCCAAAGGTAGTTATATATGCAGTGAGGTGAGTTCACTCAACACAAAGGTAGTTATATGCAGTGAGGTGAGTTCACTCTACAGAAAAGGTAGATATGCAGTGAGCTGAGTTCACTCAACTTAAAAGGTAGTTATATGCAATGAGGCAAGTTCACTCAACACAAAAGGTAGTTATGTGCAGCGAGGTGGGTTCACTCAACACAAACGTAGGTGTATGCAGTGATGAGGTGGGTTAACTAAGCACAACAGGTACTAGTAGTAGGTAAATGCAGTACTGGGTAGGTAGTACAATGTGCAGCTCCCTGTCACACACACAGATGTCACTGAATGTGCTGCTGAATGCTGGTGGGCTGCTGGCAGTGGGACACATACATTATTAATTAGCAAGGCTGTCTAAGCAACACAAGTGTCTCACACACACAGGTAGTAGTCACTGAATGTGCTGCTGCTGCTGGCAGTGGGACACACAGTATGAATTAGCAATGCTGTCTAAAAAACACAAGTGTCAGTTTTAAACACAGAAAAAAAAATTGATCACACGAGCAGGATGAGCTCTGAAAAGAGCTTTTCTGGGGCGCTATTATAGCAATAAGATTCAGCTAAGCAAGCTAAGAAGGCAAGAGCCTGACTAATCTGTCCCTAGGAGAACAAGTCTGCAGCAGCTGTCCCTATTCTGTCTCTAGCAGGCACACGAGTGAGGCTAATGGCCGCCGGAGCCTGCCTTATATAAGGGGGGGTGGGGCTCCAGGGCTTAGTATAGCCGGAATAGGCTACAATGCGCCTGCTGACTGTGATGCAGAGGGTCAAAGTTGACCCTCATAGAGCATTATGGGGTGAATCGAACTTCCGGGAAAGTTCGCCTTCGCCGGCGAAGGCGAACCACCCGATGTTCGCCTGGAACCGTTCGCCGGCGAACCGTTCGGCCCATCTCTACTGCTGACCCCTCTGGACTAGATAGATAGTGGACTAGATAGATAGATAGAAATATGAGCACGCGCGGCGTATGCACAGATACAGTATATATTTAATTCAAAGCCCGTTTTATGAAAATATTCTATATATAATTATTTTTTTTTAATATCTTGGCTGCCTGTATCATATCGAATGATTCACTGAAGTCTCATAATAACAATCACTATTTATTGATAACTGCAATTATCAATAAATAGTGATTGTTATTATGAGACTTCAGTGAATCATTGGATATGGTGGACGTAGTTTATCACTGTGAGGCTCCCCTATTTTAGGGTTTTACAATCCACAACTATTTCCTAGCGCTTGGTACTGTTTGATTTGGTTTATATGCTATTTAACCGTGCAGCTGGTGTTTATCTGCAATTAGTGTATGCACACTGACAGATTCCCCTGGGGCATTGTTTTTAAACATTATTTTAATTGATCTCTCGTCATCACCATGGCATATTCCCTGTCGGCTGATTTTGATGCTCATATGGCTTCTAGGGATGCTCATTCGGATTCGCGGAAATTTCCGCCGGAAATCGCGGAAATTCCGCTTGACTTTAACATCGATAAACTATAAGGTCTTTTTGAAAACTGTTTTTGCATCTTGTTCAGGAGATTCTGCTTAATAAACCCTGAAAATTTGGTGTTTCTAGGACTTACGGGGGCTTTCCTATTAACCGCCAAAGTCGGCGGGTTTTTACTGTAATGTAAAATGCAGAAAATCCGCATCTGTCTATTTTCTGCATGTACATTACAGTAAAAATCCGCCGACTTTAGCGGTTAATAGCAAAGCCCCCCTAGAAACACCACATTTTCAGGGTTTATTAAGCAGAATCTCCTGAACAAGATGCCAAAAAAGTTTTCAAAAAGACCTTATAGTTTTTGAGAAAATCGATGTTAAATTCGGGCGGAATTTCCGCGATTTCCGGCGGAAATTCCGCATTGGAATGTGGAAATTGGTAGCGGAAAGCGGAATCGGTATTTGGCAATGGCGGAATGCGGATTTACCGCGGAATCGGAAATTGGCATTTCCGACCATCCCTAATGGCTTCAGCTTTCGATCAAACTGACTCGGTAGCTCCTGAAAGTACTGATGTAAATGTACAATGGAGACGGACCTTTCGCAATCACAAGCGATTAACATTGAAACTTCTAAGGAGAAAATGGACTGTGATCACCCTTGAGTCGTATATTGCAAAACGGGTAGTCCCCTGGGGTATACGTGAGAAAATTAGACCAGCCGGGCATCTTTTAAATGCCCGCTTTATACCTATTTGAAAAAATAATGTATATCTAGGGGAAATAGAACCATGGAGATGATGAAAGGAGGAATTACAGATTGAGAATCTGCAAACAGAAATTGAGGAGAGTTTGGGACAGATGCAAAAATTTGAGGCTCATCCTGAATTTGAGAAGTTTAACACACAATGCAAGAAAGAAATTGAATCTACACAAAGAAAGATCAAGAATGTTAAAAGGGAAAAGTTTCTAAAAGATATTGCGAATTGGAATGAGGGGGTGTTCTTTGAATACCAGCCTGGTCAACCCAGGACGAGGTCAGGATCTAAAACGGGAGGGTTCAAGTCAGAGGGCTTGGAGGGTGATGGAGCACAGTCAGATAAGTCAGTGAATTTTTTAGACTCAAGTGGCGAGGACGAAGGGCTCGAGGGAGGAGGGGAGGAAAAAAGAGAAAAATTAGAAAGAAAAGGTCAAAGAAACAGAAAGGAGGTCAGAGAGATCCCAAACCGATCTGGAAAAGGAATCAGCCTCCGAGGGAAGCCAATTCACAGAACAAGAACTAGTTTATGGGGCCAGCTTTCGGCTTGATGAGGTGATCACAGTAGGCGATAATCAAAATATTATTAATTTATCTGACTTTGAGATTAACGATTCTCATAGGTCTCTGTTGAACAGAGGCCTCTCATTCTGTCCAACTCGCCATGGTGATCACTTTGAGGTCTATAAAGATATTGTAATGATCCGCTCAGCTGCCTGCGCAGGCAGGCAGTTTTTTGACCACTGTTCAGGTCTGCATTCTGCAGGTCTCTAGAAGAGAGACCTTTTGTCAGTTTTGCAGCTTGCTGCTGCTGAGGAATTTGCATACGTTTGTCATGCAAATTGCTTAGCCACATCCTTTGTAGGCTTGCTATATATATACCATGTGATCTTCGCTGGTCATAACGGTTTGTTAACACACTCCGGGAGTGTCAGCCTTCTCTGTTGGATTGTTTAAAGAAAACCTGTACTGAAAACTAAAAGTCAAAATAAGCATACACAAGTCATACCTACTTCCATGTAGTCTACTCCACAGTGTCTTTCTCCTGTCCCGCATCCTGTTTATTCACTGTGATCAAGGGAATTTTAGCCCTCCATTTTGAAAATGGGCATTACCCAAAACTGCTTTCTGGTCAGCACACAGTTAAACTGTAACATCGCCCACTTGAGCCACAGGGAAACATGGACATTACCTGGTACATCAGTTTTTTTCTCAGCTATAACTGACAGCAACTGATATTTTACTGACAGCAACTGATATATTTCAGATCTGACAAAATATTGTCAGAACTGGAAGGGATTATTGTCAGAAGAAAATGGTGAGCTTCTGAGAGGAACTGATGGCAAGGTAATTATGTAATGTTCATTTGAAGTTACCTCATGTGTTTATTTTAAATATTTTTACTCAGTACAGGTTCTCTTTAAGATTAGCTTAGAGTAATTCTTGGGACTGCGCTAGGCATCCTTGTTAGGTGCAGTCAGGACTGTATTATCTGTTTGCCTTGTTCTGTCTGGGAGTGTAGGCCGGAGCAGCGGTTGCTACCGGTAACTCCTTCTGTCTTGCGATTGTCCTGTTGCCGGCAGAGGTCGACAGGAAATCATTCTGTCTGTCTGGATCGCACTCGCCCTAGCGTTAGAGGCGGTGGATTCTTGTGGTCTGTATCTTGGAGCTAACCTTAGCTACGGTCGCTTCTGGTTACTCCTTCTGTCTGTTGTGTGCTTGGATCACACTGCTCTGACGGAAGAGCAGTGGATCTTTCTCGTACTCGGTTCGCACTGGCTCTGACAGTAAGAGCAGTGGTTCCTGCGTGACTCATTCCTGTGGTTCATTTGTATGTCTGTCTGTCTACGCCTGCTGGTGCCTGCGGTAAGGCAACCGTATAGCAAGCGTGTCTGTCTTGTGTTGGTTAGTTAGGCGTGCTTGTCTCTGTTGTGCTTAACACGCGGAGACCGCGCAGCAAACGCGTTCGCTGTTGCGAATGAGTGCGGTGTTCACGTTTAGTTAGCGTTTGTTATTTTCCTTACCTTCTAATTGTATGATTTGCTGTGCCTTTGCTTCTCTCGTGCTCTGCCTTGCTGTAGCCTTGTGTCACCTCTGGCAATCACCTCTCTCGCGATTGCGTTCCTACTTAATTTCTGCTGTTGTGTGTGCACCGTCGCGGGTTGGCGACTAGATTGGCGCATACACATACATTCTGTCCCTGTGCTCATTCTCATTCGCAATCGCTTCTCTTGCGATTGCGTTCTCACTTGGTTTCCTCTGTTTTGTGTCCACCGATGCAGGTTGGCGGCTAGATTGGTGGACATACATACATTCCTCATCTGTGCTTATTCGGTCTTGTGTCGCTGTTAGCAACCGCCATCTCTGGCGATTGCCTTCTCACTTTATCTTCCTGGTTGTGTGTTTATCGTCGCAGGGTGGCGACTAGATTGGTGGACACACATACCCTCTGTCGCTTTGATCTCTCTCTTTCAGGGCTATCTTGCCCTGCGTTTCTTCCCTCCGTACAATTCCTGTCTGGCATCTGTGGCAGGGCAGAGGAGCTGTTCCTCTGCACTCCACAGCTCCACCTGCTGACAGGAATTTCCTTCTACAGGTGCATTGCACCTTTTGCTGGGTTCCCTCAAATTATACGCTTGTGGAGGATTTCCGCAGTGTCAGCGCACGTCTTGTGCGCTGATGACGGAGGGAATTCCACAATCATTACAGTATGACCAGCCAAACTGAAATTCCCAGTGTAGAGGGAATTTCCGATTTGTACGATTTGGTTGAATATGGGTCCTGTATCTTTAAGAGGTTTAAAATACTGGACTCTGAACCCAGAGATGAGTTCATATCAGAATGTTCCAGATTCTTGGCAAATCCTGCATTTCAGGCCACCAATATTTCCACTTGGAGTGGTCAGATTGCTTACAATCTTTTCCAAGGGGATCGGTTTGTGTGGACTGATGAGTATGCCAGACACAAGAATCTGAGACATAACCCTCGCAGGTTTCTGGCTCATGTATTTTCTCGTAAGCTTAGAATTCCCCTGCCAGGTTGTTTCTATGAGTTTTTTCCTGCTGTGCAAAATGCTGATCAGATTAGGTTATGCAACATTTCTCTGTCATTACCATATGTTAATGAGTTGGTGCTTGCAGGCCAATCTGCTGATTCGGCTTGTCAGCCAAAAGATTCGTTGCCCATAGCAACCACAAATAAAGAGGTTATTTCTGTCAAGTCTGAAATGTGCAAAACCATTCAGGATGATAATCAGTTCAATGTTTCTCTTGCCACTTCAGGTTCTAAGCAGGCATGCAAAGTTGCTAAAAAGGGAAAAACTAAAAATCGCAAGCATCTGAATAAAACACTCCCTATTGATGTTTACAATGATGTTGCTCAGTCTCCGGGTTTTTTACCCCAATCCAAAGCTTTTGTGGACCCTTTAATAGGCAGAATTATTTTTTATATTAAAGGAGTAAGAAAGTCTATGCATGTACCTGACCCCAACCCGTATGACAGCTACTTAGATACCAGGTTGTTTGAACCCCCATTTGCTCCCTGGGATATGGGAGCTTTGGTTGAGGAATTCGAGATGGATCGGAAGGCGTTTTGCGATTTTTATATCGCAGAAAGCGCAGAGACGCTAAACGCTTGTATAAATTCCGTGTACACTTTGATAGATTCTAATGAGTGTGACAGGTGTTTTGTGGATCCAGTGTTGTATGTGTGGCAGACGATTTTGGATGAGTTGCGCACACACACCAATCAATTGATCCCAATAAAGAGACATCGTTCTCGGATGATTGTTCCTGCCTTTCTGGGGTAAAGCATGTGAGTCTTGACTTTGTGCGATCTGAGATGAATGGGTGTGCCACTGTGGTTGATTCCTGTGTGAGTCCTGAAAGATTCTCTCCTGACTGTGTGCAGTTTGAATCTATGCGATCTGAAGCCTGTTTCTCGGATGTTCCTGCAAATTGTGATCAGCATGAATGTGCCAGTTTGCTCAAGGATGTGTGGGATCCCTTGTCATTTAGAACCAGATCTTTAAGATCTTCCATCTGTGATCCGGCTATGGGGAAAATTCCTAAAATATGCAGCGTCAAAAGTAAAATTGATATGTCTAATAAACTTTCTCCTGTTGTTGTCGCTATTTCTTCTGCTAATGAGTCTTTGTCTCACCCTGTTCACACCTGTAAGGGCCTGTTGCCTGGTGACAGTTGCTCCAGTGTTTCTGTCTTGAACGCCTTACAGTCTGCTCCGCAGATCGCGGAGGTTTGCGCTATGGAAGCGTCAGTTTCACAACCTAAAGCGATTTTTGATTCGCAAGTTTTGCGTTCTGACTCCTCGGATTTGACATTGTTAGCCGAATCTAAGAGTGAGACAGCGCTTCGGTTTTGGTGAATCTGATGCTAAAGCTTTTTTGCTCTGTCCAGAGAAGCTTTCTCTGAACCTGCCCTGTACCATGAATGAAAACATGATCTCCACTTGCGCTGACATTTCTGAGTCCCTTTCTTGTTCTGAGGAAAATGCTGATTCTGCACCCTGTACTATGGATGAGTTAATATGGCCTTGTTTAGAATCTCCTGCGGTGTCCCTAGAGGCTCGTCTAGGTATTGCTACTATACTCACCTGTTTCTCTGCAGTTTTGGAATTGCAAGCTAATTTGACTGCTACGCAGAATCCTGGGTGCAGTGAGATTGAAGTTAGGGAGTCAGTGTGTGTTCCAGTAAACATACCTGTACATCCCACTCATGATGATGAAATCCAGTCTCAGCTTATGGTGGAACCATTCCTGGGACATCTGCCCTGCCTGCAGGAGTATTTAATGTTCAGCCCTGTAACATGGATAGTTCAGAACCCTTCATAGAAAACTTGGAAAATGACATTTCTGAGGTCTTAGTTGATGTTTTGGAGGTTTCCAAGTCCCTCATAAAGGGTGCAGAACTTCTAGGAGATACCTCCTGCCCCCCAGATCCATCTGAGGTTTTGCCCACTTCGGTGGGCATTGCTGTTGTGCTGACTACTGTTGCAGCTCTGGTGGAGCTTCACTCATGTGTAGTCAATGATGACTGTGGGTTAGATACCAGTACAGTCACAGAAATTTCTAGGGTTGAGTCCAAGCCTTCTTTTTAAAGTCCAGTGCTTGTGACCACTGCTGGTGATGATTCTCTGCCCGGTTCTGGTTTTGGTCTTGCCGTGACGGACTCTGAGGTTGGCAGTTCCTCGACGTGTCCTGAGGTTCCCCTTGGGCTAGTGTACCCCGATGTATTCTGTGACCCAGAAAGCCCAAGTGTGTCTCAGTTGCCAGCCTGCTCAGATGCTTCCTCGGTGGAAACCTGTTCTGATGTTGCCTGCCTGCCTGCATGCCCAGAGGTGGTCCCTGAAGGCCCTGATCTTGATGCTTGTCCTGGTAATTCTGAATCCGGAATTGTCATTGGTTCCATAGGGGTTCTTGATAGTTCTCCATGTGAGCCTGGTGATCGTTCTGCCCTCCTGGGATCTCTGCGGAGCTTCAAAGTGTTCTGGGAGATCCTGGGAGAAATATTTCCTGGTACCTTGGATGAGATCAGCAGTGGGTGCTTTGTGGAAAGGGACACTTCGAATGGGTATTGTGGCAGGTTTGGTATTTTTGGACGGTCCCTGGAAGGTGGTGGGCATGGCTTGGTGGGTGTCGATGGCTTCTTCTCTGGCATTTACAGTCCTGATGGGTGTTACACTGAGGCTTGTGGTACTGATGGGCATGTTTCGGTGGCTTCTCCTTCCGACGAGGTCGGTTTCGGGTGGGCTGACTCTGGAATTGGGCTTGTCGGGCTGTCCTGACCTTCATGAGTCTTCAGTTAGAGTCTTTAGCAAATATCAGTTTAGAGGCTCGTCTGGAAATTCGACCCTAGAGGGGGGCGGGGGGGTACTGTTATGATCCGCTCAGCTGCCTGCGCAGGCAGGCAGTTTTTTGACCACTGTTCAGGTCTGCAGGTCTCTGGAAGAGAGACCTTTTGTCAGTTTTGCAGCTTGCTGCTGCTGAGGAATTTGCATACGTTTGTCATGCAAATTGCCTAGCCACATCCTTTGTAGGCTTGCTATACACAGTATATACCATGTGATATCACAGACCTTCGCTGGTCATAACGGTTTGTTAACACACTCCTGGAGCGTCAGCCTTCTCTGTTGGATTGTTTAAGATTAGCTTAGAGTAATTCTTGGGACTGCGCTAGGCATCCTTGTTAGGTGCAGTCAGGACTGTATTATCTGTTTGCCTTGTTCTGTCTGGGAGTGTAGGCCGGAGCAGCGGTTGCTACTGGTAACTCCTTCTGTCTTGCGATTGTCCTGTCGCCGGCCGTGGTCAACAGGAAATCGTTCTGTCTGTCTGGATCGCACTCGCCCTAGCGTTAGAGGCGGTGGATTCTTGTGGTCTGTATCTTGGAGCTAACCTTAGCTACGGTCGCTTCTGGTTACTCCTTCTGTCTGTTGTGTGCTTGGATCACACTGCTCTGACGGAAGAGCAGTGGATCTTTCTCGTACTTCGTTCGCACTGGCCCTGACAGTAAGAGCAGTGGTTCCTGCGTGACTCATTCCTGTTGTTCGTTTGTATGTCTGTCTACGCCTGCTGGTGCCTGCGGTAAGGCAACCGTATAGCAAGCGTGTCTGTCTTGTTTTGGTTAGTTAGGCGTGCTTGTCTCTGTTGTGCTTAACACGCGGAGACCGCGCAGCAAACACGTTCGCTGTTGCGAATGAGTGCGGTGTTCGCGTTTAGTTAGCGTTTGTTATTTTCCTTACCTTCTAATTGTATGATTTACTGTGCCTTTGCTACTCTCGTGCTCTGCCTTGCTGTAGCCTTGTGTCACCTCTGGCAATCGCCTCTCTCACGATTGCGTTCCTACTTCATTTCTGCTGTTGTGTGTGCACCGTCGCGGGTTGGCGACTAGATTGGGGCATACACATACATTCTGTCCCTGTGCTCATTCTCATTTGCAATCGCTTCTCTTGCGATTGCGTTCTCACTTGGTTTCCTCTGTTGTGTGTCCACCGTCGCAGGTTGGCGGCTAGATTGGTGGACATACATACATTCCTCATCTGTACTTGTTCAGTCTTGTGTCGCTGTTAGCAATCGCCATCTCGTGCAATTGCCTTCTCACCTGATCTTCATGGTTGTGTGTTCATCGTCGCAGGGTGGCGAATAGATTGGTGGACACACATACCCTCTGTCGCTTTGATCTCTCTCTTTCAGGGTTATCTTCCCCTGCGTTTCTTCCCTCCATACAATTCCTGTCTGGCGTCTGTGGCAGGGCAGAGGAGCTGTTCCTCTGCACTCCACAGCTCCACCTGCCGACAGGAATTTCCCTCTACAGGTGCATTGCACCTTTTGCTCTTTTCCCTCAAATTATACGCTTGTGGAAGATTTCCGCAGTGTCAGCGCACGTCTTGTGCGCTGATCACGGAGGGAATTCCACAATCGTTACAGATATAAGATTATTTCTTAGGAGAGTCCTCTTCAAGGTAATGTGCGGGCGAATAAAGGGAAAACGCAAGGTACTGATAATGACAGCTTAGAGACCACAGAGACTGAATTGACGCTGGCAGATAGAAAAACCAGTGCTGGTCGTAATGGAGAAAGCTACGCTTACGGATCATTACGCGTAATTTTACGCTATTACGCATTACGAAATTACGCTTACGGCATAGACATTCAATTTCGGTACATGTCTGTAATTACGCATAGCACTTACACAATTACGCGTAAGTATACCGTAATTCAGGTAATTACGTTATAGGCTTACGCGTAAAATCCTACTAGCAATTAATGCGTAAGGTCATGCTGCCAAGCGGAAAAGTTGACGCATGGATCAATGTTAGGTAGCCGCTGACTTTAAGGGTTAATAGCAAAGCCCCCTTAAGTGCTAAGAGCCTCAAATTTGGAGAATATATTAAGGAGATCAGAAGGAATAAGAGGAAAAAAATTTTTTTCAAAAAGACCTTATAGTTTTTGAGAAAATCGATGTTATAGTTTCAAAGGAAAAATATATACATTTAAAAACCCGCCGACTTTAACGGTTAATAGCAAAGCCTGCTTAAAATTTAGGAACACCAAATTCACAGGGTATATTAAGGGGATCAGTGGGAATAAGAGGAAACATTTTTTTTTCAAAAAGACCTTATAGTTTTTGAGAAAATCGATTTTTAAGTTTCAAGGGCGAAAATGTCTTTTAAATGCGGAAAATGTCAGTTTTTTTTGCACAGGTAACAATAGTGTTTTATTTTCATAGATTCCCCCAAGTGGGAAGAGTTTTACTTACTTCGTTCTGAGTGTGGGAAATATTAAAAAAAAACGACGTGGGGTCCCCCCTCCCAGACCTCTTTAACCCCTTGTCCCCCATGCAGACTGGGATAGCCAGAATGCGGAGCACCGGCCGCGTGGGGCTCCACACCCTGACTATACCAGCCCGCATGGTCCATGGATTGGGGGGTCTCGGAAGGGGAGGGGCAGCCAAGCTTTCCCCTCCCCCTCCGAGCCCTTGTCCAATCCAAGGACAAGGGGCTCTTCTCCACCTCCGATGGGCGGTGGAGGTGGAGGCCGCGATTTCCTGGGGAGGGGTTCATGGTGGCATCTGGGAGTCCCCTTTAAAAAGGGGTCCCCCAGATGCCCACCCCCCTCCCAGGAGAAATGAGTATAGAGGTACTTGTACCCCTTACCCATTTCCTTTAAGAGTTAAAAGTAAATAAACACACAAACACATAGAAAAAGTATTGTAATTGAACAAAAAACATAACCACGAAAAAAGTCCTTTAATATTCTTAATTAACCATTAATACTTACCTGTCCCTTTAAAAGCCAGTTCCCACGCAATATCCTCGGAAATATACTAATCAGTTACAATGTAACAAAGTTATTACAATGTAACAACTTTGTTACTTTGTAACACCACCGCACCCAACGTCACTCGCCGCTCACCCGCCGGCCGCCGCATACACGCTAGTCCCCGCCGGCTCCCGCCGTCCACTCCGCCCACACCTGTCACCCATATACATGCTGGCACCCATGGGTGCCAGCATGTATATAGGTGACATGTGGGAGAGGCGGGGAGGGCAGCGGAGCCGGCGGGGACTTAGCGTCCCTTCACCCGACAGAGCTCTGAGCAGGGGAGGACTGGGACCATTTGGCCTGGAGGGAAAACACAAACTAGAGGCCCGGTTTCACGGCAGCCCCAGCCCAAATGACGTCACAAGCGCCCCAAGTGCTATATACCGGTAGTCACATGGTCATGCCAATGCAGAAATACAGCAAGGATACTCGAGGGACAGCATGACAGGTAAAGTATAAATGCACAGGCATCGTGGGGTACATAATAGATTTTGAGGGAAAACGCTGGGGTTTCCATTGTGTACATAGTTTGTTATTATCACACTTAATGAATACATCGGCCCGAGATTTGCCAGCATCTCAGATTGATACATTCAACTACTTTCCACCCGAAATAAGTCAAATTGTTGATTGGGCATGCTTGTGGCGGCACAGATTTTCATCCGATTGCATGATTATTGAAGCAGTTGTGGATCGGCCAGCCCTAAATCATTAAAGGAGAACCAGCCTGGGGGGAAATCTCCCCCCTTTCCCCCTGGCCAGTCCTCCCCTGGCTCTGAGCTATATTAGCTCAGAGCTCTCGAAAGCATCTTTGTATTTGGGCTCCAAGGAGCCCCATTGGTCCTTAGCAGACCAATGGGGTTCCTTCAAATCAGAAGGAACCCCATTGGTCTGCTAAGGACCAATGGGGCTCCTTGGAGCCCAAATACAAAGATGCTTTCGAGAGCTCTGAGCTAATATAGCTCAGAGCTCTGTCGGGTGAAGGGACGCTAAGTCCCCGCTGGCTCCGCTGCCCTCCCCGCCTCTCCCACATGTCACCTATATACATGCTGGCACCCATGGGTGCCAGCATGTATATGGGTGACAGGTGTGGGCGGAGTGGACGGCGGGGACTAGCGTGTATGCGGCGGCCGGCGGATGAGCGGCGAGTGACGTCGGGTGCGGCGGTGTTACAAAGTAACAAAGTTGTTACATTGTAATAACTTTGTTACATTGTAACTGATTAGTATATTTCCGAGGATATTGCGTGGGAACTGGCTTTTAAAGGGACAGGTAAGTATTAATGGTTAATTAAGAATATTAAAGGACTTTTTTCGTGGTTATGTTTTTTGTTCAATTAAAATACTTTTTCTATGTGTTTGTGTGTTTATTTACTTTTAACTCTTAAAGGAAATGGGTAAGGGGTACAAGTACCTCTATACTCATTTCTCCTGGGAGGGGGGTGGGCATCTGGGGGACCCCTTTTTAAAGGGGACTCCCAGATGCCACCATGAACCCCTCCCCAGGAAATCGCGGCCTCCACCGCCCATCGGAGGTGGAGAAGAGCCCCTTGTCCTTGGATTGGACAAGGGCTCGGAGGGGGAGGGGAAAGCTTGGCTGCCCCTCCCCTTTCGAGACCCCCCAATCCATGGACCATGCGGGCTGGTATAGTCAGGGTGCGGAGCCCCACGCGGCCGGTGCTCCGCATTCTGGCTATCCCAGTCTGCATGGGGGACAAGGGGTTAAAGAGGTCTGGGAGGGGGGACCCCACGTCGTTTTTTTTTTATATTTCCCACACTCAGAACGAAGTAAGTAAAACTCTTCCCACTTGGGGGAATCTATAAAAATAAAACACTATTGTTACCTGTGCAAAAAAAACTGACATTTTCCGCATTTAAAAGACATTTTCGCCCTTGAAACTTAAAAATCGATTTTCTCAAAAACTATAAGGTCTTTTTGAAAAAAAAATTTTTCCTCTTATTCCCACTGATCCCCTTAATATACCCTGTGAATTTGGTGTTCCTAAATTTTAAGCAGGCTTTGCTATTAACCGTTAAAGTCGGCGGGTTTTTAAATGTATATATTTTTCCTTTGAAACTTTAACATCGATTTTCTCAAAAACTATAAGGTCTTTTTGAAAAAAAAAAATTTCCTCTTATTCCTTCTGATCTCCTTAATATATTCTCCAAATTTGAGGCTCTTAGCACTTAAGGGGGCTTTGCTATTAACCCTTAAAGTCGGCGGCTTTTTTATATTATACGGGAGTGTAATAATACGCGATTACGGCAGACTGTGTAATTTCAATGGGAGTTTACTGTCTTACGCGTAATTTGTTACGCGTAAAACGTAACCCCACGGTCTACGCGTAATTAATTACGCGTAATACCGTAACCTTACACGTAACGCTTACGGTGCATTTGTAGTGAATTACGATGCGTAATTACGCTAATGCGTAATTTCGGCCCAGCACTGAGAAAAACACTTATTGAATTGGAGTCCCTAGCAGATCAGACGACTATTGACCTAGATGAAATTGAAGACCAATCAGCTACGTTCTCTGATTTGAGACCTAAATCGAAATATTTTCCCCCGCTTTCCCTAAATTCCCACTTGAAAACCTTTGCCGAAGCAGTTGAACATGATCTAAAATTCATTAACTGGCATCCTCCCTCCACTGATAATCTGTCCCCTGATGAACACCAGGCCTTGATGGATTTGAGACAATCCCAGGCCATGGTGTTGAAACCTAGTGATAAGGGAGGCAATGTTGTCTTGTGGGGGAAGGGTATGTACGTAACAGAAGTAAACAGACAACTGAGGGATAATGACATTTACAAAAAGCTAAACTTTGATCCATTTCCTGATATTGTTAAAAAATTGAATGGTCGTCTGGATGTTGCTATAGACGATAATGCCATTAGCCATGATGAATGGAGTTTTATGAAAGTCAATCAGTACAGAATACCAGTGCTGTACCTCTTGCCCAAACTGCTTAAAAATGTAGACCCCCCCCCCAGGTCGTCCAATTGTATCGGCGGTCGGAGGCCCTTTTGAAAAAGTGTCGACGTTTTTTGACACGAATCTAAAATATATGGTGAATGATCTACCTTCATATGCACAAGATACGTGTCATGTATTGTTTTTGTTAGACAATCTTTTGATACAGCCGACGGATCTTTTGGTGAGGATTGACGTCGAGGGATTATACACCTCAATCCCGCATGATATGGGATTGAGTGCTGTGGAGTTTTTCTTGAAACATGCAGGCATGGTACAGCCTGGGAGAAGTCAGGTCATAATGGATTTACTAGAGATGGTTCTTACCCTTAATTGTTTCAGGTTTGATGGAACATACTACCGCCAGACCAGGGGGACGTCAATGGGCGCGGCGTGCGCTCCGGCCTATGCGTGCCTCCACTTAGGTTTGTGGGAACGACAGGAGGTGTATACGAATGTGGAGTTTGGGGCGCACGCTGCGGCCTGGATTCGTTACATCGATGATGTCTTCATGGTCTGGCGGGGCACCAGGGAAGAACTGAATGTATTCCTGGATCAGTTGAATATGAACGAGAGGAATATTGTGCTCACATACACCATTGATGAAAATGAAATCAGTTTCCTTGATTTATTGATCAGAAAGGATACTAACAAACTCAGGACGGTGACTTATCGAAAACCGACAGCAGGGAATACTCTGCTTCACGCCTCTAGCTTCCATCCACCCTCCCTCCTGCAGGGCATTCCAGTTGGGCAATTATTGCGGGTCAAACGCAACTGCAGCGGGCAGGATGATTATGTAAGGGAGGCTGATGAGATGTGCAGCAGATTTTCCAGACAGGGGTATGGGGAGGAAGTTCTGGATAAAGCAAGGTCTCGCAGTGATGCGACACCAAGGGACGCATTGCTGCTACAAAACAATTAAAAGAGAAAACCAAGGGATGATAATCTTCGTTTGATTACACAATATGGTACACATTGGAACCAGCTTAGGAGGGTGTTGGCGAAGCACTGGCACATCCTGAGGCTGGATCCTAAGATAATAGAGGTGGTTGGGGACTATCCCAGGATGGCGGCTAAAAGGGCCCCCAACCTTCGCGACATGTTGGTGCAATCGGGAATTTCGTTCAGTAACAAGACAGTCGACGAGAATGTGGTTGAGCCCCTCTACGCGGCCTCCTGGGATGTTCCCATGTGCTAAGTGTAGTGTCTGTCACCTGGTTCATCGATCCAACGTGTTTGCTGATGCTAGATCAAGGCGATCGTATGATATTCAGACGTTCATGAATTGTGAAAGTAAATTTATAGTCTACATGATCGAGTGTCCGTGCAGTTTGAAATATATCGGAAAAACTACGCGCAATGATCAAACAACGCTTACAGCAGCACGTTGGTAACATAAAGGCAGGTTAGGAGACAAGTCCCCTGGGTTTACATTTTAAATTGTACCACGATAAGAATCCGGACTGCCTGAGATTTAAAGGTATTATTAAGATGCAGGTTCCCACAAGGGGAGGTGATCTGGATAGGAGACTATGTCAAGTGGAATCCAGCTGGATTTTTAGATTGGGTACTGTTATACCCGATGGTTTAAACACCGATCTGCCGTTAGCACCTTTTTTACCAACTTAGATTTTACCAATGTGATCTGTATATGATGTGGTTGTGTCCTTGATTCTGTATATGGTATAGTCCATCATTGTTCAGATAATGCTCCCTAATGCAATATCTATGATTCTTCCTCCAATGATCTGAATACTGTCTGGAATGGATATCTTTAAGAGAGAAGTTCGATGTGATGTATTTGCGTCCCAGTGAAACTACCAGTATAATAATCTAAAATGTACAATTACATCTGGACTCATGTTTAAAATAGGACTGTACGAGCTGCCAGTGGATGGGGGATGTGCCTTCTAAAGCCATGTAAATGGAAGAAGGACCAATCAGATTAATCGGGGGAGTGGCCATGGGTGAAGAAGGAGGTGTAGAGAGACTACATAATGAATTGGACGATGCCGCTCACATGACCGTCTGATGAAGCCCGGATAGGCGGGCGATACTAGTCACGGGTTCAGAGCAGCGTGGTGACGTCACGGCTGCACATGTGTGTTCACAGCGTGGAACTGGATACTACGAACAGCGGTGGGGGCGAGCGGCAAATGGATATAGCCATTATCAGCGCATAAGCGGCAGAGTGGACACCGTCCAAGTGAACACCAGCGCGGTGGATGCCCTGTAGAGGTGGTGAGAGCGCTCCGGGGTAGCGTGGATCACTGACAGGAGGTTGTGAGAGCCTTCTCGTACATGCTGTGGTGTGTCTGCCTGCTTGCATTGCTTATGCTTTAAGCTCCTCTGGCCGCCTGAGTTGCTGTTATGAACTGTATCACGATGCTTTATTGAGAGCACTTTGATGCACGATATTGAACATTGCTTAAGTGTTTCCAGTACCCTATGAAGAGCTATTTTTAAACCAGATAATTCCACCAAGACACTGCGCTCACAGCCTATTTCCTCCTCATTCCGCAATGTAGCTCAAAGAGAGGGAAACACAAAAACATAGCATAATACTGTTTTAACGTCTTGTTCCTTCCCACAACACCCAGTGCTGCAAGCAAAAAACTTGTGTATCACTGTTGGCAGGGTCTCACAGGTCCTCACCATTTATTATGGCTGCCAGGTCACAGACAGCTATAAAAACCTTATATTATCACCAGATGATCAGGTGTTCATCTTTACCAGCAAGTGTCACACTGGGTATCCCAACACCATCAGTCATGGTCTCTCACCTTCTAAAATTGCCGTCCATATTATAAGACGGCTCATGCGCTCATATCACATCAAAACGCTTCTTTTCCGCAGATGAATCTTCATACGAGCCCTTTGCTCATATTGCCTAACAAACTGAAGAGGCTCTCATAGTGTAAAAACGTACTTTAATTCTAAAAAGTTAAAAGTAGTGCACTCACATGGTCCAGATAAACACAAGCATAAAACAATGTCCTCCACGCCAGCTCTGTACGCCTGTAGCTCCTCCCTACGCGTTTCGTGCATGCGCACTCATCAGGGGCTGGAGGCGTGTATCAGGCCGGCGCCTTAAATCTCGTATTTTCCACTGTCTCCATCCAATGGGCTGATTTACCCATACCCATAATGGCCACTATACAACTTCCGCCCCTCCTGCCATTACATCACTACCGCTTGCTCGCCTCCAGCCCCTGATGAGTGCGCATGCACGAAACGCGTAGAGGGGAGCTACAGGCGTACAGAGCTGGCGTGGAGGACATTGTTTTATGCTTGTGTTTATCTGGACCATGTGAGTGCACTACTTTTAACTTTTTAGAATTGAAGTACGTTTTTACACTATGAGAGCCTCTTCAGTTTATTAGGCAATATGAGCAAAGGGCTTGTATGAAGATCCATCTGCGGAAAAGAAGCGTTTTGATGTGATATGAGCGCATGAGCTGTCTTATAATCTGGACGGCAATTTTAGAAGGTGAGAGTCCATGACTTATGGTGTTGGGATACCCAGTGTGACACTTGCTGGTGAAGGTGAACACCTGATCATCTGGTGATAATATAAGGTTTTTATAGCTGTCTGTGACCTGGCAGCCATGATAAATTGTGAGGACCTGTGAGACCCTGCCGACAGTGATACACAAGTTTTTTGCTTGCAGCACTGGGTGTTGTGGGAAGGAACAATACGTTAAAACTGTATTATGCTATGTTTTTGTGTTTCATTCTCTTTGAGCTACATTGTGGAATGAGGAGGAAATAAGCTGTGAGCGCAGTGTCTTGGTGGAATTATCTGGATTACATCTTACGCTTGGTGACTGACGCTGCGATCCAGAGGACTTTTTGGCTAAGTAAAAGGACAAAAAAATATTTTGGGACACTAATTGAGTGAGCGCACGGATACATTGTTGTTTTGTATTTTTGAACCACACTTCCCACCAGACCCCTTGATCAAAGGATTGATATTGATGTAATTCATCACTCCAGGGAGTTACAAGGACGGTTTGTGTGGGTGTGTGGGTGTGTGTTATGTGTGCGGTCTGTGTGACACATGCCGGCTCTGTATGTGGTGTAACCTACATCATAGGCTGCTCTTTTTAGTGGGGATTATGGGTGGGGTTTGTATACAGTTATCAATAAATAGTGGTTGTTATTATGAGACTTCAGTGAATCATTGGATATGGTGGACGTAGTTTATCACTGTGAGGCTCCCCTATTGTAGGGTTTTACAATCCACAACTATTGCCTAGCGCTTGGTACTGTTTGATTTGGCTTAGCTGCCTGTATGAGTACTCGGCATAATGTCTTCTGTCAAAAGTGATATGCTCCTATTTATTGCCTGAGGAAGTGGGATATACCTGTGAAACCCATTGCACCTTGTTCGGAGTATGTAAATAAACAGATTTTTGCTTAAAACAGCAATTTTTGTGTCTGTTTTGGAGGGGTAAGTCCACCGCTACCTACTTCATTTTATCCATTTTAAAGAAAGATTGTTTTTACCCTGTTGGTGCCTCTGTACTACTATTGCAATTGTTTCCACCCCTGGTGGAGGGGAATTCTTCCTTTTTTCTGATCTACAGAGAGCGACTTCTTAATCCTGAGTGGAGACAGGTCTAATCTACTCACCTGCCTTTATAGGCGGTGTTTATTTGATTTCATGCTCTATGTGTCATTTACAGTATGTGGGATGTACCACCCGACATCTGAGGCAACGAGTGGGGGAACATTACAGGGGGGGGCAGGCTGGCTGACTTTGGAAGTTTCTAATGTGGCTAAACATTTTCGATCGGTCCACTCTGGGGACATGTCGTCTTTCTCATTCCAAGGCATAGAACACATACTGAGGCCTTCTAGAGGCGATGATGTTTATAAGCGCCTTCTCACTCGAGAGGCTTTTTGGATTTTCCAATTAGGGACACGTGTCCCCAAGGGTCTCAATGCGAGATGGGACCTTAATCATGTTACCTAGAGTTTACAATTTGCAATCTAGGGTGTGCTGTCCCTGTTTAGGTCTGTTCTCAGTGCATACTTATTTGTCTCTTTTCTATTCGATATGTTGCATTGCTGATGTATATTGCACCTAGTGTTGGGCGAACAGTGTTCGCCACTGTTCGGGTTCTGCAGAACATCACCCTGTTCATATGGCCGAACTAAGAGCGCATGGCCGAACGTTCACCGAACGTTCAGCTAGCGCTGTGATTGGCCGAACGGGTCACGTGGTTCGGACCCGAACGCGCTCTGATTGGCCGAACGGGTCACGTGGTTCGGGTAAATAAATACCTGATCCACGTCATTTCTCCGCCATTTGTCTGTGGGTTTAGCTTTGGGTAGGTAGGCAGGGTAGTTCTCTCTCCAGCCAGGCTAGCCAGGGTCCCCCCAGTCATTGTGTCGCTGCTGGGAACAGTAGTACACCGCTCACCCACACTATATAGCATTGTGTTTATTGCCACTGTGTACACCGCTCACCCACCACTGTATAGCATTGTGTTTACTGCCACTCTGTGTCTCTGCTGGGAACAGTAGTACACTGCTCACCCGCCACTGTATAGCATTGTGCTCTGTGTCACTGCTGGGAATAGTAGTACACCGCTCACCCACCACTGTATAGCATTGTGCTCTGTGTCGCTGCTGGGAACAGTAGTACACTGCTCACCCACCACTGTATAGCATTGTGCTCTGTGTCGCTGCTGGGAATAGTAGTACACCGCTCACCCACCACTGTATAGCATTGTGCTCTGTGTCGCTGCTGGGAATAGTAGTACACCGCTCACCCACCACTGTATAGCATTGTGCTCTGTGTCACTGCTGGGAATAGTAGTACACCGTTCACCCACCACTGTATAGCATTGTGCTCTGTGTTGCTGCTGGGAACAGTAGTACACCGCTCACCCACCACTGTATAGCATTGTGCTCTGTGTCGCTGCTGGGAATAGTAGTACACCGCTCACCCACCACTGTATAGCATTGTGCTCTGTGTCGCTGCTGGGAACAGTAGTACACCGCTCACCCACCACTGTATAGCATTGTGCTCTGTGTCGCTGCTGGGAATAGTAGTACACCGCTCACCCACCACTGTATAGCATTGTGCTCTGTGTCGCTGCTGGGAACAGTAGTACACCGCTCACCCACCACTGTATAGCATTGTGCTCTGTGTCGCTGCTGGGAATAGTAGTACACCGCTCACCCACCACTGTATAGCATTGTGCTCTGTGTCGCTGCTGGGAACAGTAGTACACCGCTCACCCACCACTATATAGCATTTCTGTACTGTCTGTCACTGTACTGCTGCCAGTCAGCGTGTACTTTAAGGCTAAGTGAAATGAAGAAGAAATCCTGTGAAAGAGGGAGGGGCCAGGGAAGAGGTGTTTCCCCTGACGGTTCACGTACAGGCCACAGTGGAGCACCGAAGAAAACCCACTCAATACCGTCCATGTTGTCCAGGAAATCAACCCTCACAAATCCAAAAGAACAGGACCAGATAATTAATTGGATGACCTCTCAAGCGTCCAGCAGTGAGTTAAGCAGCACCAGAACATCACGCACGAGGTCCGAGTCTTCAGCCAGTTACAAGGAGCCAGTGGGCACAAAGATGACACAACCGGCAGCGACACCACGCACACAACTGCCAAATAACCAGTCCGAAGAATTTCCTCAGGACACAATGGGGTATTCGCAGGAGCTATTCCCAGCCCAACAAACTTCCACCTTTCAAAGGTCAATGGAACAGCCAGAAATGTTGTGCCCAGATTCACAACCATTTACTGTGGGAAATGCACCGCGCACTGAAATGCAAGGTGAGTCCGAGGACTTTGAAACCCAAATCCCAGAGCAAGTTGGGCAGGAGGGGTTTCAATTGCAGGAGGTCGGCCGAGAAGATCTGGAAGATGACGTTGGAGTGAGCTGCGCAGAGGTTGTTCTGAAGAGCTGTACTCCACGGCGGCGGCCCACAATCACATATGACGAGTTTGAGGAGATGGAAGAGGAGGGTTTTGACAATGTTGACAGAGACCCAGATTTTGTATGTGAAGGAGAACATCGCCGTCGTAGCAGCACAGATGAGTCTGTTGAAGAACCCACTGCTGCACGAGTTCGCCTTGTGCCACAAGGTAGGCGGCGCGAAATTTCAGGCACCACAAGCGTGGAAGTTCAAGTGAGACGCAAAAGAGGCGCAAACAGAAATCGCCAGCAAGGCAGGTGCTCCAAAGTCTGGCCTTTCTTTGAAGACTGCAGTGAGGATGGTACCATGGTGATTTGCAAGGTGTGCAAGACCCGCCTGAGCAGGGGGAAAAATATTAACAACTTCTCCACCACCAGCATGACCCGCCACATGGTATCCAAACATCCCACTCTGTGGGCAAAAGCGGCAGGACAGGGTACCAGCAACACTGCCTCCCTTGGGGTCACCAGACTCACCACCAGACCCTCCTCAGCAGCAGCAGTAGCCCAGCCATTGCGTGGTTCACAACAACATTCACAAACATCAGACGACGCTGACACTGTCACTTTCCGGAATAATGCTCTTGAGGTCTCCCAGTCTTCATCAAACACAACAACCAACAGCCCTTCAGTGTGCAGCCCTACGGTTCAGTTGTCTGTCTCGGAGATGTTTGAGCGCAAGAGGAAATTGCCAGCAAATGACCCCCGGGCCGTGGCACTAACAGCCAGCATAGCCAAGCTTCTGGCCTGCGAAATGCTGCCATATCGAGTGGTGGAGACAGACAGCTTCAAGGGCATGATGTCAGTGGCCATCCCACGTTACGTGGTTCCCAGCCGCTACCACTTTGCGCGCTCTGCAGTGCCTGAGTTGCATGAGCACGTGGTCAGCAAAATAACCCGAAGCTTGAAGAATGCCGTTGCCTGCAAGGTTCACCTCACCACTGACACCTGGACGAGTGCGTTCGGCCAGGGTCGATACATCTCCCTTACCGCGCACTGGGTGAACCTTGTGGAGCCTGGCAGCGATTCCTCACCTGCTACGGCGCGGGTGTTGCCCACGCCGCAAACAGCTGCACCGCCGTCCCTCCCACTGGATAACAACAGCAGCACCTACCTCTCTGACTCCTTCTCCTCCAACGCATCTCAAAGCTGTACCTCATCCGGAAACGCTAACCCAGCAGCAGTAGGATCGTGGAAGCAGTGCAGCACAGCTGTTGGAATGCGTCAGCAAGCGTTGCTGAAGCTGATCTGCCTTGGGGATAAGCAGCACACAGGGGAGGGAATTTGGAGGGGAATAAAGGAACAGACGGATTTGTGGCTAGCACCCCTGGACCTGAAACCGGGCATGGTTGTGTGTGATAATAGGAGTAATCACATTCGCGCTTTAAGGTTGGCTAAGCTGACACATATCCCTTGCCTGGCGCACGTGATGAACCTAGTAGTTCAGCGGTTCCTGAGGACATACCCAGGCGTGGCCGATCTTCTGTTGAAGGTGCGACGAGTGGCCAAACATTGTAGAAATTCCAGTACTGCTTCGGGGGCACTCGCCAAGATGCAGGAGCGCTTCAATCTCCCCCACCATCGCTTGCTGTGTGATGTCCCTACGCGCTGGAATTCTATGCTGCACAGGCTAGCCCGCTTTTGCGAGCAGAAGAGTGCAGTGGTCCAGTACATGACGGCGCAGTACCAAAGCGCATCCGGACAGCTTCCAAGCTTCTGTGGATCCGATTGGGCCAACATGTTGGACCTCTGCCAAGTCCTCCAAAATTTTGAGCAATTCACGTTGCTTGTGAGCAGTGACAACTCTTCAGTCAGCATTACCATACCACTGCTGTGTTTACTGAAGAAGTCAATGTTGAAAATCAAGGAAACAGCTGTCATGATGCAACTGGGGGAATCTGAAAGAGAAAACGATCAGCGTGATGGTACCAACATCAGGCCATCCGCCTCAGGAAACGCTGGCCCCAGCAGCTATGATGAAGAAGAGGAGGAAGAACAGCTGGAGTTGGAGCAGGAATTTCATGCCACCACTGACGAGGGCCAGAGCGGTGCACGTTGGACTTCCACAATTCAGCGCGAATGGTCAGCAAAAGCAGACCAGGAAGAAGGTGACGACTATGATGCATCACAACTATCACAACGCTCACAAGAGGATGATGAGGATTCTGGCAGGACTCTGGCACACATGGCTCAATTCATGCTAGACTGCATTGAACGCGACCCACGCATTGTGCGCATTCTGGACAACACCAATTACTGGGTTTATACCCTTCTGGATCAGGTCAAAATGGAAGAATACCAGCAGGCCCTTGTGGAGACTTTAGAGAGGAGATTGACATCCTCCCCCTCCTCTAGCCAGTTGTACGCCGACAGACTGACTTCCGCAAACCCAGGACAACCAGGAGGGCAGCAAACAACACAAGCCGCAGCTAGTGCCCAAAAGGGAATGGTATCGGCAGTGTCCTTGGAGTGGGAAAAATTTCTGACACCCATGCAGCAGCCCACAGAACAGCAAGCGTGCAGATCCACCTCCAACACCGATCGCCTGGAGAAGATGGTCAAGGACTACATGTCAGATGCCGTAGCTGTGTTAAACAATCCATCTGCACCCTTCAACTATTGGGTATCGAAGCTAGACACCTGGCACGAACTGGCAATGTACGCAATAGAGGTGCTGGCATGCCCGGCAGCCAGCGTTATGTCGGAACGCTGTTTCAGTGCTGCCGGAGGCATCGTCACAGATCGGCGTATCCGCCTCTCCACTGAAAATGCAGACCGTCTGACTCAAATTAAAATGAATCAATCCTGGATTGGAAACGACTATGCAACACTCCCGGACCCCAACCAAGTAACATGAACAATGAACATCTGTGATGGGTTAGCGTTTCCGGTCCCTGTTTATTGAACCTCTCATCTGTATTACATTTATGACTGCATGGCGACAAAATGCATTGCTATCCGCACGCTTCTTGTCCTCATGCAAGGCCTGGGTTGCGCCTGAAAGCGTGGCCTTCTCCTCCTGCGCCTCCTCCTGTTCCATCACGTGTGCTGCTGCTGGGTTAGCGTTGCCGGTCCCTTTTTACGGAACCTCTTATCTGTATTACATTTATGACTGCATGGCGACAAAATGCATTGCTATCCGCACGCTTCTTGTCCTCATGCAAGGCCTGGGTTGTTGTGTCTCAAAGCGTGGCCTTCTCCTCCTGCGCCGCCCTCCTCCTGTTCCATCACGTGTGCTGCTGCTGGGTTAGCGTTACCAGTCCCTTTTCCTGGAACCTCTTATCTGTATTACATTTATGACTGCATGGCGACAAAAAGCATGTTACCTGTGCAAAGAAAAATGACATTTTTCGCATTTAAAAGACATTTTTTCCTTTGAAACTTTACAATCAATTTTCTCAAAAACTATAAGCTCTTTTTCAAATATTTTTTTCCTCTTGTACCCACTCCCAAGGTGCACATACCCTGCAAATTTGGGGTATGTAGCATGTAAGGAAGCTTTACAAAGCACGGAAGTTCGGGTCCCCATTGACTTCCATTATGTTCGGAGTTCGGCGCGAACACCCGAACATCGCGGCCATGTTTGGCGAACATTCGCGAACCCGAACATCCAGGTGTTCACCCAACACTAATTGCACCATCCAATATTGTATGTATTTACACTCTTTTACCTTTTACACTATTTTATGTAAGACACTCTTTCTGTGGTGCTATTCAACAACAAATATCAGCAAGATGCAAGCTACAAGAGCCTAACTAAGCTTTCCCTAATCTCTGCAGCAACTCTCTCCCTTCTCTCACTACTGCAGCAACACCGAGTGAGATAATGGCCGACGCAGCTGCCTTATATAAGGGGGGGGCTCCAGGAGGGAGTGCAGCCTGATTGGCTGTCATGTGTCTGCTGACTGTGATGTAGGGGGTCAAAGTTTAGCCCAATGATGTAGTATAGGGGCGGGTCGAACTAGCCATGAAGTTTGCGTTTCAATGCGAACCACCGATGTACGCGCGAATATGTACGCCCGATGTACACCCGAACCATTCGGGACAACTCTAATGGAGATATATGAGCCAGTGGAAATCATTGGCTAGGAGTCTGGCTGCTGCATTCTGTACTAGGGTCACAGAACTTTAACCGGGGATCCGATGAATAGGGCATTGCAATAGCCCAGATGGAAGGATACACATGCATGAACTGAGCAGGTAGGTCTTCAGCCTGGATAAGGTGTTTAATTTTCTCTATATATTTCTCAGATGGAAGAATGAAGATTTGACTACAGCTGATACTTGATGCCTGAGTGCTATCTTTCCATCCATGATCACCTCCAGGTAGGCTCGGTTCACACAGTGACACTACTTGTCAATTTCACAGGAGGTAGAAATGGACATGTTAAAGAGCCTGTGTTAAATATAAGATTCATATTTGGCATTTTCAACGGATCCATTGAATTTGTTACGGAAATCAGAACACAGTCCCGACCTACACCATTTTCCACACAACATACACAAAGCGGAAGCTAATGGAAATAATGAACACGAATATAAAATGTGTGCATTGTGCAACCATTCACACCTGGCATTTTATACGGAAATTATTCATAACAGTTTCCTGTTACTCTGGAAGATACTGTATGTGATTTTAGTGTTAAGGAACTAATAACTTCAGTGCAGGAGCACTCTGCAATGTATGTTAAAGGACACCCAGACCACTAGAATGTCCAGAAGACCAGGATATTTGACATTTTAATTTTTGACAAGCAACCGTATTCAAAGCCAAGTAGCAGCAGCTAAAGCAAATAGAAATCTAGAATGCTTAAATGCTTGTAAATTACTACATCTGTATAAAAATCTCTAAATGGGAGTCTGGATAACCCCCATTTGAGGTGCGATCAGGCAACCAGGTTTTAAGCCACTCAAGAAATCCACTGTGTAGAAAAGAGAAAAAAGAGAGAGCACTCTAAAAACAATAGGTACAAAGCAACAAAGCACCTTTCCCTGTCCAAGACAGGTCTCACCTGGATTCAGATGGCTGTATCTCACCAACAGCCATCTGAATCCAGGTGAGACCTGTCTTGGACAGGGAAACATGCTTTGTACATACATATATATATATATATATATATATATATATATATATATATATATATATATATATATATATATATATATATAATTTATTATTATTTTTTTAGAAACCTCTCTCTTTGTTTCTCCATTTGTATAAGTTTCTTGTGAGGCCACATATGGAGTATGGGATACAGTTTTAGGACATTGAAGTTTTAAAATAAGTATAAACGGAGACAACCAAGCTTGTATAAACTGGGCTTTTTTTTAGCTTGGATAACTTAGTTGTTATCCAATTACATAGGGGTAGAATCATTAAAACTACAGTAAGCAAAATAACATGTGTAAGGTTTAGTGATGGCCCGAACGGTTTCAGGCGAACTTCAGTCGTTCGCGGACGAACGCAAACTTTTCCGGAAGTTCGGTTCGCCCCCATAGTGCATCATTAGGGTCAACTTTCACCCTCTACATCACAGTCAGCAGGCACATTGTAGCCAATCAGGCTACACTCCCTCCTGGAGCCCCCCCTTATAAAAGGCAGGCAGCGTCAGGTATTGGACTCACTCGTGTGCCTTCAGTAATTAGAGAAGGTAGAGCTGCTGTGCAAAGACCTATAGGGAAAGCTTAGTTAGGCTCTTGTAGGCTTATAGCTTGCTCCTTGCTGATTCTTATTGCTAAAAAAGCACCCCTCAACAGCTCTTTTGAGAGCTAATCTTGTTCTTGTGATCTATTTTTTTTTTTTCTTGTGGCTCACTTGCATTATATACAGCCCTGTCAGTCAGTCGCAGCTGGCCTTTGGCCCCTTAGTGGTATAATTACTACTGTGCCAGGTGCACATTATAATACTAACCACAAGAAAATGTATGCGTGCTCAACACCAAGCTTAACCCTTACAAGTCTGGCTGTGCAAATCTGGCTAAATTGGCTTATCATGAGGCATTGCTCATGCAAAAATGCATTTGCTTTCACATGCCAAACTTTGCAGGGTCAAAAACTAATACCGCGAAGCGGTTGCCCTGCGGGAATTAGTTCATGCTACATAGCACTATCCAGGAGCGCCACGGGGAGGCTTCCCAATGCCCCCATACAACCGGGGGGACTGCGGGGTCCCAGGCTCTCTCACTGCCTAGGGACCACAGCGACACCCCGGAGGGGGAGTCTGGGTGGCGCAGACGACCCCCCCCCAAGCGTGGCCAGCGCCGGGGAGGGCCATCCGCACCCACCTCCCAAAGTTAAAAACAGGCACTTACCTTAATGTCCATTGCGTTATGCTACTGCGCATTAACTTGGGGGCACTGCATGGGAAAGGAATGAAGTATGGGTCACCCCAAGCTTGGGGCTCAGGGCTGGCTTACACACAACACTCCAGAAGGGGGGGAGGACAGGCACAGACAGCCCACTCCAGGGCTCACACCACTTAGAGCAAGCCATCCACCACCTGCCTCCAAAGGATAGAAACTGCAAAATGCTAACCACAAGAAAATGTAAGCGTGATCAACACCAAGCTTAATACCCATCACTGCATATACCTACCTGTTGTTCACAGTGCACACACCTACCTACGTGAGAACACGCAGTGTCACTGTGCCTGTCCGGTACCTGTCTGTGTGACAGGTGCACATTGCAATACCCATCACTGCATATACCTACCGGTTGTTGACAGTCCACCCACCTACCTACATGAGCACCCACCTACCTACGTCACTGAGAAGTCGCATAGGTCACAAAAGGGTTCAGTACCTCACCTTTATCAAAATGAATGAGGCATGAATCCCGGAGGGCTACTGGCTGCCCGAAGACTAAGTCAGTCCCCACACAGCACCTCTGCCTGCACGCCGTGTGACTGTCTGCCCCAAGACTAAGTCGCTCCCCACACAGCACCTCTGCCCACAGGCCGCTTGACTGCCTTCTCTGCCACCACCAACAGGGTCCAGGACTCCTGGTGGATTCCTGAATTTTTAAGGCCGCTGCTGCTGCTAGCAGCGACCACTATACTACTTTTTCTGGTGCGTTTACATGCCTGCCTAATTTTTCTGTCTGCATTGCAGCTGCAACAACTAAACAAAAGGCATGTACATGTGCCAATTCCCCTTCGTGATCATTACCTTGCAATGGTGAAGGGGCTTGTGTATCACAATGAAGCAATGACCGACGGCTATATGAGTGTCCCGAGGGGAGGGGGGGCACACCCAAGATAAGGTTGTTGCTTCATTGTGGACAGACCAAATTTGATCAGCTGGACAGTCACTGTTGTTCTATCATTGAACTACCACAGCCCGGCGACCATATGGGCTTGAAAACCGCCACGGCCTGCACTCTCACCATGGTGCGCACCAGTCCAGCACGGCTGTCACTACACAAACAGCTGTTTGCGGTGCGTTACACAGTGAGTTTGGTGTGTCAGTGTGAAGCAGTACTCTAATTACACTCCCTGATTGATGTATACACATGCAAGATGTTTTAAAGCACTTTAGGCCTGCAATTTAGCATTCAATGTGATTTCGGCCCTTAAAACGCTGCTTTGCGTCAAATCCAGATTTTTCCCTGGGACTTTTGGCATGTATCCCACTCATCCATTCAAAAACTCAGATGTTAGACCCCTTGAAACATCTTATTCATCACTTTTGTGGCCAACATAAATGTTTCTAGTTTTCAAAGTTCGCCTCTCCATTGGTAAGGTTTTACCACACAATGAGTAGAGTGTAATGCATTGCATGTAGCATATTGTATTATGCTCTACTCAACCATGCTGTATGGGGGACTATACAAAGAAACAGCTGTATAGCTCCACCCGCAGGTTGTGCAAAGTTTTCTTCAAAGGTTGCCCTAGGTAGGGAGGTTGACATGAGGCAAAGAGGGCAGACAGATCTGGAGTGATAGGAAGCACACAAAGTGTGGGAGAACCAGAAGAGGAGAAACAGCGAGGTAAGCGAATAACAGTAGTGTCTAGGATCAATCCTAGGGATGGGCCACAATTTAGCAAGTTACAGCTCTAGAAGTGACCATGTATGAGGGCCCAAGTCCAGGGGCTAGACCCCAGAACACTCTATGGCTGTTTATACAGAACTTGGGGCATTTGATACATTATTACCTGCATTTATTATACTGTGTGGGGAAAGAATGAGTGTCCTTTTTCTGTAGGGCTCATAATGGTTGCTCTTGTTATCGGAGACATAATGGTGTACTTCTTATAGGGGACATGATTGCTCTTGTTATGGGGGGGGGGGGGGGATGATGTCAACACTTGTTTTAGGAGAGGCAAAAAGACTGTAATGTCGGACTGTAATAGAAAGCAGTGGCGTAGTAATAGGGGTTGCGACTGCATCGGGGCCCTTGGGCCAGAGGGGCCCTTCCAAAACCAATATAAGCTGTTTATTGGTCCTGTGGTGGAAATAATGACTTCTATAGATGCTTTCAAAAGTGGTAATCATTAACAAACTGTTCACCATCCCCTTCTTGCACATCTGACTCTGTGATTGTCCTTTGCAGGTTTTGTTGCGCCGTATCAATTGTTATGTATAGAGTGCTTGGGGGGGTCCAATGTAAAACTCGCATCGGGGCCCATTGTCAAACATATTTAATCTTTATTATCAGGTTGTCATTAGGTAAACTGAAATAGTGTAAAAACGATAATTAGAGAAACGTATATATGCATATTTTATGGTATATGACTAATGTAACTGTTTGCATTATTATATCATGTGCAGTGTGTGTTTAATAATCCTATTATATCTGGTGTGCTGTGAATTATAATAACCGTATGAACTGCTTATGAACTATAGATACCCTTTCACCCAGTAAGCTAAACTGTTGGTGAACCTTCACCCAGAAAGAATAAACTGTTGGTGAACTCTGTGAAATTACCTCTCACCTAGAAATAATGAACTTTAAGTGACCCAATCAACTGTGTTTAAACCCCTGGAGTCATAAATTTCAAGTTGGCTCCATTCACGGCCAACTCCCCCTCACATGGATGAGACGTGTCTAGACATGTCTGTCTTTTGTGACGACCCTGAAACTCACGTGAGTGCATAACTTGGTATAGGTACGATGTCCCCTATAAATATAGGTCAAGACACTGTTCAGATAAGACATTGCGAGATATGCTGTAGGAGAGGTGGTACGTATCTTTTTAATTTATGTACTCCTGATGGCTGAGAAATGTTGCTAGATATTTTTACAATTGCTTTTTTTATAATAACCCTGTTCTATGTGATCTTTGTATATTCTATGTTTATTATTACAAGAATACATTTATTTTAAGACAAAAAGTGATCTTGGTCTGAGACTCATTATTTCATTGGGGATATATGTGATACTAAAAATATATATTGTTGGTATGACTGGTTAAGAACCCATCTGACTGATCTGAGGAGAACTAACGCTTCACTGAGTTAATACTCTCCATAGTTGGTTACCTATTTTATATAGGAGCTGGCACCATAGCTTCATAGCTACGCCACTGATAAAAAGGGCATGACTACACCAGGGGGGGGGGGGGGGCTTGATTGGGACACCAAAGGGGTCAGTGATGTCCCTGAATTTCAGATTTAAAACTGAATCTCTGTCAGTGGCATAGCTTGGATCCTCCGAGCTCCCTGCCCCCCACCCAGCACTGTTAGGTAGCCTGTGTGCACTGCTGCCCCCCCCTCCCCCGCCACCACCACCAGAAACTGCAGAGCATTAGCCAACTACTAGTGTGTTGCCAAGGACACTGCTGTTCAGTTGTGTGAATCCTGACTGGATTGCTCAAACGGTCGCGGAGCCAAACAATAAGTACAAAAGAGATGGCACACCACTGGCTGCACATGTATATGCTCATGGTGGGAAAACCACATCCGAGCTACAACATTCCTTCCCCCAGTATAACATTAACCCTTGGTATATACCTAGCAATGAATAAACTGCATAGTTCTTGATTTCAATCAGATCATATGGCACTCCTATAGGCTACCAACTAATAGTCATCATAAAACTGGCGTGATTCTGGGTACTCCCATAACCGTTAACCACATGCAGCAACCTGTGGAAATAAAATTTGCATTAAAATAGTTTGCAGCGACCCTCATATCACCTCAAAAATGTGTTGATCAATGCATAAATACATTATAAAAAAAAAATCTGAGAAGTAACCTCTCATTCATGCCTCTCAGAAATACGGTATCTATTGCATGGATCCATCTGGCTTCTCTCTGTTTCAGGATCCTCTCAAAATTGCCACCACTGTCAGGGTTTTCTACAGCTTCTAACACACACCACTAGAAACAACAGCATTGGCTACGGAGCATGATACTTTACTTGCTACCAGTGGCAGAACAGGTCCTCACTTGTCTATTTAGTGCAGCTAGGCCAAAATGTGATAGGCTGTACTAAGGGTGGCTGTGCTGAATGGACCTGTGAGTGAGGACCTGTGTTGTCGCTGGAAGCAGGTAAAGTATCACGCGCAACTGCTGCTGCTCTGCGAATCACCATAGGAGCAGACGCTGTTAGCCCCAGAGGGTAGTGCTATGCTACTAACATTGGCAGCAAGGTGGCGTATTGGTTAACGCTCTTGCCTTGCAGCGCTGGGTCCCCAGTTCAAATCCTAGCCAGGTCAACCTCTGCAAGGAGTTTGTATGTTCCCCCCTGTCTGCGTGGGTTTCCTCTGGACACTCTGGTTTCCTCTCACATCCCAAAAACATACAGATAAGTTAATTGGCTTCCCCCTAAAATTGCCCATAGAGTATGATACATGCACTACACAATATACACAATATAAAATACTTAAATAAAAAATAAATAATACTAATCTCTGGCTATATTGGGGGTAACATAATCTCAGACAATTGTCAGTTTGTAATGGCCTTGCTGTGTGTGTTGCACATAGAGATGTAGCGAACTGTTCGCCGGCGAACGGTTCCAGGCGAACTTCGGGGGTTCGCGTTCGCCTGCACCAGGAAAACTTTTACGGAAGTTCGATTCGCCCCATAATGCTGTATTGAGCAAAACTTTGACCCTCTACATCACAGTCAGCAGTCACATTATTGCCAAACACACTGCTCTCACTGCTGGAGGCCCACCCCCTCTCCCTCCTCCAAGCAAGGTCCTTATGCCATTTCACTTACTTGTCTGCCTACACTAATTAATTAGTTAAGGTTCAGCTGCTCCCCTCCTCCCTCCTACCGGAGGGAGAAGGGTCTCATCTGCCAGGGAATTATACTATTTCAAAACCAGTTTACATACCATGGCTGGGAATCGAACCCAGATCTCACTGTGTGGTGGGCAAGTCACCCTAACCACTGTACCACAACAGTACTAACTGAAGCTGGCCTAGCATTTACTATTTATGCTCAATGCAATAGATACATTAGGTTGCTTAAAGGGAACCTTAACTGAGAGTGAAATGGATGTTTCCTGTAAACAATACCAGTTGCCTGGCAGTCCAGCTGATCTCTGTGACTGCAATAGTGGCTGAATCACACCCTGAAACAAGCATGCAGCTAATCCAGTCTGACTTCAGTCAGAGCACCTGATCTGCATGCTTGTTCATGGGCTGTGGCTAAAAGTATTAGAGACACAGGATCAGCAGGCAATTCAGGCAACTGGTATTATTTTAAAAGGAAAAATCCATATCCTTCTCAGTTTAGGTTCCCTTAAAGGATTTGTAGCATAAAAGCCAACTCACATTGGCTGGGAATCGAACCCAGGTCTCACTGTGTGGTGGGCAAGCACCCTAACTGCTGTACCACAACAGTACTAACTGAAGCTGGCCTAGCATTTACTATTTATGCTCAATGCAATAGAAACATTAGGTTGCTTAAAGGGAACCTTAACTGAGAGTGAAATGGATGTTTCCTGTAAACAATACCAGTTGCCTGGCAGTCCAGCTGATCTCTGTGACTGCAATAGTGGCTGAATCACACCCTGAAACAAGCATGCAGCTAATCCAGTCTGACTTCAGTCAGAGCACCTGATCTGCATGCTTGTTCATGGGCTGTGGCTAAAAGTATTAGAGACACAGGATCAGCAGGCAATTCAGGCAACTGGTATTATTTTAAAAGGAAAAATCCATATCCTTCTCAGTTTAGGTTCCCTTAAAGGATTTGTAGCATAAAAGCCAACTCACATTGGCTGGGAATCGAACCCAGGTCTCACTGTGTGGTGGGCAAGCACCCTAACTGCTGTACCACAACAGTACTAACTGAAGCTGGCCTAGCATTTACTATTTATGCTCAATGCAATAGAAACATTAGGTTGCTTAAAGGGAACCTTAACTGAGAGTGATATGGATGTTTCCTGTAAACAATACCAGTTGCCTGGCAGTCCAGCTGATGTTTGTGACTGCAATAGTGGCTGAATCACACCCTAAAACAAGCATGCAGCTAATCCAGTCTAACTTCAGTCAGAGCACCTGATCTGCATGTTTGTTCAGGGGCTGTGGCTAAAAGTATTAGAGACACAGGATCCGCAGGCGATTCAGGCAACTGGTATTATTTTAAAAGGAAAAATCCATATCCTTCACCGTTAAGGTTCCCTTTAAAGATTTGTAGCATAAAAGCCAACTCACATTGGCTGGGATTTGAACCCGGGTCTCACTGTGTGGTGGGCAAGCACCCTAACCGCTGTACCACAACAGTACTAACTAAAGCTGGCCTAGCATTTACCATTTATGCTCAATACAAGAGAAAAAGTAGACAAGACAATTAACAGTTAACACCAGAGCTGCAACCACTAGGGCATGCTCTATAGGCAGTAGCAGTGTTAGGAAGACTTGCCTAAGGTCTCCTACTGAATAGGTTCTGGCTTACTGAACAGACAGAGCCGAGATTCGAACCCTGGTCTCCTGTGTCAGAGGCAGAGCACTTAAGCATTACACCATCCAGACATTACTTACCAGGCCATTACCAGGCAACTGGTATTGTTTACAGGAAACATCCATATCACTCTCAGTTAAGGTTCCTTTTAAGCAACCTAATGTTTCTATTGCATTGAGCATAAATAGTAAATGCTAGGCCAGCTTTAGTTAGTACTGTTATGGTACAGCGGTTAGGGCGACTTGCCCACCACACAGTGAGATCTGGGTTCGATTCCCAGCCATGGTATGTAAACTGTTTTTTTAAATAGTATAATTCCCTGGCAGTTGAGACCCTCCTCCCTCCGGTAGGAGGGAGGAGGGAATAGGTAGAAGGGTAGGAGGGTGGAGGGTGGAGGGTGGACCTCCAGGTATTAGAGCCCTTGAAACATGTTTTCTATCATTTTTGCAGCCGGTAGAATTTTTTCAAATTTTTAAAGTTCGCCTCCCCATTGAAGTCTATTGCGGTTCGCGAACTTTTTCGCGAACCGAACCTTTCGCGGAGGTTCGCAAACCGAAAATCGGAGGTTCGCGAAATCTCTAGTTGCACATTGGAGTATGGAAAATAAAGCAAACACATATGATCATTTGTACAATGAGACAGTCTCCAGCCACTGCCCAAAGCTTGTCATCCACAGCCATGTAAATGAGAAAGTTTTGCCTTTTCTTGGTTCTGCACTTCTGACATAGATAATGAGAAAAAAATGTAATTTAATTAAACATTTATTTAGACAAAACTGCTCACCTGCATGCATATTAATCATGTTATTATGATACTTACTGGAGAACTGTACTGACAGAAATAAATTAGGCTTAATTAACATTAGAAAAAATGTGGGCTTATCTTGTCTATAGTATGTTCTTTGTTATATAAATCTTCACACAGTTGCTGGGTATATTTATACATAGACTCAGGCTCTGCTGCAATGGATAGCAATGTTGCAGGGTCATTAAATGAAAAACTGAGATTTTTAAATAAACTCTGAAATAAATATTTCAGCAGTCAGCCCACCTCATTAGAAAACAGTCAGTCATTTTGGGAATGTATTTAGCTGGTTATTTTGAGCACCATGTTATACTTCGCTACCCTCTGCACCAAAGTGTGTACTCTAGAGTAAGAATTAGGTATACAAATTAGATCTTTAATTTCATTTGTTCATTGCCAGCAGTGTTCATAAAAATGGTTCATCTGAGTTCTGTTTTCAATAGAATATGTGCAGTTTGGGGCGCATGCGCGGCGCGTGATGAGACAGTAGCTCATCTCGTGTGCTCCGCTTCGGGGAGAAGCCCAGCGCAGAATAAAGCTTGGTATAAGCACAGACAGGGGAGAATTCTTGGCGGTGAAGACTCCTGGATACTAAAGGATGCAACAGGGGCATACTAAAGGGAAAGAACACGCAGCAAAAGCCTTGGATTTCTTCCGCCCAAGGGGATCTCAGGCCTCCAAGATGGTGCCGAGTAAGCAGACGGAGAACAAGAGCAATCCCGAGGAAGAACCTGAAGAAGGTCAGGAATCAATTTATTCCATGAAGGACATCTCAGACCTGATAGCAGACCTCAAATCAACCTTACAAAGAGACTGGCAGGAGGTTCATCACCCCTCTTCCAAGAAGACTAAAGAGAAACCTGTGACCCCATCGAAGATTTCCACCGCTTCTAGAACATCTGGGTCTGTGAAGTGAAGTTTGATGGACTATTCTTCTTCCTTCTTGAGGTTTCTCTTAGGTGAAAGTTATTATCTAGCTCTACTTTTACAAACATAACTAATGTTTATAGTTGTCATCTATACTGATTCGCAGGCTAAGCGCCTATATTTGTATTTTTATTGCCCAAAAAGATTTAAGGTATCCCCTGGCAATGGATAATGGCTGGTTGCCAATAATCTTATTAAACTAAGCTTCAGAATACATAATAGTTTATACCTGGGTCATCCCCGGCTGTTTGCTGTCTCACCTGGTTCTCCATCTGAGATGTTCTCATTTCAGGAAGGTGTTAATAACCCTAGTGGTTATTTCCACACATTCATCAGTTTTAGAGTTCGGTTATTTGAATATTATTCATACAGAAATGTATTTGTTTTTTGTTTTTTTGTTTCTCTACCTCCATCATCTCATGTTAAGTCTTATTAGTAAGTCCCTTATGCTTAAATTTCATATCATGCCTTACAGGAAACTAGTGAAAATATGAAACTTTTATCTCACAATACTCAGGGGCTTAACAGCCCACAGAAGTTAAGTAAATGCATGTCATAAATAAGGCCCCTGATGTAGTAATGATTCAGGAGACACATTTTACTAGAAAATTTCAACCCACCTTTCTACACAAGGATTTTCCTACTTGTTTTTACTCGAGTCACCCCAGTGCTAAAAAAAAATGGTGTGGCTATCCTTATAAGCAAAAATCTCCATTTTATACTTAAAGAGAAATACACAGATAAAGAAAGGAGAGTATTTATGATCCTAGGGGAAATATCAGGAAAAGCTATACTCCTAGTTGGTCTATATGCTCCCTCAACTAAAAATGAAGCTTTTTTTGCAGATGTCCTGGACAAAATTAGAAGGTTTAAAGTACATAACCTGATTATTGCAGGAGATTTGAACGTGGCTAGCAATCCTTCCAAGGATAGTAATAATGGGAGAAAAAGGGATCAGAATCAGAATCGCTTTTATTTCGCCAAGCACGACTGGGTCGTGCCCAGAATTGGGCTTGGCACAACGGAAACAGGGCGTATACAAAGAAAAGTAAGAGACATCAGGACATAGAACAAAGTAGACATGATTTCATTGCATAAACATAACCATAAGCCATAAACCTAACCATAAGCCAGAAACATAACCATAGACCACAATTCCATCACTTCATCACATAAACATAACCATAGACCACCATTTTCCATAACCAGGTAAGTTACATGCCTAAAGTCAGCGTGGGGGAGCAGGGGCAGCCTAAGGGGGGAGGGCATGAGCAGAGTTTATCGCGTTCAGCAAATTTACTGCTGAGGGGAAGAAGCTGTTTTTGTGTCTCATGGTCTTTGTCGTGATGGACCAATACCTCCGATACCTCCGCCCCACGGGGAGCTGACTGAAAAACTGGTGGCCAGAGTGGGAGGGATCGTTTGCAATCTTCAGTGCTCTGGAACGTAGTCTGGTCTTATAGGGGGAGTCCAGGGCAGGAAGTTGGTTCCCAATGATCCTTTCCGCTGACCTGATGACCCTCTGTAGTTTGCGTCTGTCGCTATCGGTGGAGCCAGCATACCAGTCAAGGATAGAGGAGCAGAGGACAGATTCAATGGTTGCGGTGTAGAAGCTCCTCAGGAGTTTTTGGGACATGCCGAACTTCCTCAGTTGGCGGAGGAAGTAGAGCCTCTGCTGGGCTTTCCTCTGGATGGAGACAGTGTTTGTCTTCCACTTCAGGGTATTGGAGATGGTGGTGCCCAGGAGGCGTACACAGGGCACTCTTTCCACCACCGTCCCTCCAGTGTGCAGTGGAGGCGGGGTGGAGGCGTGCTTCCTAAAGTCAATGACAATCTCAACGGTTTTTGCATTGTTGAGGACCAGCTTGTTCTCCCTGCACCAGTGGCAAATCCTGTTAACCTGCTGGCGGTATTCCTGCTCATCATTGTTGGAGATCAGGCCGACTATGGTGGTGTCATCTGCAAATTTTATTAGTATAAACAAGAAGAAAGATTCCAGGAGCATCTGCGCTGTCATATAAAAAACTTCAAACTTTTATTCCAACATCTTCTTTAAAAGTGTGTATCCACACAAAGCAGTAGAGTAAAATTATACTTATCACCAAAGGATCACTTTAGCAGCAGGGGTGCCAGACACGGAGAGGTGCGGAGGGCCCCTCGGGGCATACGTGTAATTAAGAAGTTAGCCCAAGCCAGAGTAAGACCCACATCAAAGGTGAAATGTGATCAACTCATGCAGGAGTTCACATTGAGATTCCAAGAGTTTGTATTGGAGGAGAACGAGGAGGACTATAAGGAGATTGAAGAGGAAATTTCCAATATAAAAGCAGCTATTGTTGCTAAAATGAGTGAGTCACACCTGGAAGATTGTTTACAGCGGTTCGCTAAACAACTAATTAGTATCCAGGAACAAGTCAAGAAGGAGAAAAATGAGAAATTTCTCCGGGACAAGAATGACTATGAACACAGATGTGAATTCGATTGGAGACGAGGCGGTGAAGATGATAACAGACCAAGGTGGGGATATGTCTTCAGTCCAAAATATCCACCAAAGGGGAATCCAAAGAATCCGAGTAAACCCAAGAGACCTAGAAAAAAGAAGAACCCTCAGGAAAAACCACAGTTCCTAAGGAACAGGGAAAGGGGTCAGGAGACTCCTCGCCCCAATCCTGCTGGCTAGATAGCCCTAATTCTAGTGATAATGATCAGGTGTCCTCTGATGAGGAGGTCCCTTTAGAGGAGGCAGGCACTTCCGGCGGAGCAAGAGGAAAAGGAAATCCAAAAGGAGCACAAAGTGGCCAGCAGGGCAAGAGCATCCTAAAGAAAAATCAGATCTCTTGGGAACAGGAAGTGGTGAGGCGGTCACAGAGGAACAAAATCAAATAGGTCTTGAAATCATCAACTTATCCAATCTAGAATTGGATGAATCATGTGTATCTCTTCTTTGTAAGGGTCTGAACTTTTGTCCCAGTATGGAGTTTGATGAGGTGGAATTTGAGATCGAACTATTTAAAAACATTCGCAAAATAGCGTGTCATCGCCACTTTGAGTCACAAAAGAAACTGGGTTGCTATAAGGAGCCAATACCCCCGACACAGATTCCTGTCCCAATGATTCTTAGTGAAAAATTCACAAATGAAGAGCAAGAATGGATAAGAGATGTATGTGAGTTGGATAATATGAGGGCCAGTATACATTCAAGAAAGGGATTGGAAGTCCCCACCAATATAGGACCAAAATCTCGTTTCAATCCTCAGGTGCCAGCAGGATCGACACTGGAAGTTTTCTATAATAAAGTAAAAAGTGAAGTGGAGGCTCTTATTTATCCGAAAGCTCATTCAAACCTTACGTCTGGTGAACTTGCTGCATTGAAATGGTTAAAGAATCAGAAGGAAGTTTTAATAAAACCCTCTGACAAGGGGGGGAATATAGTGTTATGGCCGATTGACATGTATTTGAGGGAATGTTATAATCAATTAGAGGATGGGGTTACCTATAGGCCTTTGAAAACTGATCCAACGGATGCACATATGAGGAAGTTAAAGAACATCCTGAGAAAAGCAGTTGAAGAGGGTGTGATGAGCCGATCATCAGCCAATAAATTGATTCCGGAAATCCCAAGAAAGCCAGTGTGGTATTGTATACCAAAAGTGCATAAGGATATGAAATGCCCCCCAGGAAGACCTATTTGCTCAGCAATAGGTTCAGTATATGAATTCTTATCGCAGTTTCTTGATTATAAGTTACGTCCATTAGTGGAGGCACTCCCTTCGTTTGTATTAGATTCGACACATGTGATTAACAAGTTAAGAAATATTGAAATTTGGGAGGGATGGTCGCTAGCCAGCATTGACGTAACTTCTCTATACAGTAGAATCAGACATTCAGATGGGTTGAGAGCAGTCGATTCCTTTTTGCCTTTTTTACGAGAGAGTCCCGAGGAAAATCGGTTTGTGTTGTCTGGCCTGGAGGCGGTGCTAACGGGCAACTCCTTCCTCTTCGACGGTCGCTGGTACCATCAAGAGGTTGGCACGGCAATGGGGACCCCTGTGGCCCCCACCTTTGCCAACCTCTTCATGGGAAGGTGGGAACTGGAGCAGGTTTTCTCCGGGAGGGGAGGAGTTGCGTCCTTGGTCCGCCTCTGGGCCAGATACATAGACGATGTCCTGATAGTATGGGCAGGAACACAGAGCCAGTTTGAAGATTGGGTGACACAGTTAAACGATAATGAAATAAATCTACATTTGACCTCTAAATGGGGTGGAAAGTCATTGGAGTTCTTGGATTTGAGGATCAATTTGGAAGGTAATGTGATAACCACCACAACATATAAAAAGGATAACGCCTCGGATATGGTCCTACATGGAGACAGTTATCACCCAAAAAAATTAAAGGACAGTTTACCATATAGCCAGATGATCCATATGAAAAGAAACAATACAAATGAGGATTAAGGTATCAAACTAATGATGGAAGTTGGAGACAGATTCCTGAAGCGTGGTTATAATCATAATGTTGTGCTGAATTCCATGAGAAGGGCAGAAGGAAGGGAGAGAGAACAGTTACTGTGTCCAAATGCAAAGATCAAGAAGGAGGGCTTTTTCATGCACTTCACTCATTCACCGCTTAGTGAGCACATAGCAGGGTCTATTAGAAGAAATTGGCCCCTCTTGCAATCGGACCCTCTGTTAAAGGACAAGTGTACTATGCCTCCCTGTATCTCCTTTTAAAGGTGTAGAAATTTAAAAGATAGTTTAGTTAGGAGCGAGTTCAAGAGACCGGAAGCTAAGACATGGCTCAATAAGACCAGAATAAATGAAAATTATAGATGTGGCACATGTAGCCACTGCCACCAGTTACAAAGTGGGAAAACATTCTACCACCTCGGTGAACATTATACAATTAACCACTTCTTTAATTGTAGAACGGAAATGGTAGTCTATATGGTCATATGTCCTTGTAGTTATATATATAGGGAAAACCACCAGACCCATGAAGGAGAGATTCCATGAACACTACAAATCGATTGGGAAAGGCAAAGGAGCCAAAAGGCTAATTGAACATATAAGGGAGAAACATGGGTCTGATCCGGAGTGCCTCAGATTCTGTGGAATTGACAAAATAGTGGAGAATAGTCGAGGAGGTGTTAATAAGGACTTGAAACTATTGCAGGTGGAAAACAGGTGGATCATGAGGGTGAATGCGGATGGTCCATCAGGATTTAATGACCGGATAGATATGGGCATCTTCCTCGGATGAGGTGCACAATGAAGTAAGGATAATATGGTGGAGTGGTGACACACACCTTGTTTTCGGGAGTGTTACCCATCATGAGGACGATTGCCCTTAGATAGTCAATGTACAGTGTCCATTGATTTGAGTCATGGTGAGAGTGGATATGTCTCTTTTATCTCTCTATCACCATACAGTCTTGAGGTATTTGATGGACCGTCTAAGTAAGGCATGGTCAGCTTAAAAATATGTTGTGAATTTACCTTAAGAAGTGACCAGTGATAAATGCACACGAAGGGTTGGGACTGGTCCTAACCAAAGTGGCATAGAATTGAGGTCCTCACTTCTATACATCTCGCATGGAATACTGTTTACTGTTTACTGATGTGATGTTTATATATGGCTTGGGCAGCTTCTTGCTTATTGAGTTTTAATGAATTACATGATATGCTTTCTGCTTTGGTTACCGCTTGCTCCTCCTTTTTTCCCCCCCTCCTCTCCCCTTCTCCCTCTCTCCCCCCCCCCCCTACCCCCCCCTACCCCCTACAGCCTCTTCCCCTTCTTTTTTCCTATCCCCCTTCCCCTCCTGCGTCCCCTTTTTTTTTGGTTGGGCTGGGGAGAATTAGAATAGCCTAGTACTAGTGTAACAGTGCACCTTTTGATAGTGGCAACAATTTAGTACCTGTAGTATATTTGTGAGCCACAAGATGGAACCCTCCTGGGAATGATACGTTCCGGCCGGGGATCGTTACACACATAAGTAGGCAGACATGCAGGGTTTACATTAGGTAGCCACAAGATGGAGCCCTCTGATGCGACGGATGACGCTACGCATGAGGGTCGCATGTGAATACATGCGCATGCGTATAGACCACGTCAAGTGTACGCGAATGGCCGCTGGAACGCATAAAAGGATGGGTGGAACGCATCAGAAAGTAGGGGATGGAGCGCGCGTCACAGAGTAGAAGGTTGGACCGGAAGTGACGTCGTGGTAGTACGTGGAGGTGTTGTGGATGAATAGCCGGATTAGGTGATAGCTTTCAGGTGAGACAGGGTTGATTGGAGTGGGTGGACGGGGGGAGGAGCAGGCGATATATAAGGAGAGCAGCACGGAGGGGTCGGTTAGTCTTGATAAAGCCTCGATAGAGGCGAAACGATCGTCGACTCAGCACCTCCGCACCTCTCCGTGTCTGGCACCCCTGCTGCTAAAGTGATAAGTATAATTTTACTCTACTGCTTTGTGTGGATACACACTTTTAAAGAAGATGTTGGAATAAAAGTTTGAAGTTTTTTTTTATATGACAGCGCAGATGCTCCTGGAATCTTTCTTCTTGTTTATACTGTGAAAATTCTAGTCTTTATATCCGGAATGTGCACCACTGTGCAGAGTATTAGTGTGAAGCAGTAATGGTGTGCACTCACTCATAAACTATCTTGCTGACATTGCAAATGTTATTACCTTGACAGAATTTGTCGAGGATCTGCAATTGTTCGTGTACAGGGAAAACAGGTATGGTGAAAGGACGCAGCCTTGTGGGGCCCCTGTGTTGGTGATCTTTGGTTGCGAGGAGGTGGAGCCCATCTTGACAACCTGAGATCTATTTTAAGGAAGTCTTTGATCCACAGTTGAAGAGTGGGGTGTACCCCGAGCTCAGCCACAGCCAGGTTCTCCTGTAGTGTCTGGGGGCTAATGGTGTTAAACGTCAAGCTGAAGTCGAGGAGGAGGACCCTGGCATATGAATTTGGTTTGTCAAGGTGGTTGTTGGCAAGTTCCAGACAGATGTTGATGGCATCGTCGGTTGACCTATTTGCCCTATAAGCAAATTGATACGGGTCTAGCTGGGCTTCAGTTTTGTGTTTAAGGAGGGGCAGGACTGCTTTCTCAAAGGTTTTCATTATGACCGATGTGAGTGCGACAGGCCTGAAGTTGTTAAGGTCTGAGGCACCCTGTTTTTTGGGGACAGGAATGATGGTGGACCTCTTGAAGCATGTTGGTACTTTGCCACTCTGAAGAGACTTGTTGAGGATGGAGGAAAGGATGGGAGCAAGCTGCTGTGCGCACGCTTTCAGGCAGGCCGGTGACACGCCATCCGGGCCTGAGGCTTTTCTGGCATTAAGCTTAGACAGGTGGCACGCCACATCAGTCTCACTTACAGGCAGGGGGTCGAGTTTTGGCATGGTGGTACTGAGACATGGGGTGGAGTGAAGAGGACCTGTAGTTTTGGAAGCCCCGCCGCAGCCTCCTGCTCCTCGAACCTGCAGTAGAAGCCGCTGAGTTTTTCCACCAGTTTGGCGCTGGGAGCTACGTTTTTTTTGGGGGGGGGGAGCTTGTAGTTGGTGGCTGCTTTGAGCCCCTGCCAAATGGCTTGTGCGTCATTTGAGGAGAGGTCCTGCTCCAGCTTGTCTGTGTAGCTTTTTTTTGCGATTTTCAATTCCCTGTCTAGGATGTTCCTTGCCTTCCTGTATTCCTCATGGTTCCCAGACTGGTGTGCGTCTTCCTTGCTTCTGCGCAGTTGCTGAAGTTTCTTGGAGAACCGAGGTTTGTCATTCGGTGGGACTTTGTGCGTTTTCTTTGGTATACAGGAGTCCTCGCAGAAACTGATGTACGAGCTCACGTTGTCAGCCCACTCATCTAGGTTGAGCTTCCAGAGCCTTCCAGTCCGTGCAGTCAAAGCAGGCTTGAAGTTGCAGCTTGGCCTCGTTTGACCACACCTTGGTTGTTTTAAGGACTGGTTTAGAGGTTTCTAGGTGCCTCCTGTAGGTAGGTATCAGGTGGATGAGACAGTGATCGGATGAGCCTAGAGCTGCCCATGGTGTGGCTTTGTAAGCGTCTCTCAAGACCGTGTAGCAGTGGTCGAGAGTGTTTGCGTTCCTAGTGGGGCAGGCAATGTGCTGATGAAAGCATGGGAGCTCTTGGCGGAGGTTGGCCTTGTTAAAGTCTCCCAGGATGATGAACAATGCATCTGGGAGGGTTGTCTCCCAGTGCGTGACAGTGTCGCTAAGGACACGCAGGGCAGCTTTGACATCTGCATCGGGTGAGATGTACACTCCGACAAGGACGTAGGATGAGAACTCTCTGGGAGAGTAGAAAAGCCTGCAGTTAATCAGGAAAAGTTCAAGTTCTGGTGAGCATTTCTTGGTGAGTACCGAGGTGTTGGAGCACCAAGCGGGGCTGATGTAGAAGCAGATGCTGCCTCCTTTCTTTTTCCCAGAGAGGGTGCTATCGCGATCTGCCCGGATGAGATTGTAGCCTGGGAAGTGAAGGGCATTGTCAGGGATGTTGTCATGTAGCCACGTTTCTGTAAAACAGAAGATTGGGGTGTTGCTGCCAAGGTCCCTCCTTGCCCCAAGGAGCCGCAGTTCATCTAGCTTGTTGGGGAGGGAGCAAACATTTGCCAGGAGGACTGCTGGTATGGCCGACTTCAGGCCTTTCCTCTGCAGCCTCGCGCGTGCACCTGCCCGGCAGCCCCTCCGTCGCTTGCATGTTATTTTCTGAACATGTCTCCAGACAGAATCGGACAGGAGCCTGTCCTCTGGGTGCAGGGCTGTAGTGTATTCCCACCTGAGAAGTTGTGACCTGGTGTAGGTGGTACGTGGGGAGAGGGGAAGTGGCACGGAAGACATGGTCCGGCAGCAGAGCAGGACAGAGCCTTGGAGCACTGCCCCCACAGTGGCCAGGATAACAAGGTAACAGTGTGCCACATTACAGATTAGGCCTAAGGTAACAGTGCACCATGATAGAGAAGCAGGTGAAACAAATGGCTGAAGCAGGTGAAACAGATGACTGAAGCAGGTGAAGCAACAGTCCAGTGCAGTATAAAACCACACAGGCCAGTACAGTGCAGTCCACAATCCAATGCGTGCACAGCACAGTATAAACCACACAGGCCAGTACAGTGCAGTCCACAATCCAATGCGTACACAGCACAGTGCTTAGTACACTGCTGAGCCGTACAGTCCACACAGAGTGCCTGGCACAGTCTATAGAACTGACCATAATATGTAGCGCGACAGTGCCCAGCAGCAGAACAGTCTCTGATACTGTGCATCACAGTGCCTGGCAGCAGAGCAGTCTATGATACCGTGCATAACAGTGTTAAGCAGCAGAACAGTCCGTGATACTGTGCGTAGCGGTGCCTAGCAGCAGAAACAGTCCATAATACTGTATGTGGCAGCGCCTAGCAGCAGAAACCGTCCATAATACTGTATGTAGCAGTGCCTAGCAGCAGAAACATACCATGATAGGGTGCATAACAGTACAGCAATAAAGGCCCTACAGTGCAGCATCAGTACAGTCCATAGAAACAGTCCATAGAAACAATGCATCAGTACAGTCCATAAAACCAGAGCTTCCCAGTGCACTCCCAGTGATCCTCTTACCCTGTCGGAATCAGAACCAGTGGCTGGCGATGTGAGCTGAGTCCCCCAGTATAGTCCCCTGTGTAGTAGTGGAGGAGCAGGTCCGCTGTGCAGTCTGTCTGCCGGGCTGTGTTCAGGTTGGCTGCAGACGGGGGCCTCTTGCCTATCTTGAATTGTGGGGTCCTCAGCAGGTGCTCCGGGGGCTCCAGCCTCTGTCTGTGGGTCCCAGCGTTGCTGGCGGAGGAGGGACAGAGCGGTCATGAGCGGCCGTGCAGGCTGCCGGTACGGTGGCTGTGCGGACTCCTCCGGCCCGGTAGGGGTATTGGTTGCAGGGCAGACTGTGATGCCAGAGGGGCGAGCTCCCAGCGAGATGGCCGTGGGGGCCCTGCGATGGTGGAGGAGCACGTGGGCAGCAGCTGCTCTGGATTCGCGTAGCCCGCAGCTGAGCTGAGCAACTCTGAGCAGAGTGTGTTGGCCGTCAGTCGGGGGGAATGTCCAGGAGGCCGTGGCCGAGCAGGGGCTGCTGGCGCCAGCGTCAGACTTGCCGGGGAGGACGCCGCGGCGGCAGTGGAGAGACCAGTTCCCTGTACGCTGGCTGCGTGGGTGGCCTGGCAGGGCCCGAGTCGTCAGCGAGAGTGGATCCCGGAGCGCTTCGCTGGAGGCACTGGTGGCGTGAGAGGTAGTCGGCTGCTTCCGGAGGTTCGGCGGTGGATTGCCTACTGCTTGGCCGCTGCTGGGAGCCTGCTGGGAGCTGCTGCCGGAGGTTCGATGGAGGATTGCCCAATGCTTGCCCGCAGCTGGAAGCCTGACGCCCGGGGGGCTGCAGGCAATTTTGGCAGAGCTGGAGGTAGGTGGCTGGGCTGAGTTATCTAAACTAGCTACTACAATTAACGAATTGCTGAAAAACAAAACAAAAAAAGAACAAAACTGGCTAAGGGTAGCGAAAAAGAGCAAGGAAAGTATCAAAGAGCTGGGAGCTCCTGTGTGCCGTGGCAGCTAGGTCAGACCTCATCCCCCCCCCCCCCCCCCCCAAATCCTTTTTAATTGATGGAAAGAGTTACATTTAGTGGACTCTTGGAGAGAAGCTCATCCCCATAGGACAGACTACTCTATATTTTCGCACCCCCATCTAAGCTCCTCGAGAATGAACTATTTTCGCCTCAGGAGCCCTTATAGGAATGAAAGATTCCAAGATATTGCATGCTCCCTTATCAGACCATTCTATTGTCACTACCTCCTTTAAACCTCTACACTTTATTCCTAACAAACCAACGTGGAGGCTACCCCCATTTATTCTATCTAATCCCAAAAATATTGAAATAATTGGAAAACATATCAAGGATTACTTTTCCTTAAACCCCCAGGAAGACACTCCAACAAATACAAGATGGGAAGCTCACAAATCTTATATAAGGGGACACATAATATCACTGTAAAGGATTGCGGAATGGCCGCCGCATGCTCTGACGGCGTGGCGGCCGTTTCCCCGTCCAGTCCGGCGGTTTACGCGCGGCGACATGTGTCTGATCTGGTGCAGCCTTCCTGTGCACATAAGCTGAGGAATAGACGCGCGCGCGCGGCGAGACAGAAGCTTTATGGGAAGCAGAGAGGGATCAGCTGACTCCCTTGGTCAGCTGATCCAAGTTTGTATGCGGATTGGCTGGAAGGGACTGGGCGGCGCTGGGCAGCGCTGCACTATATAACCACTCGTCCCTCAGTCTCACATCGTCTGCCATTGCAAATGCTTAGCACACAGACCTCAGTCAGATCCAACAGTGTGGTTGAACCAAGAAGGACCTGGGAATCCACACTGAGCTAGAATACTTTCTCATGCTATGCTATGTTATGCTTTAGACCAGTTCCAGGGTGATGTGACTACGAACCTCACACCCAAGACTAGGATACTGTGTCAGTTCTATGTTATGCTTTAGACCAGTTCCAGGGTGTTGTGACTACGGACCTTACACCCAAGACTAGCATACTGTGTCAGTTCTATGTTATGCTTTAGACCAGTTCCAGGGTGTTGTGACTACGGACCTCACACCCAAGACTAGGATACTGTGTCATTTCTGTGTTATATCTTAGCCCGGTTCCAGGGCATAGAGAATAGGCCCTCACACCTAGTTAGGGCAAGCCTGTTAATATTAGCAGCAGGGCTTCCTGCAACCTAGCCTAGGCCCCTCTCCTAGGGAGCCTCTGGCCTAAGGATTCACCCACAGTCTGAGGTGAAATCCCTTCTTCTTCTTACCTCCAGTTCCTCTGGCGGTTCTCTCTCAAAGTGCTACTGTTACACTGTACACTCACATCTCAGGTGTCCAGAGGTTAGACATACCTGGATTATTAGTGATTCTGCAGATCATTCATAATCTGGTGTATATCTGCATTACTGGTGAGTCTGCAGATCACCAATAATCAGATTCACTCTGCGTGTTGACACCGATCGTTACAATCACTTAATACCCACATTAAAAGAGATAAAAATAAGGCCAAAGAGGACTAGAATTATTGCTGCAAAAATTATATAATGATTATTCAGAAAATATGACTAAGAACATACTGAGACGAATAAGTTCGGTTAAAGAAAAATTAAATGCAATTCTTTTTGAAGAAGTTGCTAGCAAATTTAGATGGCTCGGGCAAAAGAACTACTATTTAGCTAACTAGAGTAGCTTCTCCTTAAATAAATTGGCAGGTAAATTGAGATTACAAAAATTGTATCCCCTGAAATTACCTAATGGATGTCTCGCATACAACCCAGTCAAAATTACTAATATGTTTAGGGACTTCTATAAAAAATTGTACAGCAACAACAAGTCATCTACAGAGGAGAATATAAATAGTTTTTTTGACAACTTGTCACTCCCCAAAATCACCCCAGAACAAAATGAGTATGAATGCTCGGATAACACCAGTAGAGGTTCGGAACACTCTAAAAAAATCTAAAACCCTCAAAAGCCCCTGGACCAGATGGTCTCTCAGCAAATTATTACAAGACATTCAGGGCAGATCTTGCACCCCACCTGGTAGAAAATTTTGAATCTATTAGAGGGGGTACCCAGATCTTACCAGAATCTAACAAAGCTACAATAGTGGTGTTGGCAAAGGAAGGAAGGGATCCAAACATATGCAAGAATTATAGGCCTATATCTTTAATAAATGTGGACCATAAGATTTTAACAAAAATTTTAGCAGATAGGATTCATATTTTCCTTCCTACAATAATAGATTCGGACCAGGTTGGTTTCATAAAAAATATGCCAAGGTCCAGATAATATCAGAAAAATGTGTAACTTAATCTGGAGGGCCCACCATCACAAAAATAACATTACTACTTCTTGCAGTGGATATCGAAAAAGGCCTTTGATTCCTTAAACTGGTCATACCTATATGCCACCCTGCATAGGTTTGGATTCTCAGGAGAATTTGTCAACACCTTAGAACAATAAAAAAGATACCAATTGAGTCAGTGATTTCCTGGATACCTCTTTGCCATTTCTGCCCATCCCCGCTGTGGTCCTGGCTTTTAACCACTTCACCACTGAGGGATTTTACCCCTTGAACACCAGAGCAATTTTCACCTTTCAGCGCTCCTTCCATTCATTCGTCTATAACTTTATTATTACTTATCACAATGCACTGATCTATATCTTGTTTTTTTCCGCCACCAATTAGGCTTTCTTTGGGGGGTACATTTTGCTAAGAGCCACTTTACTGTAAATGCATTTTAACAGGAAGAATAAGAAAAAAATGGAAAAATTCATTATTTTTCAGTTTTCAGCCATTATAGTTTTAAAATAATACATGCCTCCATAATTAAAACTCACGTATTGTATTTGCCCATATGTCCCGGTTATTACACTGTTAAAATTATGTCCCTATCACAATGTATGGCGACAATATTTTATTTGGAAATAAAGATGCATTTTTTCCATTTTGCATCTATCACTATTTACAAGTTTAAAAAAACATAGAAATATTTCATCTTTACATTGATATTTAAAAAGTTTAGACCCTTAGGTAAATATTTATGTTTTTTTTTTATTGTAATGTTTTTTTTTTTTTATAGTAAACATTTTAGTTGGGTAGTTTTGGGAGGGTGGGAGGCAAACAATAGATTTATAATGTAAATGTGTGTTAATTTTTTTTTTTTTTTTCTTTCAGGTGTAGTATTACTTTTTGGCCACAAGATGGCGGCCATGAGTTTGTTTACATGACGTCACTCTAAGCGTAGCACACGCTTAGAGTGACGCATCGGGGAGGGAACAGCCAGAAAAAGCACAGCTTCCGAGAGAAGCTGTCGCTTTTTCAGCGGGGGAGAGGAATCAGTGATCGGGCACCATAGCCCGATACATTGATTCCGTGGCTACCGAATCCGCGGCCGGGAGTGCGCGTGCACGCGCGCGATCGGCCGCGGGAGCGTGCGGTAGCGCGCATGGTTCCTGGACGTAGAAACTACGTCCAGGAACCAAAATAGGTTAAATCCCTCTGCATCCACGTTGGCAGCGGGTTATGTTTCGGAGGTATTCGGAATTGAAAGAGGGACAAGGCTCTGGCTTTTGAACCTCTCCTGGAATCAATAAGGAACAATATTTCAATCAAGGGACCGAAACTTGGTAGTTCGGAATATAAGTGTTCTGCCTTTGCAGATGACTTGTTGCTGACATTAGAAGAACCTTTTATTTCCCTTCCGATTGTATTAAAACTATTGAGTGAGTTTGGTTTAGTCTCAGATCTAAAGGGTAACCAAGAAAAGACAGAAGCTCTCCCAATTTTATTCTCCAATTCAGAAGAAGAGACTGAAAGATAATTTTCAATTTATATGGAAAAACAATACCCTGAAATATCTGGGAATACACCTAACAAAATCAATAGATGATCTCTATTAGTATAATTAGCAAACATTAATTTCCAAATTAAAATCAGATTTGTGCAAGTGGAATAAGTTGAACATATCTTGGATAGGAAGAATAAATGTGGTAAAAATGGTAATCCTCCCCAAATTATTGTATTTATTTAGATCTATCCCTATGCTAGTCCCCAAAGCACAAATCAAAACTTTTCAAAAAGTCTTTCAAATGTATATGGATGTACAAGAAGGCTAGAATTCGGGCTAATATTATGCACAAAGCAAAGAATCAGGGAGGCTTGGGAATGCCAAATTTGATTAAGACCTTAAAGGTGGCCAGGATCTTTTAGATATTAGGAGCTTCTTTTAGGGAATATCAGGCAAAATGGAGAGACTTAGAGAACAATTTCACATATCCATACAAAATTAAAGATATGATTTGGTGGCAGGAGATCCCCAAATAAATTATAAAGCAAGTGTGAGGCATCGCGGGAAAGCAGCCACCTCTACTCAGCGTGAGGCGGCTGCTTCCCTCAAGGGCATGGCGGAGTGCGGAGAAACCGCCGCGTCTGACGCGGCGGTTAGCACGCATGGCCCTGAGACACCGCAGAGCGGTGCTGGTGTGGCTGGGACTCATAGTCCCTCTAGATTCAGAGTGACGCGCATGCGCGCGGAGAGGCAGAGCATATATGGCAGCCAGAAAAAGGTCAGCTGACCTGCTCGGTCAGCTGACGACTAGGCCTCTTCTCATTGGTCCAGCACTTAGGGAGGTGCTGGAGAGATGCCTGTGTATATATTCTGCCGGCTGTTCAGTTGCTGGTTGTCTGGCGTTGCGAACACAACGTGGTAGCACTCAGACCTTAGTCAGATCCTAAAGTGTGCCGGGACCAGCTGGAGCTGTAATCCTACACTTAGCTAGATTCTGTTGATAGCTTAAAGTACTAGTTTGATTGTGATTATCTGCTATGACCTTTTGGCTTGCCTGACTATCTCCTGAACTCTGATCCTGTACCTCGATATTTCTGATACTCTGTTGCCGAACCCCGGCTCGCCCTAAGACTCTGCATCTGCCTCCTGATTCTGTACCTCGATATTTCTGATACTCTGTTGCCGAACCCCGGCTCGCCCTAAGACTCTGCATCTGCCTCCTGATTCTGTACCTCGATATTTCTGATACCCTGTTGCCGAACCCTGCCTGTTTATTAAGACTCCGCATCTGCCTTCTGAATCTGTACTTTATCTGTCTGTGTGTTTACGACCTGGCTTGTCCGACCTCCAGAACCGACCTTACTGTTAGAGGCGGTTCCCAGCCCTGTTAGTGACACCTCCTCCTGAGTGTCACTATCAGAGAGTCCTTCCCATGTTAGCCTGACTCCTCCCTCCTAGGAGAGTTCAGGCCTTCGGAAGGAATCCGTGCAGTACTCCTTACTGCCTTGAGGCCTAGGCCTCTTAGTGTTACAGTTACACCAAACACTACACTCTACTCAGGTGTCCAGAGGTTAGCTAATATATCGGATTATCGGTGATACTGCAGATCATCTATAATCTGGTATATATCTGTATTCCCAGTGATACTGCAGATCACCGGTAATCAGATCCTCTCTGTGCTTCACCGATCGTTACAGCAAGGATCTTTTTTCACTCAGGACTCTTTAAGATTATGGAACCATTTAAAGTTCAAGTTCAAACTAGAGATGTAGCGAACGGTTAGCCGGCGAACGGTTCCAGGCGAACATTGGGGGTTAGCGTTCGCCTGCGCCAGGCGAACTTTTCCGGAAGTTCGATTCACCCCATAATGCACTATGAGGGTCAACTTTGACCCTCTGCATCACAGTCAGCAGGCACATTGTAGCCATTCAGGCTACAGTAAGCCCTGGAGCCTCACCCCCCCTTATATAAGGCAGGGTCCGGCGGCCATTACACTCACTCGTGTGCCTGCTAGTGAGAGGAAAGGGACAGCTGCTGCAGACTTGTTCTTCTAGGGACAGATTAGTTAGGTTCTTGGCTGCTTAGTTTGCTCCTGGCTGATTGTTATTGCTTTTATAGCACCCTAGCTCTTGTCAGAGCTCATCCTGTACTTTTTTTTTTACTGTGTGTCAAACTGACACTTTTGTTGCATGCACAGCCTTGCTAATTGATAGTGTGTGTGTGCCACTGCCAGCAGCCCAGCACATTCAGTGACTGACTGCCTGTGTGTGTGACAGGGAGCTGCACATTGCACTACCCAGTACTGCATATACCCAGTACCTGTTGTGTTTACTTAACCCACCTCATCACTGCATATACCTAGCTTTGTGTTGAGTGAACCCAGCTCACTGCATATACCTACTACCTGTTGTGTTGAGTGAACCCAGCTCACTGCATATACCTACTACCTGTTGTGTTTACTTAACCCACCTCATCACTGCATATACCTAGCTTTGTGTTGAGTGAACACAGCTCACTGCATCCTACTACTACCTGTTGTGTTTACTTAACCCACCTCATCACTGCACATAACTACCTGTAGTGTTGAGTGAACCCAGCTCACTGCATATACCTACTACCTGTTGTGTTGAGTGAACCCAGCTCACTGCATATACCTACTACCTGTTGTGTTGAGTGAACCCAGCTCATTGCATATACCTACTACCTGTAGTGTTGAGTGAACCCAGCTCACTGCATATACCTACTACCTGTTGTGTTGAGTGAACCCAGCTCACTGCATATACCTACTACCTGTTGTGTTTACTTAACCCACCTCATCACTGCACATAACTACCTTTTGTGTTGAGTGAACCCAGCTCACTGCATATACCTACTACCTGTTGTGTTTACTTAACCCACCTCATCACTGCATATACCTAGCTTTGTGTTGAGTGAACCCAGCTCACTGCATATACCTACTACCTGTAGTGTTGAGCGAACCCAGCTCACTGCATATACCTACTACCTGTTGTGTTGAGTGAACCCAGCTCACTGCATATACCTACTACCTGTTGTGTTGAGTGAACCCAGCTCACTGCATATACCTACTACCTGTTGGGTTTACTTAACCCACCTCATAAGTGCACATAACTACCTATTGTATTGAGTAAACCCAGCTCACTGCATATACCTAGCATTCCCCCTAGATGGACAAAATGGACAAACCAGGTAGAGGAAGAGGTAGAGGCAGACCCAGAGGAAGGCCACCAGGCACCGGCAGGTCTGTGTGAGGTGGTGTTGCTGTGATTTCGTGCGGACCTGCCCCATAATACAGTGCTCAGAAGAAGGCACGTGCCATCACTTCCCAAAATCGTGAGGAGGTGATTGAGTATTTAACACAGAACACCTCATCTCCCGCAGCCACCAGCGCTACAACAAGCACCACATCCGCTGCATTTGACACTTCGCAGGAGTTATTTGGTGGTGGTGGTGGTGAAATCACCGATTCACAGCCACTACTGCAACAACAAAAAGAAGGCGCAGGTACACCACCTCCTACGTCTGAGTTAGGTGGCGATAGTATGGACGTAACGTGTGTGGATGTGGATGATGGACCACCTGAAGTTGGTGCAATTGAGGAGGTTTCTGAGGAAAGTGCAGCTGGCCAGGAGGATTATGATGACGATTATACGGATACCACATATGTTCCCGGTAGAGGAGATGACCAGGGGGACAGTTCAGAGGAGGATTCAGAGAGGACTAGGAGGAGACGACTCCATGATAGAAGCAGAGGGAGCTCGTCCTCAGAAACAGCTGGGGGCAGTGTCCGGCGCCATGTATCGCCCGCTATGGCCAGACAGCCAACATGCCCTTCAACCTCAGCTGCTGATGCCACCGTAGCGCCATCAGCCCAGGGGGGCTCAGCGGTTTGGAAATGTTTTAACGTGTGTGTCTCAGATCGGAGCAAAGCCATCTGTTGTCTCTGCCAGCAAAAATTGAGCCGTGGAAAGGCCAACTGTCACGTAGGGACAAGTGCTTTACGAAGGCACCTGGAGAGAAGGCACAAACAGCTATGGCAAGAACACCTGAGGAAAAGCAGCACCCCTCAAAAGACAAGCCGCGGCGAACAACCGCGGCAGCCGTCACAGGGGGCTTCTGCTGCTCCACGTTCCCATGGTATTGTTCGTGGCTGGGGGGAGGAAGAATGGATACACTTTTAAACAATTTAAAAAATACAACCATCTAAACTTTCAAACAATTTAAAAATACAACCATCTAAACTTTCAAACAATTTAAAAATACAACCATCTATCATTTTCAAATTTTTTTAAAAAAGGGCAAAAAAACTTGCCCTCCGTAAAACATTCTTGGCAAATGCTTTCGACTTGGTTTGTCTTCCGCTGGCTCAAGGGTCCATCTGACCACAGATGCCTGGTCTGCAAAGCACGGTCAGGGCAGCTACAGCATGGGTCTCAGCAGGCTCCCACTTCGGGCCGGAATCCAACCTTCATTCCCCGCGGTGACAATGGCAGACTTGCCCTCCATAACGGATTCCCGTTAAAGGATTTAAAGTTAATTCATTTCAAATACACAGCAGGGCCTCGAAAGTCCACCTCCTGTATTGTTGTTTTTGGTCACTACCTCGGGGCGGGCGTGCATGCCTGCCTGCTGCCCTCCTTGGATGTGTAGTGGTAGCCGTTTCTCAGGCTCCACACCGGATTCCATCCCTCATTCCCCGGCCATTATCCGGGGTCACAAATGGCAGCCTTGCCCGCCTCCATATGATTCTCGTGAAAGGAATGTGGTGTCATCTTTGCCCGCCATAACTGGTTCTCGTTAAAGGATTTAAAGTACATTCATTTCAAATACACAGCAGGGCCTTGAAAGTCCTCCTCCTGTATTGTTATTTTTGGTCACTACCTCGGGGCGGGCAGGCGTGCATGCCTGCCCGCTGCCCTCCTTGGATGTGTAGTGGTAGCCATTGCTCAGGCTCCACACCGGATTCAAACCCCTCATTCCCCGGCCATTACCCGGGGTCACAATGGCAGACTTGCCCGCCTCCACAGGATTCTCATTGAAGCGGTACTGAACAAGTGCACAGCAAGTAGAAAATGTAATTTAAAAACAAAACGTAAGCTTTTTAACAATGCCATGGAAAGTTGAGAAGGAAGTCACACATTACCTGACATCACTGAGTGAGGAAGAGCAATCTCGCCATGTTGCGCAGTAGTCCAGCATGGCCGTCACTACACAAACAGCTTTTTGCGGTGCGTTGTTACACAGTGAGTTTGGTGTGTCAGTGTGAAGCAGTACTCTAATTACACTCCCTGATTGATGTATACACATGCAAGATGTTTGAAAGCACGTTAGGCCTGCAATTTAGCATTCAATGTGATTTCTGCCCTTAAAAAGCTGCTTTGCGTCACATCCAGATTTTTCCCCGGGACTTTTGGCATGTATCCCACTCCGCCATGCCCCCCTTCAGGTGTTAGACCCCTTGAAACATCTTTTCCATCACTTTTGGGGCCAGCATAATTTTTTCTATTTTTCAAAGTTCGCGAAGTCTATTGCGGTTCGCGAACTTTTCCGCGAACCGAACCTTCCGCGGAAGTTCGCGAACCTGGTTCGCGAACCAAAAATCGGAGGTTTGCGACATCTCTAGTTCAAACTAATTCCAAAGCTATCCAGATACTCCCCTCTGTTCCAAAATCCTAACTTTAATCCACGTATATCGGGTGGAGAATTCTCTTGGTGGAAAAGGGCAGGTATCACACGACCAGCAGATTTGTTCTCAGGGGAAAAATTGCTGTCCTGGCATGAGCTGGTTGACAAAATGGATGCCCCAAAAGCTGAATACTTTAGATATCTTCAGATAAAAAGTTACATCCTTATCATAATCCCACACTTAATAAGATGACTTTACTGGAAAAAACATACAAGAATCAAGATATCTTCCTCAAATCTATATCCATTTTGTATCACTTACTACTTAGTGGTGAAGATACTAAACAGAGATATCAAATGGATTGGGAAAAAGACTTGGGTTAAAAAATGTCTGATGAAGAATAGGATAAAATATGGTCAAAAACAGCAAAATGTTCAAGAAATGTTTCCATCACTGAAACATCTATTAAACTACTATTCAGATCATATATTACCCCATACAGACTATAAAAATTAAATCCTTCTAAGGTCTCGTTCACATCATTAAGCGCAGATGGCAGTGCGATCGGAACGCAACGCGGCCGATCGCACGCCATCTGCGCTACTCTGCGCTGTGCTGCAGATCCCATTCATTACAATGAATGGGATCTGCGCTGCGATTCCCAAAAATGCATGCAGCACACGATAGCGCAATCACGCTGCTGGGCAGCGCATATGATGAGAATGGTAGAAGGGCTGTCTATGCCCCTCTACCGTTCTTGCGTGTCGCACACTATACGCGCTGCCAAAATGCGCACGGCAGCGCGTATAGTCTGAAGGAGCCCTAATACAGCCAATTGCTTCAGAGGATGTATCCAAAAAGGCTCTCTATCACATCTGGTGGGATTGTGCTAAGGTATCCAGCTTTTGGGGGAAAAAAAACATACCTACTAGGTTCTGAAATTTTAGGGAAAAGAATTTACCCAACCCCATTAAACGTTATTTTAAGTGTCTACTTCTCACAACTTTCTCATAAAGAGAATAGGTTCCTGCAGAAAGTAATAATAGCAGATAGAGTATTAACCTCCCTGGCGGTAAGCCCGTGCTGAGCACGGGCTAAGCTGCCGCGGAGGATTGCTCAGGCCCTGTTGGGCTGATTTGTACACTTTTTTTTGTTGCACGCAGCTAGCACTTTGCTAGCTGCGTGCATAACTCGATCGCCACTGCTCGCCGCCGATTTGCCGCTACCCACTGCGTTAGAGGGCCCCCCCAGACCCGCAGCCTGGCCAATCAGTGCAAGTCAGCGCTGTGTGGTGGATCGGGACTCCCTCTGACATCACAACGTTGATGACATCGGTAACGTCATCCCGATCGTCGCCATGGCGACGGGGGAAGTCAAACAGGAAATCCTGTTCTGAATGGGATTTCCTGTTTGCTCTGATCGCCGGAGGCGATTGGAAGGGGTGGGGGGATATCATGTAGCTAGCGCTAGGCTAGCTACATGATTTTTCAAAAAAAATTCAAGTGCTGCGCTGCCCCCTGGCGGTTTTAATAGAGCGCCAGGGAGGTTAATAGCAAAAAATTAGAGAAAAGACAATATTGATTGGAATCAATTGGTAGGTAAAATAAATTATGTTTGCCTAAATGAATACTTGACAGATCTGCTCTTAGATAATACTATCTCCTTTTTTGAAGTGTGGACACCCTGGTTGACATCCCCTTATAGGAATCACCTTAACCTTTATGAAGGTACGAGGGGAGGGATAGCTTTGATAATTACGCTAAATGCTTCTCTCTATATTTTCAATGTTCTTGTTTACAATCAGTTTTGCTCGAATGTACCCAAATTCAATTTGAGTACATTCAGGTCCGGGTCAAATTCAGATTCGGTCGTGATCACGCCCATCGAATTTGAGTCGTGATCACAAATTCGGATCGCCTTCAAGTCTATTTTTTTTTTAAAAGGGAAATCACAATTAAATAGGTGTAATGTAAAAAAAAAATTAATGAAAAACTTTTTTTTCTGCATTTCTTGTTTATTCTTCTTCACCGTCTTCACCTTCTTTTTCTTCTCTCCATCTTTTTTCTTCACAGTCTTCTTTTTCTGTTTTACCATCTTCTTTCTCGTCATCATTCATAACCATCATCTTCATCATCTTCTTCTTCACTGGCACCAGGTTCTTCTTCTTCTTCACCTGGTTCTACTTCTTCTGGTTCATCTTCACTTGGTTTTTCATCTTCTTCTTCACCTGGTTCTTCTTTATCTTCTTCATTTTCATCATCATCTGGTCCTTCTCCTTCTTCTCCACCACCATTTTTTTTCTTTTGTGTTCATATTTTTCCTTTTGTACCCAACAATGTTTTTTTCCCTTACAGAACTCAACTGTTGTAAAAAAAATGTTCTTTAACAGCATAGCTAAATTTGTGGCGTAAATAGCTATTGGCGCATGGCATCAGTGCATAATTCTGTGGACCCTGGCAGTGGGAACACAGACAGCAGGAGATTAAATACAGCAGCAGCAGGAGGAGGAGGAGTGACGTTTTGTAGCAGGCAATGTAACGGGGCCATGGTACCTAGCGTTGGTACCACGGCTGTAAATAAACACCAACAGCAGGAGGTTCTGGACAGCAGTAGTGCAGCCCACATTGTGCCCAATGCACAACTGGGACAGCACAGTTTTCAACCTTTTTTTTTCTTTTACAACCAAATTTAGCTATTGTAGTGGCGTAATAGCTAGTGGCGCATGGCAGCAGTGCATAATTCTGTGGGAACACAGACAGCAGGAGGTTAAATACAGCGGGAGAAGGAGGAGTGACGTTTGGCAGCAGGCAATGTAACGGGCCATGGTACCTAGCGGTGGTACCACAGCACCTAAAGGAGGCTTATTTTGCACGGCGAGAGGGGCTTTTTTAAGATTTTAAAAAGGGCACCAGAGCACCCCCCGTGCACGTGCCTGGTATACAGTATATACACTGACTGAACTATAACAATCAAATCCCTATCTAACTATAGATCCATATATTTCATGTGTAGAGAATGTGTATAGGAGGTAAAATGCTCTATTTTCACAATGAAAAGCACTTGCTAGGCACGCAGCAGCACTGGAGATGCTTTCAGTACCGCTCAGTCACAAGCAAGGACGGACTCCGCAACATGACCGCTGCCTTATACAGAGGAGGGGAGGGCCAGGCTCCCCTCCTCTGATTGGTTGCTAGGGCCTCGGCTGGGGACCTTCTGATTGGCCCGATGACGTCATCCCCTGGATACCAAAGTCGAATTCGTGATCATGGCTGAATTTGAGAGCGCCTATTCGGGTACATTCTAATTTGAATTCGACAGCAGCATAGCTCTTCGAATTCGACTTCGGCAACCATGAAAATCTACCTGTGATCACGGGTAAATTCGAATTTGCGATGCCTGGCAAGCACCACTGTTTACAATATTAGGGACTTAAATCTACAATTATTACTCATTGGAGGTAGATTTATTTTCTTATTTTATTTTATAATTTTCTATACTAACCTGTATATATACACATTTTACCACTCTTCAGAAGGAGGACGTTCCTCTTTCTAATTATATATTTACTATAAGGTGTATAGAAACGTTTAGCTGTTAGCTCTCTAAAATATATAGTAGGCTATACTTACTTTACTTACAAGATATAGCTCTATGTACTTAAAGAGAACCTGTACTGAGTACAAATATTTAAAATAAACACATGAGGTAACTTCAAATGAACATTACATCGTTACCTTGCCATCAGTTCCTCTCAGAAGCTCACCATTTTCTTCTGACAATAATCCCTTCCAGTTCTGACAACATTTTGTCAGACTGAAATATATCAGTTGCTGTCAGTTTTATATCTGTTGCTGTCAGTTATAGCTGAGAGGACAACTGATGTACCAGTTAATGTCCATGTTTCCCTATGGCTCAAGTGGGCAAGGTTACAGTTTAACTGTGTGCTGACCAGAAAGCTGTTATGGGTAATGGCCATTTTCAAAATGAAGGACGGAAAATTCCTTTGATCACAGTGAACAAACAGGATGCGGGACAAGAGAAAGACACTGAGGAGTAGTCTACATGGAAGTTGAGTATGACTTGTGTATGCTTATTTTGACTTTTAATTTTCAGTTCAGGTTTTCTTTAATATTAGTCTAAGAATTGCAAGGTGTATGTCTTATGAATGTAAAACCCAAGGTATGTTATATAATGTGCTCTATATCTTAAAACTTGTTGATGTATATGTACCTTGAATTTTATGTTTTTTTTCAAAGACATGGTTGTTTTCAATGTAATGCAATTCTATATTTGAAAAAGCTTGGCTTTCGAAAGTAAAGAATATGTGCAGTTTGTTTTCAATACATTTTTAATCTAATTCAGCCAGATGTAAAACAATTTTGGGCAAGAACTGTGTGTGTAGAGATAAACGTAATGACGTATTTACGATTTCGCAAAATTTCGCGTAATTAGTGTAATTACGATTATGGCCGTAAGTACATAATCGTAATGAAGAAGGATTTCGCGAAATTTCGCGTAAGCGTAATTTTCGCGTAATTTTCGCATTACAATGGGTATTTGTTCATGCCGTAATTTCGCAATAAACGCTGCCGTAATTTCGCAATAAACGCTACCGTAATTTCGCGTTAAACCGTAACGCTCCGCATAATATAAAAAAGCCGCCGACTTTAAGGGTTAATAGCAAAGCCCCCTTAAATGCCAAGAGCCTCAAATTTGGAGAATATATTAAGGAGATCAGAAGGAATAAGAGGAAAAATATTTTTTTTCAAAAAGACCTTATAGTTTTTGAGAAAATCGATGTTAAAGTTTCAAAGTAAAAATGTATACATTTAAAAACCCGCCGACTTTAACGGTTAATAGCAAAGCCTGCTTAAAGTTTAGGAACACCAAATTCCTAGGGTATGTTAAGGGGATCAGTGGGAATAAGAGGAAAAATTTTTTTTCAAAAAGACCTTATAGTTTTTGAGAAAATCGACTTTTAAGTTTCAAGGGCAAAAATGTCTTTTAAATGCGAAAATGTCAGGTTTTTTTTGCACAGGTAACAATAGTGTATTATTTTCATAGATTCCCCTAAGTGGGAAGAGTTTTACTTACTTCGTTCTGAGTGTGGGAAATATAAAAAAAAAACGACGTGGGGTCCCCCCTCCCAGACCTCTTTAACCCCTTGTCCCCCATGCAGGCTGGGATAGCCAGATTGCGGAGCACCGGCCGCGTGGGGCTCCGCACCCTGACTATACCAGCCCGCATGGTCCATGGATTGGGGGGTCTCGGAAGGGGAGGGGCAGCCAAGCTTTCCCCTCCCCCTCCGAGCCCTTGTCCAATCCAAGGACAAGGGGCTCTTCTCCACCTCCGATGGGCGGTGGAGGTGGAGGCCGCGATTTCCTGGGGGGGGGGGGGGGGTTCATGGTGGGGGTTCTGATTCAAATCAGAAGGAACCCCATTGGTCTGCTAAGGATCAATGGGGCTCCTTGGAGCCCAAATTCAAAGATGCTTAGAGAGCTCTGAGCTATATAGCTCAGAGCTCTGTCGGGTCTGTGCAGCGCAGACGCGTATGCGGCGGCTGAGCGCCGAGTGACGTCGGGTGCGGCGTAGTTACAATGTAACAAAGTTGTTACATTGTAATAACTTTGTTACATTGTAAGTTACTGATAGAACATTTCCGAGGCTATTTCGAGGGATCATTTATTTAAAGGGACAGGTAAGTATTAATGGTTAATTAAGAATATTAAAGGACTTTTTTCGTGGTTATGTTTTTTGTTCAATTAAAATACTTTTTCTAAGTGTTTGTGTGTTTATTTACTTTTAACTCTTAATGGAAATGGGTAAGGGGTACAAGTACCTCTATGCTCATTTCTCCTGGGAGGGGGAGTGGGCATCTGGGGGACCCCTTTTTAAAGGGGACTCCCAGATTCCACCATGAACCCCCCCAAGGAAATCGCGGCCTCCACCGCCCATCGGAGGTGGAGAAGAGCCCCTTGTCCTTGGATTGAACAAGGGCTCGGAGGGGGAGGGGAAAGCTTGGCTGCCCCTCCCCTTCCGAGACCCCCCAATCCATGGACCATGCGGGCTGGTATAGTCAGGGTGCGGAGCCCCACGCGGCCGGTGCTCCGCATTCTGGCTATCCTAGCCTGCATGGGGGACAAGGGGTTAAAGAGGTCTGGGAGGGGGGGACCCCACGTCGTTTTTTTTAAATATTTCCCACACTCAGAATGAAGTAAGTAAAACTCTTCCCACTTGGGGGAATCTATGAAAATAATACACTATTGTTACCTGTGCAAAAAAACCTGACATTTTCCGCATTTAAAAGACATTTTCGCCCTTGAAACTTAAAAATCGATTTTCTCAAAAACTATAAGGTCTTTTTGAAAAAAAAATTTTTCCTCTTATTCCCACTGATCCCCTTAATATACCCTGGGAATTTGGTGTTCCTAAACTTTAAGCAGGCTTTGCTATTAACCGTTAAAGTCGGCGGGTTTTTAAATGTTTACATTTTTCCTTTGAAACCTTAACATCGATTTTCTCAAAAACTATAAGGTCTTTTTGAAAAAAAAAAATTTCCTCTTATTCCTCCTGATCTCCTTAATATATTCTCCAAATTTGAGGCTCTTGGCATTTAAGGGGGCTTTTTTACATTATACGGAGCGTTACGGTTTAACGCGAAATTACGGTAGCGTTTAATGCGAAATTACGGCATGAACGAAACGCGAAATTACGTGTTGAAAATTACGCTTACGGTATTTTCAATTACGATTTTAATGGCAATTACGCTACCGTAATTTCACATCGTAATCGCAAATTTCGCATGCGTAATTATAGTAATGCGAAACTACGAAAATTTCGGCTCAACTCTATGTGTGTGTGTGTGTGTGTGTGTGTGTGTGAGTGTGTGTGTGTGAGGGGGAGGGGGGGGGGAGGTTATTCCACCTTATCAGTAAAATGCTTTTTAAGCCACCAGCCAGCAAGAACATGCTTTTTGGACTGTACTGTTCAACCCATTTTTTGGTAGTTTTTCAATCGCACAGTTCTGAAAAGGTATTTTAAACAGAGAATAATTTTCTAGGAGAAAACTTGGGGAAAAAAAGTGAATTGAACAAGGGTCTATGAATTTAGTAAGCATTTTAAAAAGTTTTATGGCTTTTGATTACAGCACAGGAGTCAAACAATCTGTGTTGCAGTCAGCTGATGATGACCTGATTTGGTTGATTCTGATGCCTGTTCTGGGTGTCGCCCTCCCTTGGGTTTATAGGCAAGTCATGCCAAAGAATGAGTAGTTTTTGCTGTGTACTGTTTTGACCACAACATAGTTGGATGAGGCCTCTCTTCTTTATGCTTGGGTGCGACAACAGATGATTGTCTAGTTCTGCCAGTGTGGACACAGCACAAAACATTTTATAGATTTAGGGCACCAGTTTTGCTGTATGCATCTGGTGCATTGCGATTGGCTGCAGTACGCACTTTCTCTATTGAAGATTTTTTGCATGGCACGCTGCCCACGGGGATATGGCTGCATAGACTGGTTGCCATGCATGCCTATCAGGGATGGTCATCCAGATTCCGGATATCCGGGCAACCCGGATAGCCAAACTTTTTTATGCGATCCGGATCAGATTCGGATTCCAGATAGTTGGGCCCAAATCCGGATAGCTATCTGTGGATATTTGGTTGCATACCAGCAGATATCCAGGACCGAAATACTGTAACTAAGGTGATGACGTCCTGGAGCTAATCAGAGGGCTCCCAACAGAAGCCCTAGCAACCAATCACAGAGGGGAACCCTGGCCAGCCCCACCTGATCTCATTGAGCCAATCAGAGGGCTCCCAGCCTAAACCCTGGCACCCAATCACAGAAAGGAACACTGGCCAGCCCCCCTGTATAATGAGGGCTGCCATGATGAGACAGATCGTCCTGGCTTGATGAATGCTCACTGAGAGACATGCTCCAGTGCTGGTGGGGCTGGCCTAGCAAGTAGCAAGTGCTAGCCTGTATACAGTGATAAACCTAAAGCTTTTCAGTGCTAAACACCTTCACTACACTATTGTTCTATTGGTTTTTTTTTAGCTAGCTAGCTTGTAATTGTTTGATTTCATTGACTCCTGTGCTGCAGCAGCCTGCTAGTTAGATCCTGTGTCTGTGTATGCTGTGCAGGCCAGCAGGACAGTAGGTTAGGGAATAGGATTACTGTGTTATTGTATAGTTACTACTAGTACTGCAGTTAGTTGTTAGAGTAGTACTGTGTTAGCTTACTACAGAATACTGCAGTGCTGCTGTGCTGAGCAGTGTCAGTGTGACAGTTAGACAGATAGTGTGCACTATCTTCTACTCTCGGGTCTGTCACTCCATGCTGATTTGCTTTAAAGTCCAACCCCGATTTTATTAAAGTACAAGTACCCAACATCAAGTTGTACTATGTCTGCTGGCACCGGCAGCCGGAGGAGGGGCAGCAAGGGCAAGAGGACAGGGAGCAACATTGCGGCCACCCTCAGAAGGTCTGCCGCATCAGTGTCGACCCCAGCGGGCAGCATACCCTCAGTCAGCGAGCTTTTCGCTCCAGGCGCCACGATCGAACTCGGGGCTGTTAGCCGCAAGGCGTTTGAGGAGGAAATTCTGGGTTTTGAGGAGGGGGGGTATAATGTTGATGATGAGATAAAGGACCACGACTACCATCCACAGGATGGGTATGTCAGCTCTTACTCTGAGGAGGAGGATGTGTCGGTGGGTTTGGCACGGAGGATCAGCATTGCAGACAGTGGCCGTGGAATGCGGGACCCACAGCCTTCTACCACCAGCTGCACCACTAAACCCCCAACCGCCACAGCGAGAAAAGCAGCAGCATCCCATTCAGGTCGCAGGGGAATCTTCACCTTCCCAATCTGGCGTTTTTTCACTCTGCCCTCATTGGACAGCAAGTTTGCCATATGCATTGTGTGCAAACTACAGATGAGCAGAGGTTGTGACCACTACAAGTATGGCACCTCCAGCTTCATCACCCATCTGGCCAAAAAAACATGTTGTTGAGCATGAGGAGTTCAAGAGGCTGAAGCAAGCTGGCGCTGGCTCCCACCGCCACGGTGCCACAGGCCACTGCTGCTGATACCACCATACCATATTTAACCCAAAACACAATTGCGGTGTCATTTTTTGGAGGTGTCTGGGCTGAAAACTGTGGTCCCAATTGTGTGGTTGGACTTTGGACATGATGTGGGCTGCACGACCGCTGTCTGGAACCTAGTCCTGATGTTAATTGACAGCCTTTTTTTTATTAACTTCCCACATAATCAGTGTTTCTCTTTTTAATAAAACATGATGATACATGCCTCACTTACCCTAAAAAAACATTTTAAAACTAAAAGCAATTTAGAGGCCACTTCCGGTTTTCTATGCGGATATCTGAATAGGTTGGATATCCGCGGATAATGCGATTTGGATGCGAATATCTGGTTATCCGGATCAATTCGGATTTTGAAAAGGGGTATCAGAGCACCCCTGATGCCTATCAGGGGCAGTACATTTCCCTGCCCACGGACACGAGGCCAGGATATCACAACACCCATTACAGCATTGAGGATGGGGGCTTGCAGGATGGAATACTATGGCTGCGGTAAGATTTCTTTACAATGGCCAACTTTTTGCATTTTCACATATAATTATCACTTTTTGTGGGTTATGGAGCAATCATCTTGATTGGGATTACTACTTTATGCTATTTGTTTATGCTCCATTTCGGACAGGGAGTTGGCTGTAGTGAGAAGGGAAACTTCATTTAACGTGCTCATATGTTAATGTCACTGTTGTAAGAAGCATTCTTAGGAGATTCTCTACTGCAAGAATCTGATCCATATTAGCTTTAGTGAACCATGGTTTAGTCGGAGACTTTATATACAGAGTTTCTCTTTAAAGGTACTCTGTAACAAAATGTTCAGGCTTATTTCTTCTATCCTATAGCTTCCTATACCTGTTCTAATGTGGTCTGGATTACTGCAGCCTTTTCTAGTTGCACTGTCTCTGTAATATATCTAATATTCTTTTCTTTGTCAAGCTTTGACGATCCAGGGAGGAATGGGTTGCCTCTGTTGTAATGAATACAAGTTTTGCATGCCCCCTGCAGGCTCTGTGTGTTTTGTTTACTACTCTCTGCTCTCAGTTTCAGTTTGTCTGTATGCAGTTTGTGAGGCTGAGGGGGGAGGGAGCTGCCTGTCACATGCTGAGAAACTGTGAGAATCCCAGACTAGAGTGCAGATAATTCACAATGTAATAAAAGCTTGTAGTATTGTGTGTGTGTGTGTGTGTGTGTGTGTGTGTGTGTGTGTGTGTGTGTGTGTGTGTGTGTGTGTGTGTGTGTGTGTGTGTGTGTGTGTGTGTGTGTGTGTGTGTGTGTGTATGTATGTATGTATGTATGTATGTATGTATGTATGTATGTATGTATGTGTATGTATGTATATATATATATATATATATATATATATATATATATATATATATATATATACACATACATACACCACTTTCTGGTTAGCGGCCATGTTTTTTGTTTGTAAACACTGCCTAAAACTGGCAATTAACCACTTTACCCCCAGCGGTACGAATTTCTCCGTCCCTTTTTCCCCCCCTAAAAAACCAAGGGACGGAGAAATACGTACCTTCCGCACTACCGCCGCTGTCTGCGCTTCTGCCACTCGTGCGCACGCCCCCGCCGCTCATGCATGCCGCTGCCCGCTCACCCGGAGATCAATGAACGGGAAAATCCATTCCTGTTCGTTGATCTAAGCTCCCACAATGATCTGCTGCTTCTTTGAGAAACAGCGCGATCATTGTGATTTGCCCAGCCTCGTACTGCTTCCTGTAAGCGTCCTTCCGGACGCTTACAGGACGCATCTAAACAAACTCACTGTGGCCATCTTGTGGCCAAATAGTAAAACTACACCCTAAAGCATTTTACATATACAAATATATTAGTTTTACACAATAAATTAACTCATTACCTCCCACACTCCCCAATTATTATTTTTTTGTAATTTAAAAAAAAAATACAATAAAAAAAAAACATAAATAGTTACCTTAGGGACTGAACTTTTTAAATATTTATGTCAAGAGGGTATAACACTGTTACTTTATAAACTACGGGCTTGTAATTAGGGATGGAGGCAAAACTGAAAAAAATGCACCTTTACTTCCAAATAAAATATTGGCGCCAAACATTGTGATAGGGATATAATTTAAACGGTTTTATAACCGGGACAAATTGGCAAATCTATTTCATGGGTTTTAATTACAGTAGCATGCATTATTCAAAAATTATAATGGCCGAAAACTGAAAAATAATATTTTTTTTCCCACATTTTTTCCTATTTTCCCCCTAAAACACATTTAGAATAAAATCATTCTTGGCATAATGTCCCACCTAAAGAAAGCCTAATTGGTGGCGAAAAAAACAAGATCTTTTCATTGTGATAAGTAATAATAAAGTTATAGACGAATGAATGGAAGGAGCGCTGAAAGGTGTAAATTGCTCTGGTGTTCAAGGGGTAAAATCCCTCAGTGGTGAAGTGGTTAAAAGCCAGGACCACAGCGGGGATGGGCAGAAATGGCAAAGAGGTATCCAGGAAATCACTGACTCAATTGGTATCTTTTTTATTGTACAAATCGGACAGTACAGATGCAAGATCATCGGGACACTCATGGCGGTGGAACACAGAGACCCGGGCTGAGGTGCAAGCTTCCAGGTTTCAGCAGGCCGCTGATGTCACTGGAGTGCAGCCTGGCGCTCAGCTCCCATTCGATAGGCGGCGGACACGCTCTCAGTACGCGCTCCGTTGCTGTAAACGATAAACACGTGTGTATGTTGCGTGTCAGCTGATCGGCTGACACGTTGCGCTTCTATTGGTTGTTTTCAATTCTGTTTATTTCTAATTGGTTAGTCCTTGTATTTAAAGAGACACTGTAACTAAATGTTCAGCCTTATTTCTTCTATCCTATAAGTTCCTATACCTGTCTTAATGTGGTCTGTCTTACTGCAGCCTTTCCTAGTTGCACAGTGGCTGTATTATCTCTGTTATATAATCTAATCTTCTTTCCTTTGCTTTGTCGGCTCAGGCAGGAATGTGCTGCTCTGCTGTGATAGGTTATACACACCCTCTCCATGCCCCCTCCAGGCTCTGTATGAGTCACAGACTGAGCTTCTCTCAGCCTATCACATGCTGGTAAGCAGCCATGTTTTTTGTTTGTAAACAATGCCTAAAACTGGCAGTTACAAGCCAGGATTGCAGCAGGGAGTGGCAGAAACAGCAAACGGGGGCCCAGGAGAACATAATGAATAGAATTGTATGCTTTTTATTGTAAGAATTTTAGAGTACAGATTCTCTTTAAGCATGGTGAGTGCCCCCAGACATCGCCCGTGATAGCATTAGCTTTTGGCTTGTTGCTGGGTATGCGCCCACAAACCATTTGTCTCCTGTTGCCGATTCTGCTTTGTATCTTGACCATGCTTACTCTAGATTGATTGCCTGGTGCTGACTCTGACTGTATCCTGACCACGCTCTATTGGATTACCCGTTGCCAACTCTGCTAGTATCCTGACCATGCTCTATTGGATTACCTGTTGCCGACTCTGCTATTGTACCTGGAATTGTCGGTTTGCCACCTGGATTGACCCATCCCTGCGTAACACCATATAATGTGCTGTTATTGTTATGTTATATACTGCTACCTTTAGAGGGCATAGTTCCTTTAAGACTGCAGAGAATTCTGGAAGAGAGGCTGGAGTGAGGAGAGGCTGCTGGGAGCTGAGGTGTGGCTGGTGTGTCTAGAGCCTGGGAGAGAGGTCTGGAGGGACTGAGACTGGATTTTCAGGCCTAAATCCATCAGACTGGCTTCCATTTGATTGCTGAGTGTGAAGAAGGGATCTTGTGACACAGATTTGCTGCACCCTGAGCTGAATCTTGCTGCTGGATCTTGGAGAAAGGATACAGGCAGCTGCCGGACCAGAACTGTGTGAACCTGTGAGGTTGGTGGAGTCTGGATTGTACAAGCCGTGTGGACTTCAGAATGAACCATTTTAGCTGGATTACAAAGAATCTCAGTCTCCTCAAAACTGCTGCTTGTGAGTTCTACACCTGCTGAGTGACCATTATCAGGGACTGGCCCTCACCTCATGGTAGGAACTATCTTTGCAGTAATAGAGGGGCATTAACCTGGCTGAGAGGTTTGGGAGTCATACCACTCCTCTTACAACAAACTGTGGACAGTGTATGTCAGGACTGTTTGTCATAGCCTGCCATTCTGAACTGTAGCCTGGTTTACCTGTCCCCTCTCACATCCTCACATTACTGGCATCTATGCTGTTATTGCTGAGTGCATCAGGAGTCTACTTGCTGCTGCAGCTTCTTCACAAGGCACCCAACTGTGCACATAACGTTCCTTTAAGGGGTACCCCGAGTGCAGAACTGCATTATAGCCCACTGGCCAGTCGGGAATTAAATAAGGTTGTGTTACTGATTGCATTTTCTTACGTTTGTCTCTTTGCTATCGTTGTGCGTCTTTCGCCAGTGTAGTGTGCACTTCTTTACAGTGACACTGGAGGGGCACAAGAGGTTACTACCGTGTGTTGATTACAGTTTCTTAAGCTTGTCCCTTTGCTGCGGTGCGTTCTGCGCCAGTCTAGTGTACACTTGTTTAGAGTGACACTGGAGGGGCGCAGGAGGTGGCTACTTTGGACATACACTTTCTATGCACTTTGAATGTGTGAAGCATATTTATTTTATTGTTGTGATCTTGCTGAGTTAACAAGTGTGTGATTAGTGCTATATTTTCTATTGCTTACTTCACCCCATTAGATCACGTTGGTCTGTGGGGAATAAATATATTGCATTGATACTGGTGTCTGCATGATTCTGGGAGGCAGGGTGCCACTGGAGGCGGTATCCACTAAGAGGCCCCGTTACATTCATTAGCGATCAGAGTCTGTCTCACTACATTTGGCGCCCAACGTGGGGCTCTCTTTGGCTCCGCCCAGTGATGTCTACGCCCCCTTTTCCCTTGAAATCAGACACAGTATGGATTCAAGAGCTGCAGAAAGATGGTGTGAGAACCACCAAGCTGCCGTGGGACACCGTTTAGTCCTAGAGTTGCCAGGGCCACATTGGACTGATGCACAGATCAGGGAAGTGGCTGAAAGACTACCAATATCTGGTCGGGGGTTCCTGTTAGATAATACAACTGACCCAAGTGGACCAACTCAATTTGCCCTGCTGGAGTGGAAGACCCATGTCCCCCATGACAAGATGCCTACGACCCTCACAACTCCAGGGGGTCAGTTAGTTCAAGTGACCATTCCAAAAGGTGCAGCAGAAGTGGAAGCTGAAGTTATGGGGCCATTATCTGAGCCTGCCATTGATCAAGAGAAGAACTGTATTGGGCCAGAAGTCCTTGAAGCATTAGGAAACCTACTGACAAAGTGTAGATCTCCTGACTATTCGCTAGCAAGCTGGGGGTACAGGAAGTTACGGTTGTTCTCTGGTAAAGTACCCACTCCCCCTTGTGAAGAAGATTTTGAGGCATGGATGGACCAAGCCACTCAGGTACTGGAAGAATGGGATGTTCCTGAAATAAGCAAGAAGCAGAGGATTATAGAAAGCTTGAAAGGTCCAGCAGCTGACGCCGTCCGAAATTTGAAGATGAGCCAATCTGATTGCACTGCACAGGATTATCTTGATGCATTGTATAGTGTGTTTGGGAAGATTGATAAGCCCACTGATGTACTGTACCAATTTGAACATACCTACCAGAGGGTAGGAGAAAAGCTGTCAAGTTATGTAAGGCGACTAGACCGCCTCCTGCATCAGTTAGTATTAAGTAAAGGAATAGACCCAAAGCAGGTGGATCAGGTCCGAATCCGTCAAATCCAAGAGGGATCACAAGCTCTTGACCCAGTGGTGTTCAAGTTACACTTGGGGAATCAAGTGGAGGTGCCAAGCTATCCTCAACTGATTAAGACAATTCGAGAAGAGGAAGCATTACAAGATCTAAAGTCTGGGTATATTAGTGCAAGGCCCGTGAAGATTTCTCAAGTCCGTACAGTGGAGGCAGAACCAGTGTCTCAGAGCAACTTTCCGGAGGATGCATCATTAACCAATCTGTGGAAGGTGTTGACCCAAGTAGTACAGACACAATGCGAAATGCAGAAGACACAGTTGCAAGTCCTGCAGGCTCTGACATCACAGAAGACAGTAAGGTCCTCTTCTGATGTATCCAAGTACCAGACAGAAGCAATAATTCCGTCATGGGGAGGACCACAAAAAAAGACTGGTTATCGTGGTGGTGAGTTGGTCCATATCCAGCAGGAGTGTAGCTGGCAATCAGATTTCAACAGCAAGAAGAGGAAGACCAATCAGCTTGTGGAAAACCACTTTGGTAACAAAATCTCCAAAGACTTTACCAGTAAGAAAGTGACTGAGCAAAAAGAGTCATTGGGGGCTGCACCCACATCAGGCTTTACACGTACCCAATGCCAACAAATGAGGAAACGAGAGAAGAGGCCGAAAGCTTTGGCCAAATCTGCTTCTGAAGCAGGAGCCACCACATTTCCTAAAGATCTTTTGGGACCATCACCAGTGGTGCCAGTACAGATAGAAGGTGTATTTACTCATGCATTACTGGACACAGGCGCACAAGTGACATTGCTGTATAGAGACTTTTATGAGAAGCATTTAGCTCATTGTCCTTTACAGGCACTGGATAAGCTGGAGATCTGGGGAATCAGTGAGAAACAGCTACCATATGATGGATATGTGAACCTTCAGATTCAGGGGGATATAAAGTGGCAGGAACTCAAGAAGTCCTGGATACACTAGCAGTAGTCTGCCCCCGACCGCCAGGGTCCTCACGGTACTCAGTGATCCTTGAAACTAATACTCATCTGATTAGACGAGTATTGGAGCCCATCATGGACCGTTATGGGCAGCCACCTAGTCCATTGCACCCTTTGCTGCAAGCCGCATGGGAACAACTGTTGGGTGGAGCGAGAGGCCCCAGCCCATGGGGTTGGAAGTGTGTGTTTATCTCAGCGAGAAGACTGTCAGTTGATGCCTGGACAAGTGGTATGTCTGAAAGCCGCTACGGGTGGAAATTATACCTGAGACTATCCCCGCAAAGGTTTTGCAACGCAAGAATGGCAGAGTGCTTGTAGGAATCAGAAACACCTTACCACAACCAGTCATGTTAAGACCTCGGGCAAAACTGGGAACGGTGTTTGTAGCAAGCCGAGTGACGACCCCTTTCCAAGTCGGGGGAGAGTCAGAAGAGCTGGAGAAGAAATCTCAGTTTCTCAAAACTCCCTTTTGCCTTCAGAGTGGAGACAACAATTGCTCAACATTCTGCGAGGACAAAGTGAAATCTTTGCACAACACGAATATGATGTCGGATGTGCAAAAAGTACACAGCACCGTATTCGCCTTCAAGATGACCGGCCATTCCGTGGAAAGGTCAAGGCGGCTAGCCCTTGGAGACATTGAAGATTTACGGAAACAGCTGGAAGAACTCAAAAGAACTGGAATCATTAGTGAATCTCGAAGTCCGTATGCTTCACCAATTGTAGTGGTGCGGAAGAAGAATGGTACTATTCGAATGTGTGTAGACTATAGAACTTTGAATTGACGTACTATTCCAGATCAGTATACCACACCACGAGTGGAAGATGTATTGCAATGCTTGGCTGGAGCTAAGTGGTTTAGTGTGCTGGATCTTAAAAGTGGAAATCATCAGATTCCAATGCATCCTGAAGACAAGGAGCGAACTGCCTTCATTTGTCCTTTAGGATTCTTCGAATTTAATAGGATGCCCCCGGGACTCAGGGGTGCTCCAGCCACCTTTCAGAGGTTAATGGAAAATACAGTGGGAGATATGAACCTGCTGGAGGTGCTTGTGTATTTGGATGATGTCATTGTGTTTGGAAGAGACCTGGAAGAGCATGAGACTCGGCTAATCAAGGTGCTGGACCGGTTGAAGAAGGAAGGGTTAAAGTTGTCGCTGGAAAAGTGCCAATTCTGCCTTCCATCTGTAACTTACCTGGGACATGTAGTGTCGGCTGATGGTGTGGCAACGGATCCTTCAAAGGTTGAAGCATTAACAACTTGGCCAAAACCTAAAACAGTTTCTGAGCTCCGTTCATACTTGGGTTTCTGTTCTTACTATCGAAGGTTTGTCAAAGGCTTTGCACAGATCGCAAGACCCCTCAATGATTTGCTCCAAGTGAAAGAAAAGGTGCAGGCTCCAGGGTCTAAACAAGATCAGAAGAATAACGTTCTGCAACGTGCAGGAAAAGAGTCTGTCATTGAGCAATGGACAGAGGAGTGTGACTCTGCCTTTGAGACGCTTAAAAGTTGTCTAACCAGCACACCTGTTTTAGCTTATGCAGACCCTTTAGAAGCCGTATGTCTTAAACATTGATGCCAGCAGAGATGGACTAGGGGGTGTTTTGTACCAGGAGCAGGAGAGTAGACTGAAGCCGATAGCCTTTGTGAGCAGGAGTCTGTCACCAACAGAGCGGAATTACCCAGCACACAAGCTTGAGTTCCTGGCACTGAAGTGGACTGTGGTAGACAAGCTTCATGAGTATCTATATGGAGCCGAGTTTGAAGTACAGACTGATAACAACCCTCTCACCTATGTGTTGACCACAGCTAAATTAGATGCTACAGGACATCGATGGTTGGCGGCCCTTGCTAATTACAGATTCAGTCTCAAGTACCGTCAAGGCATGGCCAATCAGGATGCAGATGGGCTTTCTAGAAGACCTCATGATGTGTTGCAGCCGGAAGATGAGTGGCTAGAGGTTCCAGCCCCAGGTGTGAGAGCCATGTGTCAAGGTCTACAATGCGAGATTCGGACGTTCTGTGCTGCTGAAAAGCTAGGACTATCACATGAAGCAATTCCTCAGAGGTACTCAGTGGCGTAGCTACAAACCTCTGGGCCCCGATGCGGAATCTGGATGTGCCCCCCGCCCCCGGCAACAATAGCCCCCCCCCCCCCCCAGCAACAGCCCCCCCTCCCCCGGCAACACCCGACACACACACATATCCGAATCCCTATTGCCAGCTATAGGTCCCCACAGTATAGGTAGCCAGGCATAGGTAAGCCAGTATAGTTGCCCCCGGTATAGGTTAGCCAGGTAGGTGCCTCCAGCATAGGTAGCCAGTATAGTTGCCCCCAGTATAGGTTAGATAGGCAGGCGCCGCCGGTATAAGTTAGATAAGTTAGACAGGTGCCCCCAGTACAGGTTAACTAGGTGGGTGCCTCTAATATAGGTAGCCAGAATAGTTGCCCCCAGCATAGGTTAGATAGGTAGGTTCTCCCAGTATAGGTTAGTTAGGTAGGTGCCTCCAATATAGGTAGCCAGTATAGTTGCCACCTGTATAGGCTAGCTAGGTGCCCCCAATACAGGTTAGATAAGTAAGTGCCCCCAGTATAGGTTAGATAGGTAGGTGCCCCCAGTATAGGTTAGATAGGTAGGTGCCCCCCAGTATAGGTTAGATTAGGTAGCTGTCCCCCAGTATAGGTTAGATGAGGTAGGTGCCCCCCAGTATAGGTTAGATAGGTAGGTGCCCCCCAGTATAGGTTAGATTAGGTAGGTGCCCCCCAGTATAAGGTTAGATTAGGTAGGTGCCCCCCAGTATAGGTTAGATTAGGTAGGTGCCCCCCAGTATAGGTTAGATTAGGTAGCTGCCCCCAGTATAGGTTAGATTAGGTAGCTGCCCCCCAGGATAGATTAGGTAGCTGCCCCCCAGGATAGATTAGGTAGCTGCCCCCAGGATAGATTAGGTAGCTGCCCCCCCCCCCCCAGGATAGATTAGGTAGGTAGCTGACCCCCAGGATAGGGTAGAGTAGGTAGCTGCCCCCCTAGGATAGATTAGGTAGGTAGCTGCCCCCCCCCCCAAGGAAAGATTAGGTAGGTAGCTGCCCCCCCAGGATAGATTAGGTAGGTAGCTGCCCCCCCCCCCCCAGGAAAGATTAGGTAGGTAGCTGCCCCCCCAGGATAGATTAGGTAGGTAGCTGCCCCCCCAGGATAGATTAGGTAGGTAGCTGCCCCCCCCCCAGGATAGATTAGGTACGTAGCTGCCCCTTAGGATAGATTAGGTAGCTGCCCCCCCAGGATAGATTAGGTAGGTAGCTGCCCCCCAGGATAGATTAGGTAGCTGCCCCCCAGGATAGATTAGGTAGCTGCCCCCCAGGATAGATTAGGTAGGTAGCTGCCCCCCAGGATAGGGTAGAGTAGGTAGCTGCCCCCCAGGATAGATTAGGTAGGTAGCTGCCCCCCCCCCAGGAAAGATTAGGTAGGTAGCTGCCCCCCCAGGATAGATTAGGTAGGTAGCTGCCCCCCCCCCCCAGGAAAGATTAGGTAGGTAGCTGCCCCCCCAGGATAGATTAGGTAGGTAGCTGCCCCCCAGGATAGATTAGGTAGGTAGCTGCCCCCCCAGGATAGATTAGGTAGGTAGCTGCCCCCCAGGATAGATTAGGTAGCTGCCTCCCCCCAGGATAAATTAGGTAGGTGGCTGCCCCCCAGGATAGATTAGGTAGCTGCCCCCCCAGGATAGATTAGGTAGGTAGCTGCCCCCCAGGATAGATTAGGTAGCTGCCCCCCTAACTGCACACTGACTGTGACAGACTGGCAGCTCTCTCGAGTCTCTCTAGGTAGATGGGAGGAGCTAGGCCTGCCGCTGCCAGCCAGAGATCAGTGAGTGAGGGCTGAGGGAGGGGGGCAGGGGGCTGTACAGGCTGCGGAGAGTGATGTCTCAGACAGTCGTCTCACTCACCGCAGTAGATTAGAGGCCAGCCAGCACCAGACAGGAGAGAGCGAGTGACGTCATTAGTCACAGACAGTGACATGAGTCATCTCGCCAGACGCTCCGCCGGCCGCCGCTAATGACTGTGCAGTTGTCACTGCTGTGACTGTCTCTGCTGCTGACGCTGGGGAGGAGGGAGGCGGAGCCAGCCGAGGGAGATAATCTTCTGCACTCTGCTCTGCCGGAGCCGGCGCCGCCGCAATTAGTAAGGAATGGACGCCGGTCGGCCCGGCAGCACCCACACAATCTAGTACCATACATTATGCAAACAGGGAGGGGGGGCCCGGCGGCCGGGCCCCCCCTCGAGGCTTCAGGCGGCGGGCCCAGTCGCCAATGCGACCTCTGCGACCTCTATTGCTACGCCCCTGGAGGTACTGCAATATGGTGACATTGAAAAGCACTTCATTACCTGCACTGAGTTTGTCAGATCTGCGTCACGATCAAGCTGAGGATACACTCTGCCGGGGTTTCAAAAAGGCTCTACATGGGAATAACCAAAACCACCTAAAAGATATCAACCATCCACTGGTTGGATTATTGCTTAGAGAGTGGAGTCCTCTGAAAATGAAGAATGGTTTGGTGTACCGGTTAGCACCAGCTGCTGAGAACACAGAGAAATGGCAGTTACTGCTACCTGAAAAATACAGGGACATGGTCTGTTCCTCCCTTCATGATGATCATGGGCATTTGGGTGTTGATCGCACCCTGAAGTTGTTGCAGGATCACTTTTACTGGCCGGGTATGAGGCAGGATGTGGAGAATTACTGCCGGTCTTGCTCCAGGTGCGTACAACGGAAGACACAGCCAGTGCAAGCTGCACCATTGGGACATCTACAAAGCCAAGGACCAATGGACTTAGTGTGCATTGACTTCTTATGTATCGAGCCTGATGAGGGTGGGTTTGCCAATGTCTTGGTGGTCACCGACCATTATACCAGGTATGCCCAGGCCTTCCCTACTAGGGACCAGAAGGCTATGACAGTAGCAAAGGTACTGGTGGAGAGATACTTCGTACATTATGGCCTCCCGCAACGCATTCACTCAGATCAGGGTCGAGATTTTGAAAGCAAGTTGATACGTGAGTTGCTGAGTTTGTCGGGTGTAAAGAAGACCAGCACTACACCTTATCATCCTCAGGGAGATCCACAACCAGAGAGATTCAACAGAACATTGTTAAATATGTTGGGGACCTTACCCAGTGAGAAGAAGGCTCAATGGAGCAAACATATTGCTGCTGTTATCCATGCCTACAATAGTACTGAGAATGATGCCACTGGATTTTCTCCATACAGAGGCGTAGCTAGGGTTTTCAGCGCCCGGGGACAAAGACTATTAATGCGCCCCCCAAAGTCAAGGTTGCGGCGCGCGTAGCGCGCCGCGCCACAAAGGGGCGTGGTCACATAATAAATGTGGGCGTGGTTATGGGTGGAGCCAAATGTATATGGAGGTTAGCAGGCTCACGCTCACCCACCCTCCCTCAGTATGTACCTTCCAGCATGTTCCAAGACAAATTCAGCAATCATGAGCCCCCCCCATCAAGACAAATTCAGCAATCATGAGACCCCCAACATAACCAACTCAGCAATCATGAGGCCCCCAACAAGACAAATTTAGCAATCATGAGGCCCCCAACAAGACAAATTTAGCAATCATGAGGCCCCCAACAAGACAAATTCAGCGATCTTGAGGCCCCCAACAAATCATGAGGCCCCCAACAAGACAAATTCAGTAACCATGAGGCCCCCAACAAGACAAATTCAGCAGTCATGAGTCACATAAATAGACAGCATTTCACATAAATAGGTAGAATGCCCCCTTAATATGGTAGACACCTCTCACCTGGCAGCAGTTCTCCAAAATACACTCAATCTGACGTGGTTCCCCAAAAATAGGTAGCCCCAGGTCTATAGGTGTCCCCAGAATAGGTGGCCAGCAGTATAGATGTCCCCAGAATAGGTGGCCAGCGGTATAGATGTCCCCAGAATAGGTGGCCAGCGGTATAGATGTCCCCAGAACAGGTAGCCAGGGGTATATGTGCCCAGTATATGTAGGCAGGGATATGTGTGCCCAGTATATGTAGCCAGAGGTATATGTGCCCAGTATATGTAGCCAGGGGTATATATGCCCAGTATATGTAGCCAGGAGAATAATATGTGCCCAGTATATATAGTCAGGCGTATATGTGCCCAGTATATGTAGCCAGGGGTATATATGCCCAGTCCATGTAGCCAGGGGGTATACATGCCCAGTATATGTAGCCAGGGGGTATATATGCCCAGTATATGTAGCCAGGGGGTATATATGCCCAGTATATGTAGCCAGGGGGTATATATGCCCAGTATATGTAGCCAGGGGTATATATGCCCAGAGTAGGTAGCCAGGGGTATATATGCCCAGTATATGTAGCCAGGGGGTATATATGCCCAGTCCATGTAGCCAGGGGGTATATATGCCCAGTCCATGTAGCCAGGGGGTATATATGCCCAGTATATGTAGCCAGGGGTATATATGCCCAGTATATGTAGCCAGGGGGTATATATGCCCAGTCCATGTAGCCAGGGGGTATATATGCCCAGTATATGTAGCCAGGGGGTATATATGCCCAGTATATGTAGCCAGGGGGTATATATGCCCAGTATATGTAGCCAGGGGGTATATATGCCCAGTATATGTAGCCAGGGGGTATATATGCCCAGTAGATGTAGCCAGGGGTATATATGCCCAGTAGATGTAGCCAGGGGTATATATGCCCAGTAGATGTAGCCAGGGGTATATATGCCCAGTAGATGTAGCCAGGGGTATATATGCCCAGTAGATGTAGCCAGGGGTATATATGCCCAGTAGATGTAGCCAGGGGTATATATGCCCAGTAGATGTAGCCAGGGGTATATATGCCCAGTAGATGTAGCCAGGGGTATATATGCCCAGTAGATGTAGCCAGGGGTATATATGCCCAGTAGATGTAGCCAGGGGTATATATGCCCAGTAGATGTAGCCAGGGGGTATATATGCCCAGTAGATGTAGCCAGGGGTATATATGCCCAGTAGATGTAGCCAGGGGTATATATGCCCAGTAGATGTAGCCAGGGGTATATATGCCCAGTAGATGTAGCCAGGGGTATATATGCCCAGTAGATGTAGCCAGGGGTATATGTGCCCAGTAGATGTAGCCAGGGGTATATGTGCCCAGTAGATGTAGCCAGGGGTATATATGCCCAGTAGATGTAGCCAGGGGTATATATGCCCAGTAGATGTAGCCAGGGGGTATATATGCCCAGTAGATGTAGCCAGGGGTATATATGCCCAGAGTAGGTAGCCAGGTGTCCCCCTCCCTGCCTCCCCAGCAGGAGGGGAGCAGCGCAGAGAAGAGGGAGAGCTGCTCTCTCTCCCTCGCTGTCCCCTCCATTAATGTCCGGGTGCTGGCAGCGGCGGGCGGAACTTACCTCCGTCTCGTCGCAGCGCGGATGGATCTGCCGCTACTCTGGTCTAGTCCAGACCAGAGCAGCGGCTGCGGGAACCGAACTTCCGGCCGGCGCTGGAGCGAGACGGAGGTGAGTCTCGCCCGCTGCGCCAGCACCCGGACAATAACGGAGGGGACAGCGATGGAGGGAGGGAGAGCCCTAAGGTGAGAGAAGGGGGGGAGATGGCCCCCTTCTCCACCGTCCGCATAGCTCTCCCTCTTCTCTTCTCTGTGCTGCTCCCCTCCGCAGAAAAAAAAAAAATCAGCTCAGCTGGGCGCCCTTAGGGACCCGGCGCCCGGGGGCACTTGACCTACCCCGACCCCCCCTAGCTCCGCGCCTGTCTCCATACTTTCTGATGTTTGGGCGGGAGGCCCGATTGCCAATTGACACTGTTTTTGGGACTTCTTGTGATGATACAACAACAGTCTCTTACAAGGGGTATGTGGAGCGTCTCCAAAAGAGCCTGAAGACTGCTTATGAAAAAGCTCAAGAGGCTGCAGAAAGGCGGGGACAGCAGAATAAGGCCAGGTACGACCAAAGAATCCGGATTCATGATTTAAAGCCAGGTGATCGTGTGTTGTTAAGAAATCTGGGGATCCCTGGGAAACACAAGCTTGCTGATCGCTGGAGTTCGCAGGTGTATGAGGTGTGTTCTCAACTGCCAGGTATTCCAGTATATCAGATTTGGCCAGAAGGACAAAGTGGGCCTGTGAAGTCATGGCACCGCAATAACCTGTTACCACTGGGGCAAGCAATGAGAATGCCTGATCCTGTGGCAGCTGAGCATGATCAAGATCGTCAGTTGAGGAGGTCACAGCGGTTAGCCACACAGAAGGGGAGCATGGCAGCATCACCTGAGTGTGACCACAACACTGAAGAAGATGATGAAGAGTGGGGATGGGACGCACCCCCAGTAGGAAGATTTGTTTGGGGTCCTCTTGAGAATTTCCTAGATTTGAGGCCTGAAGATGTGAGTGTGCCACAGACTAGTCCAGATGTAGTGGAGAAAGATGCTGAGGAGAGCCAACTCAGAGTAGAAGCGCCCGAGTTTGTCCCATCGAGCAGTCTGGAACAAAATGTTTCAGGCAATCTAGAAGACCTGGTGACTGAAAGTGATACAGATGGTACTCTTCTTCCAGACAAAGTTGAGGAAGAATTGCAACCTGTAGATATTTTGAAGGATAAAGAACCAGAAAGTCATACAATAATAGAACAAGAAATTAAGGAAGAAAATGTCCAAGAAAGTCCATTGGAGAGAAAGGAGCCCCGACAAATTAGAGCTCCTAAAAGATTAACTTATGACTCTTTGGGGAACTGCAGTGAAGAGAGAGTATGTGCTTCACACCGAGAGATCAACGCCCATGTTCCCAAAACCATGAACGCAGGTCTTTCATGTGGCACCCTGTCTCCCTGTGGAGCCAAAGTACCTAGTGCTAGTTGGTGGGTTCCCTTTAGTTATGGTCAGTATATCCAGACCATTTAGGTATGTCTATAGCTGTGAATTAAAGAAAAGTTGTGTAACTTTCCGTACTTGAGAGGACCCAAGCTTTTCAAGTGGGGGGAGAATGTAACACCATATAATGTGCTGTTATTGTTATGTTATATACTGCTACCTTTAGAGAGCATAGTTCCTTTAAGACTGCAGAGAATTCTGGAAGAGAGGTTGGAGTGAGGAGAGGCTGCTGGGAGCTGAGGTGTGGCTGGTGTGTCTAGAGCCTGGGAGAGAGGTCTGGAGGGACTGAGACTGGATTTTCAGGCCTAAATCCATCAGACTGGCTTCCATTTGATTGCTGAGTGTGAAGAAGGGATCTTGTGACACAGATTTGCTGCACCCTGAGCTGAATCTTGCTGCTGGATCTTGGTGAAAGGATACAGCTGCCGGACCACAACTGTGTGAACCTGTGAGGTTGGTGGAGTCTGGATTGTACAAGCCGTGTGGACTTCAGAAGGAACCATTTTAGCTGGATTACAAAGAATCTCAGTCTCCTCAAAACTGCTGCTTGTGAGTTCTATACCTGCTGAGTGACCATTATCAGGGACTGGCCCTGCACCTCATGGTAGGAACTATCTTTGCAGTGATAGAGGGGCATTAACCTGGCTGAGAGGTTTGGGAGTCATACCACTCCTCTTACAACAAACTGTGGACAGTGTATGTCAGGACTGTTTGCCATAGCTTGCCATTCTGAACTGTAGCCTGGTTTACCTGCCCCCTCTCACATCACTGGCATCTATGCTGTTATTGCTGAGTGCATCAGGAGTCTACTTGCTGCTGCAGCTTCTTCACAAGGCGCCCAACTGTGCACATAACGTTCCTTTAAGGGGTACCCCGAGTGCAGAACTGCATTATAGCCCACTGGCCAGTCGGGAGTTAAATAACGTTGTGTTACTGATTGCATTTTCTTACGTTTGTCTCTTTGCTATGGTTGTGCGTCTTTCGCCAGTGTAATGTGCACTTCTTTACAGTGACACTGGAGGGGCGCAAGAGGTTACTACTGTGTGTTGATTACAGTTTCTTAAGCTTGTCCCTTTGCTGCGGTGCGTTCTGCGCCAGTCTAGTGTACACTTGTTTAGAGTGACACTGGAGGGGCACAGGAGGTGGCTACTTTGGACATACACTTTCTATGCACTTTGAATGTGTGAAGCACATTTCTTTTATTGTTATGATCTTGCTGAGTTAACAAGTGTGTGATTAGTGCTATATTTTCTATTGCTTACTTCACCCCATTAGATCACGTTGGTCTGTGGGGAATAAATATATTGCATTGATACTGGTGTCTGCATGATTCTGGGAGGCAGGGTGCCACTGGAGGCGGTATCCACTAAGAGGCCCCGTTACATTCATTAGCGATCAGAGTCTGTCTCGCTACACCTGGATAAGGACTTGCAAGAACTCTGCCTGGACTGACATGTGGCTAGTACTGACCACGCTATGTCTTAAGTCCCTGAACTGTATAACTATTGCTCCAGTTGCAGTCATCTGACTCTCATCTGGATTGCCTCATCCTCCAGGCCTCAGGTGACTATTATACTCGTGATACTGTGCCTTGTATGATTGTTATTGGTTCTGTTTGGTGGATACTATCTGTCAGTCTGTATGCTACATCTACCTGCACGGTTATTGTAGTTCTGTGCGAAGTAGGAGTTTGTGCAGGTGTTACGGGCTGGGCTATAGGTCAGTCATATGGACATACAGCCTGACCTATAGTCCTTGACCAGACAAGCCTGACAACAGATTCTCTTTAAGGACAATCTCTCTTAGCGAGAAATAGAGACATTTATGGAAACACAGTGTCAGTAGAACATTTTGCGTACCTTCCACAAGGCCATAGAGCAATAGAAGCTCATATGCCAGATGGGCTGACGGGAGTGCCAGCAAAACATGAGGTTTGTTATGCAGGGCCGGCCCTAGACTTTTTGCCGCCTGAGGCAAATTTATAAAAAAAATTGCTGCCGCCGCCCTCGCCGAGCCGGATGGGTAGCGGGCAGGATGGGGGTATTGGGCCTAGCGTTGGACGGCGATGCAGGAAGTGACGTCAGTGGAGCGAACGCTGGAACGCGGATAAGGTGAGTCCTCCCCGCCCGTTCCTCTTACGATTGGGCATCGGCTGCTTCCTATTACAGCTGGAGGGGAGCGCAGATCGGGGGAACCAGGCGAGGCCCAATACCGCTAGGCTCAATACCCCCGTCCTGCCCGCTACCCCTCCGGCTCGGCGGCCGGCCCCCCCGCACCCACGGACGGGCGGGTGCTGCCCCCAGAAGTTTGCCGCCTGAGGCAAACGTTTCACTCGCCTCATGAGCGAGCGGCCCTGTTGTTATGCTTTGAACAGAAAACCTGGTCATCGAGACCCGTAATCCATATTTAATTGGGACATATTACCTCATTTTCGGGGTATTGGTTCCTTATCAGACATGCTGCATTTATGTCTGTGCAGTGTCCTGTCAGTCATATAACCACAGGGGCCAATAGTTTGCTCCTGTGATCTTCTACAGGTGATTGACAGATGTGACATTTTTTATTTCTTTATTGTATTTATAAAGCGCCAACATATTACACAGCGCTGCATTAGTTTAGGTTACAGACAATATTTAGCGGTGGCATACAGCAATACGACAATACAGGAATATGGGATCCATTGAAAAGGGCGCCTCCATAGACATCAATGTTGTTTCTACAAATATGGGCTACAAGGTAGTGAAAAGGGCGCCGTGTTTGGATATAGGCCACAAGCGGGCGCCCTTTTGTAGCCCATATTTTTTTTGGGCTACAGTAAGGCACCCCTTTGTAGCCCATATTTTTTATTCAGATACAAGGTTTTAGGCTACAAGGTTTTTGATTCTGCTACAAAAGGCAGGGGCAAATCCAGGATTTTCAAGGGGGGGGGGGGTTCCTGATAGGTCTCTTTTGGCAAGCCGCACACTACCGCGCATGCGTTTGCCCACAAAATCCACATGATGCACAGCATTTCTCCACAAAATACACACAATGCGCAGTGTTTCCCTACAAAATACACATGATGCAGTAGCGTTTCGCCAAAATATATATAATGTGACAGTGATTAAGTAGCCAGATAACCCCCCTTTATTATGGATAACGAAATTACCCCACCCCTCTTTAGTATAGGTGACCAGATGGCCCCCATTTATCACACAGGTAGCCAGATGAAGCCCCCCCCAGTTAGGATAAGTAACCATATGATCCCCATTTATAGTATATAGCCAGATAACTCCCCGTTCATAGTCCCCAACAGTCCCGATTTGATCGGGACTGTACCGATTTGGGGGGCCCCTCCCGCCATCCCGCGCTGCCCCCCTTCTGTCCCGGCCGCTGGGCAGAGAGAAGGAAAAAAATTGATCGAGGCACCAGCCCCGGGGATCTGCATGCGGGATGGCCGCCGCCGCTATTTATTTCTCCCTCCCTCCCTCCTAATGTGTCCCCCAGTGTCCCCGGCTTCCCCCCCGCACAGTAATATGGGCAGCGGAGCGGGCAGTGAGTCTTACCACTGCCTCTCCGCTGCGTACCGGGATCTCCTCTCATCTCGCTTCCTGTGACGTCACAGGAAGCGAGAAGATCAGAGGAGATCCCGGTACGCAGCGAAGAGGCAGTGGTAAGACTCACTGCCCGCTCTGCTGCCCATATTACTGTGCGGGGGGAAGCCGGGGACACTGGGGGACACATTAGGAGGGAGGGAGAAGGATAATGATGGCGGCGGCGGCCATACATGCCGCATACCGGGCGGGCTGGTGCCTCGATCGGCTTTTTCCCCCCCCTCTCTCTGCCTGGCCACCCCCCTCCTCCTCCTCACCACCACCACCCCGGCACCCTCCCATTTGGGAGTAATTTAATAACAAAATTATTTAAAAAAAAACAAACTTTTTTTCCCCCTGGGGTGGGCGTGACTAGGGGGTTGGGGGCGTGGCCAGGGGTGTGGCCTAATTGTCCCGTTTTGGGACATTGAAATGTTGGGAGGTATGACATTCCCCCTTGTATTTCGCCAGATCCCTCTTGTATATATGGCCAGTGTATATAGTCAGATCCCCTGTATATATAGCCAGAGATCCCCCCCTGTATATACCCATATACCCACTGTATGCAGCCAGATGCCTCCCCCTGCATATAGCCAGTGTATATAGCCAGTTCCCCCTGCATACAGCCAGTGTATATATATAATCGTAATGTGGGCAGCAGCCATCAGAAAATAATCGTAATGTGGGCAGCAGCCAGCAGTCATCAGAAAATAATCGTAAAGTGGGCAGCAGTCACCAGAAAATCACAATGTGGGCAGCAGGCACCAGAAAATCGCAATGTGTGGGCAGCAGTGACCAGAAAATCGTAATGTGGGCAGCAGACACCTGAAAATCGCAATGTGGGCAGCAGACACCTGAAAATCGCAATGTGGGCAGCAGTCATCAGAAAATCGCAATGTGGGCAGCAGTGACCAGAAAATCGTAATGTGGGCAGCAGACACCTGAAAATCGCAATGTGGGCAGCAGACACCTGAAAATCGTAATGTGGGCAGCAGACACCTGAAAATCGCAATGTGGGCAGCAGACACCTGAAAATCATAATGTGGGCAGCAGACAACTAAAAATCGCAATGTGGGCAGCAGTGACCAGAAAATCGTAATGTGGGCAGCAGTGACCAGAAAATCGTAATATGGGCAGCAGACACCTGAAAGTCGTAATATGGGCAGCAGACACCTGAAAATCGCAATGTGGGCAGCAGTGACCAGAAAATCGTAATATGGGCAGCAGACACCTGAATATCGTAATGTGGGCAGCAGACACCTAAAAATCGCAATGTGGGCAGCAGTGACCAGAAAATCGTAATGTGGGCAGCAGACACCTGAAAATCGTAATGTGGGCAGCAGACACCTGAAAATCGTAATGTGGGCAGCAGACACCTGAAAATCGTAATGTGGGCAGCAGAAACTAGAAAAAAAATGCACCTGTGAAAAAAAAACAAATCACTTACCTGACAGAAGTCTTCTCCTCTCCTGGCATCTGGCACCAGCTCCCCGATGATCCTCCTGCAGCACATCTCCCGCGCTGACAGGCAGAGTGCAGGGCTACGGCAAGATGGCTCCCGAAGCCCTGTACTGGAGACACAGTCTCCAGAGCAGGGCTTCGGCAGCCATCTTGCCGTAGCCCTGATCTGCCTCCGGGAGACTGCGGGGCTGCGGGGAAGAAGCAGCATATCTGGCTGGGGGGTCCCTCAATAGGGAGGGTGACAGCGCTCCCCCCCCACACGGCTAGCGGGCCCCGGGCCCCCCTACTGCGCACACACATGAGCAAGCGGCAGCTGCTGTATTACATTCAGTGGCTGCCGCTGCTCAAATTCCGGAGGCACTTCCGGTCTAGGTGCAAGGGGGTGGTTCCAGACACCCGGAACAACCCCTTCCGTGCGCTAGTGAAAGGGTACCCTTTAATAGCCGAGATTTTTGATTTGAGGGTGCAGGGGAGATTAGGATTAGGCATCACAAGCAGGGGGGGCTCTTAGGGTTAAGCACCACCTGGGGGGTCTTAGGTAGAGATGCCCCAAACCTCCCATTTTCAGGTCGAGAACCTCCACAAACATTCACGAACATGCAAACTTTTGAGAACCGCAATACACTTCAAAGGGGAGTCAAACTTTGAAAACTAGAAACATTTATGATGGCCACAAAAGTGATGGAAAAGATGATTCAAGGGGTCTAACACCTGGAGGGGGGCATGGTGGAGTGGGATAGACGCCAACATTTGACGCAAAGCAGCGCTTTAAGGGCAGAAATCATATTGAATGCTAAATTGCAGGCCTAAAGTGCTTTAAAACATCTTGCATGTGTATACATCAATCAGGGAGTGTAATTAGAGTACTGCTTCACACTGACACACCAAACTCACTGTGTAATGCACGGCAAACAGCTGTTTGCGTAGTGATGGCCGCCTGGGAATGCAGGCCATGGCGGTTTTCAAGCCCATATGGTCGCCGGGCTGTGGTAGCTCAATGATAGAACAGTGACTGTCCAGCTGATTAAATTTGGTCAGTCCACAATGAAGCAACGACCTTACTATCTTGGGTGTGCCCGCCCCGAGACACTCATATAGCTTCATTGTGATACGCAAGCCCCTCCACCGCGGCAAGGTAAAGATCATGAAGGGGAATTGGCACATGTACATGCCTTTTGTTTTGTTGTTGCAGCTGCAGTGCAGCCAGAAAAATTGGGCAACATGTACACGCACCAGAAAAATTATTATAGCGGCAGCGGCATTAAAAATTCAGGAATCCACCTGAAGTCCTGGACCCTGTTGGTGGTGGTGGAGAAGGCAGTCAAGCGGCCTGCGGGCAGAGGTGCTGTGTGGGGAGTGACTCAGTCTTGGGGCAGGCAGTCACACGGCGTGCAGTCAGAGATGCTGTGTGTGGGGACTGACTTAGTCTTGGGGCGGGCAGTAGGCCTCCGGGATCCATGCCTCATTCATTTTGATAAAGGTGAGGTACTGAACACTTTTGTGACTTATGCGACTTCTCTTCTCAGTGACAACGCCTCCAGCTGCGCTAAATGTCCTTTCTGACAGGACGCTTGAGGCAGGGCAAGACAGAAGTTGGATGGCAAATTGGGACAGCTCTGGCCACAGGTCAAGCCTGTGCATCCAGTAGTCCAAGGGTTCATCGTTGCTCACAGTGTCTACATCCACACTTAAGGCCAGGTAGTCGGCTACCTGCCGGTCCAGGCATTGGAGGGTGGATCTGGAAGGGCTAAGGTGAGGCGTTGGACTAAAGAATGTCCACATGTCCGACATCACCATGAGATCGCTGAAGCGTCCTGTCCTTGCCTGCGTGGACATGGAAGAAGGATTACTGGCAGTGGTACCTTTATTGCGTTGTGCTGTGACATCACCCTTAAAAGCAATGTAAAGCATAGTTGCCAGCTTGTTCTGCAAGTGCTGCATCCTTTCTGCCTTCAGATGAGTTGGTAACATGTCCGCCACTTTGTGCCTAAACCGAGGGTCTAGTAGCGTGGCCACACAGTACAGCTCATTCCCCTTGAGTTTTTTTATACGGGGGTCCCTCAACAGGCTGGAAAGCATGAAAGACACCATCTGCGAAACATCTGGTTCTGATGAGATTTAATCCCACAACGCTTCCTCCCGTAACTGTTCCTGTTCATGCTCCTCCACAGCTTGATCCACCACTCTACGCACGGCATGCTCCAGGAAGTAACCGTACAGGATCAAGTCGCTAATGGTGCCTTCACTGCGACTCACCAAGTTGGTCACCTCCTCAAACGGCCGCATGAGCCTACATGCATTTTGCATGAGTGTCCAGTTGTTGGGCCAGAACATCCCCATCTCCCCAGACTGTATCCTTCTACTGTAGTTGTAGGGGTACTGGGTGACGGCTTTCTCCTGTTCTAGCAGGCTATAGAACATAAGGAGGGTCGAATTCCAGCGAGTCGGGCTATCGCAAATCAGGCGTCTCACCAGCAACTTGTTTCTCTGCTGAATGTCCGCAAAGCGTGCCATGTCCGTGTAAGACCACCTGAAATGCCCACACAACTTCCTGGCCTGCTTCAGGATGTCCTCTAAGCCTGGGTACTTTGACACAAATCTTTGAATGACTAGATTCAGCACATGTGCCATGCAGGGTACATGTGTCAGCTTTCCCAAATTCAAATCGGAAATGAGATTGCTGCCGTTTTCACACACCACGTTGCTCCAGCTGGTGCGGGGTCAGCCACTGATTCACCTGTTTGTTAAGAGCAGCCAGAAGAGCTGCTCCAGTGTGACTTTCCGCTTTGAGACAAGACATGTCTAAAATGGCATGACACCATCATACCTAGCATGCAGCATAGGCCCTGGGGAGCTGGGGCTGTGTAGCTGGAGAGGAGATCGCAGCACCAGTAGAGTTGAACTGCCACTCAGCCGAGGAGGATGACAGCAAAGATGATGTAGCAGGAGAAGAGGAGGTGGCAGGAGGCCTGCCTGCAAGTCGTGGAGTTGTCACAAGTTGGTCCGCTGCACAGCCACGTACTCCCTGTTTGCCATCGGTTACCAGGTTGCCCCAATGGGCTGTGTAAGTAATGTATCTTCCCTGACCGTGCTTGGCAGACCAGGCATCCGTGCCAACGCTGTGTGCCAGAGATGACACCACTTGCCTCTCAACTTCACAGTACAGTTTGGGTATTGCCTTTTTAGAGAAATAATTGTGGCCTGTCATCTTCCACTGCGGTGTCCCAATGGCCACAAATGTAAGGCCTCAGAGTCCACCAGCTGCAATGGTTACAGCTGGTGAGCTAACAGTTCCGCCAAGCCAGCTGTCAGACGCCTGGCAAGGGGGTGACAGACAGAAATTGGCTTCTTCCACTCAAAGATTTCCCACAGACACCTGACTGCTGTGGGCAGAGGAGCAGGAACCGCTCAAGGACCGAGGCGGAGTGAAGGAGGGTGGCTGTGAAGGTGCAAGGGAGAAAGCGGCTTAAGATGCTGCAACTGAAGGAGGAAGAGGAGAAGGAGGGTGGCTTTTCTTTTGTGTGCTGCTTTTCCTCTGGTGCTCTTCCCATTGCAGTTTGTGCCTTTTCTCCATGTGCCTTCATAAGGCAGTTGTCCCTACGTGGGACAGAAAAGGAAAGGAGAAAAGAGAGCACTCTCTGGTGCATTAACCTTTTAATTAACCTCTTCTCAAGGAATAAAATAAAACGTACAAGATTCAATTAGAAAGTTCGCATATCACACAATTTGTGTACATCACCGCTTCTATAAGTTGACAGCACTGCTCTGCGTGCCTCCGCACTGTGGCCAATAGTGAGGGGAACGCAAAGAATTCCAGTGCCCGCGGGACCAGGATCACGGTGGGACCTCAGCAGCTGCCCTGCGCCTATTGCGTCATGACGCGTTTCGGCGTTCCACGCATTTGTCACATCTGACACAGGTGTGGAATGCTGAAACGCGTCATAAAGCAATCGGCGCAGGGCAGCTGCCGAGGTCCCACTGTGATCCTGTTCCCGCGGGCGCTGGAATTCTTGACGTTGAAGGTCATGTTGGCTGGCTGTCCGTAGGTGGCGATACATGGCGCCGGACACTGCCACCAGCTGTTTCTGACGACGAGCACCCCCTGCTTCTTTCAGGAACTCGTCTCCTCCTACTCCTCTCTGACTTCCCCTCTGAACTTTCCCCCTGTTCATCTCCTCTATTGGGAACATACGTAGCATTCGTATCATTGTCATCATCATAATCCTCCTGCCAAGCTTTGTTGCCTCAGACACCTCCAAAACTGCACCAACAGCAGGTACTTCATCATCCTTCTCCTCACACGTTACGTCCATAGTGTCGCCTAACTCACACATATGAGGTAGTGTAACTTGCTTAGCGCCTTCATCTGGTTGTAACAATGGGTGTGCATCAGTGATTTCCCCACCAAATAACTCCTGTGAACTGTCAAATGTAGTGGATGTGGTACTTGGAATAGCGCTGGTGGCTGCGGAAGATGAGGTGTTCTGTGTTAAAAAGTCAACCACGTCCTGACAATCTTGGGAGTTGATGGGACGTGCCTTCTTCTGAGCACTGTACTTTGGTCCAGGGCCGCACGAAATCACATCAGCACGACCTCACACAGACGTGCCGGGTGGCCTGCCTCTGGGTCTGACTCTACCTCTGCCTCTCCCTGTTTTGTCCGTTTTGTCCATATCGGGGGGCATGGAGTGAAAGGTATGCACTGACTTGACTAATACAATGTTCAGTCACACAGGTGCAGTTAACAGATATGCATGGAGTGGTATATCACACTGCGTGCACTCACGTAGGTAGGTGGGTGCACTGAACACAACAGGGAGGTATATGCAGTGATGGATATTACAAATGTGCACCTGTCAAAAACACAGGTACCGGACAGGCACCGTGACACTGCGTGCGCTCACGTAGGTAGGTGGCTGCACTGTGAACAGGTAGGTATATGCAATGATGGGTATTACAATGTGTACCTGTCACACACAGACAGGTACCGAGCAGGTACAGTGACACTGCGTGCGCTCACGTAGGTAGGTGGGTGCACTGAAGTGAACAACAGGTAGTAGGTATATGCAGTGATGGGTATTATCATGTGCACCTGGCACGGCAGTAATTATACCACCAAGGGGCCAAAGGCCAGCTGCAACTGACTGACAGGGCTGTATATAATGCAAGTGGGCCACACACACACAGAAAAATAGATCACAAGAACAAGATTAACTCTCTAAAGAGCTGTTGAGGGGTGCATTTTTAGCAATAAGAATCAGCAAGGAGCAAGCTAACAAGCCTATAAAAGCCTAACTAAGCTTTCCCTATAGGTCTCAGCACAACCGGTCTCCCTTAATGCAGGCACACGAGTGAGTGAAAAGCCTGACACTGCCTGTTTTTTATAAGGGGGGAGTGGCTCCAGGAGGGAGTGTAGCCTGATTGGCTACAATGTGCCTGCTGACTGTGATGTAGAGGGTCAAAGTTGAACCTCATGATGCACTATGGGGCGAACCGAACTTCCAGAAAAATTTCCGGTTCTCCGCAATCGTGAAACCCAGAAGTTTGCCGGGAACCGTTCGCCGGCGAACCGTTCGGGCCATCTCTACCTCTCAACTTCATGGTACAGTTTGGGTATTGCCTTTTTGGAGATATAATTGCGGCCTGGTATCTTCCACTGCGGTGTCCCAATGGCCACAAATTTTCGGAAAGCCTCAGTCCACCAGCTGGTATGATAACATTTGGCGGGTTAACAGTTCCGCCAAGCCAGCTGTCAGACTCCAGGCAAGGGGCTGAATGGCAGACATTGGCTTCTTCCACTCAAAGATTTCCCTCACGGACACTTGGTTGCTGTTGACAGAGGAGCAGGAACCACTCAAGGTGAGAGGTGGAGTGGAGGAGGGAGGCTGTGATTGTAAAGGTGCAAGGGAGAAAGCATCTGAAGAAGATGATGCACCTGAAGGAGGAAGAGAAGGGGGGTGGCTTTGCTTTTGTGTGCTGCTTTTCCTCAGGTGGTCTTCCCATTGCAGTTTGTGCCTTTTCTGCATGTGCCTTCGTAAGGCAGTTGTCCCGACGTGGGTGTTGGCCTTTTCACGGCTCAATTTTTGGTGGCAGAGAGTACAGATGGCATTGCTCTACATTTTTGCATACACACTAAAACATTTCCACACTGCTGAGCCACCCTAGGGTGTGGGTACTATGGTGGCGTCAGCAGCTGACATTGAAGGGCATGCTGGCTGGCTGTTCATAGGTGGCGATACATGGTCAGTGCCACCAGCTGTTTCTGATGACGAGCTCCCCCTGCTTCTTTCAGCAACTCGTCTCCTCCTACTCCTCTCTGACTCCCCCTCTGAACTGTCCCCTTGGTCATCGTGTCTCTTAGGATCTAACGTGCCTTATCCATGGCAGTATCATCATCATCACAATCATCCTCCAAAGCTTCGCTTGAATCAGACACCTCCAAAACTGCACTAACAGCAGGTACTTCATCATTCTCCTCCTCACACCTTACGTCCACAGTGTCGCCTAACTCAGACATATGAGGTGGTGTAACTTGCTTAGCACCTTCATCTTGTTGTAACAATAATGGCGGTGGATAAGTGATTTTCCCCACCAAATAACTCCTGCGAAGTGTAAAATGTAGCGGATGTGGTACTTGGAGTAGCGCTGGTGGCTGCGGAAGATGAGGTGTTCTGTGTTAAATAGTCAACCACGTCCTGACAAGCTTGGAAGTTGATGGGACGTGCCTTCTTCTGAGCACTGTACTTTGGTCTAGGGCCGCACAAAATCATGTCAGCATGACCTCGAACAGACCTGCTGGGTGACCTGCCTCTTGGTCTGCCTCTGCCTGTTGTTTTGTCCATATCGGGGGGGGGGTGAAGTGAAAGGTATGCACTGACTTGACTAATACAATATGCAGTCACACAGGTGCAGTGAAAGGTAGCAGTGATTGGTATTACAATACAATGTGCAGCTGTCACACAGGTGCAGTTAACAGGTATGTACGGACTGGTATACTAAACAGCGTGCGGTCACACAGGTGCAGTGAACAGGTATGCAGGGATTGGTACTACAAATGTGCAGCTGTCACACACAGGTACCGTAAACAGGTGCATTGACTGGTGGTATATTACACTGCTTGCGCTCACATAGGTGCATTGAACAGGTTACAGGTATGCACTGCAGTGATTGGAATTACAAATGTGCACCTATCACACACACACACACAGGTACCATGAACATTGTGACCTCCTTGTTGATACTTTTTGAATTGCAGAGCGCTGAAAAGTTATTTTAAACAGAAGATGAAAAATTATCTCCTAGGACGAAACTTAGGAGATAAAGTGAATTGAAAAAGGGCCACAGTGTTTTAAAATCTTATTGGTGAGATTGACTATGAAGGGATCTCAGGCAAATCATATTCCTAAACATTATTAAAGTTACTGACAGCGCAAACCCACCTGACCTTAACACTAACCTGTAACTAAATTTACTATAGCCCAACCTTCATAAACTGTATCAAACTGTACTAATCTGTAGTATTGTGTCCAAGTAGGTAAATTCTACGTCTATTGTTATTTACATCACACTATGCTATTCACACTGGTAGAATAAGGCTACAGATTACAAAGAAGACTGAGGCCAGTTTCACACTGCTAAACCGCGTTAGTAGTGTGGCCCGGGGGGCCGGACTACATCGCCCAAAAAAGGCTTTCAGGGATTATCGCGTTAGTACGCAGTAATCCTCGTCTGGCAGCCGGCCAAGCCGAAAGTGATGCTCACTTCCTGTGGCCGAAGCGATCACTTGTGTGGAAGTGTTTTGCTAAAAAATACGCTGCCACGCATGTGTGATGCGTAAAACTTGCGTGTTTTTTTTCTCTCTCCTTTGCTGGCTGTCCTACACAGGCTAGCTGTAATCATCCTGGCAGCAGGAGGGGTGGAGCTACATGTGGCCTGTGTGTGCTCCTCTCCTCCCTATCTACTGCATTGAGAATAACTACAGAGATAACTTAAAGAGAACCTGTACTGAGTAAAAATATTTAAAATAAACATATGAGGTAACTTCAAATGAACATTACATAGTTACCTTGCCATCAGTTCCTCTCAGAAGCTCACCATTTTCTTCTGACAATAATCCCTTCCAGTTCTGACAATATTTTGTCAGATCAGAAATATATCAGTTGCTGTCAGTAAAATATCAGTTGCTGTCAGTTATAGCTGAGAGGAAAACTGGTGTACCAGGTAATGTCCATGTTTCCCTATGGCTCAAGTGGGCGATGTTACAGTTTAACTGTGTGGTGACAGAGAAAGCGGTTATGGGTAATGACCATTTTCAAAATGGAGGACGGAAAATTCCCTTGATCACAGTGAACAAACAGGACGCGGGACAGGAGAAAGACACTGAGGAGTAGACTACATGGAAGGTACCGTATTTTTCGGACTATAAGACGCACTTTTTCTCCTCCAAAAGTGGGGGGGAAAAGTAAGTGCATCTTATAGTCCGAATACTCCATTTTCGTACCTGCGTCTCAATCCCTGTGTCTGCCAGTGTGTTAGCCCCGCATCTCATCACTGTGTTACCCGTGTTCCCTTTTATCCCCAATGTCCTATTCCTCCATCCTGTGTCCGCCAGTGTGATACATACTTGTAGCTGGGCTGTGTTCCCGCTCATTTATTCCCCGATGTCCTTCTCCTCTATCCCCGTGTCCTCCATCATTTATTCCCCGATCCAGATGTCCTTCTCCTCTATCCCCGTGTCCTCCATCATTTATTCCCCGATCGCGATGTCCTTCTTCTCTATCCCCGTGTCCTCTATTTTTTTTCCCCCGATCGCGATGTCCTTCTCCTCCATCCACGTGTCTGCCAGCGGTTTAGACACAAACTTTCAGCCGGCGCAGCTTCCTCCATTAAAGAGTCGCTGCACAGCTTTGCCGATCTACGAGCCAATCAGGCGGGGGGCGCTGCCCCAGACCGCCAATCACGCTGCTTAAAGTTTCCTGGTCCAGTCAAACAGCACCCGGTGGTCCCGAGGGCGGGAGCACAGCCCGTCACTGGGGGGCCAATCACTGCACTCCCTCAGTAGCAGGGAGTGCACTGATTGGCCCCACTGATGGAGCTGTTATCCCGCCTATAGATCAGCAAACTGTGCTTTGACTTTTTAATGGAGGGAGCTGCACGGCTGAAAGTTTGTGTCTAAAACGCTGGCAGACACGTGGATGGAGAAGGACATCGCGATCGGGGGAATAAATGGAGGACACAGGGATAGAGAAGAAGGACATCGCGATTGGGGGAATAAATGGAGGACACGGGGATAGAGGAGAAGGACATCGCGATGGGGGAATAAATGACGCGGGAACACAGCCCAACTACAAGTATGCATCACATGCACTGGCTGACACAGGGACAGAGAAGGAGGACATTGGCAATAGAATGCAAATAAGAGATGGGGGACACAGAGGACACGGGAACAAAGGGATTAAGATGCCTAGCAGATGCCAATGAACATGGTGGACACGGGAATACAGGGCTTGAGATGCCCTGTTACAAGTACAGGCGGACATGGGGATAGAGGAGGGGGTTATTGGGATAAAAGGGACATGAGGGGTAGAGGACACACAGATATAGAACACACTAGAGGACCTGGGGGGTAGAAGGGACACAAGGGGTAGAGGACACACAGATAAAGATGCCAGGCTGCAAGTATTAACGCACTAGAGGACCTTAGGGGGTAGAAGGGACATGAGAGATAGAGGACACGGTGGACACAGGGGTAGAAGACACAGAGGAGACGGGGATGGAGGACAGAGAGAAGAGGGACAGAGAACATGGGAAAGAGGAAGGGGGAAAGAGACACCAGGAGAACAGGGGACACAGGAGGTTCAAGTAAGGCAGAAGGGGGACATAATAATTGGGGGGGGGGGGGGGGAGAAGGTTCATAAGACGCCCTTGCACCAAAGACGCACCAAAGACGCACCAGGTTTAGTAAATTATTTTTCCCTTGGTTTTTATGCTCTAAACCTAGGTGCGTCTTATAGTCCGGAGCGTCTTATAGTCCGAAAAATACGGTAAGTATGACTTGTGTATGCTTATTTTGACTTTTAACTGTCAGTTCAGGTTTTCTTTAAGGACTGAAGTGACAAGACAACACTCTCACTGTGAAAATGTATAACTACATATTATTAAGGCAAGGTTCTTTAGTGAATTAACACTGAAACTGGGAGAAACTGGACAAACTCTGTGCAAACGTATGAATGGACACAGGCACACCATTAATGATACCAAATCTGGACTCCCAGTTGCTACACACTTTCGGTCCAACGGACACAGCATGGATGATCTTCGTGTCACTGCCCTGAAGGGTGGCTTCAAAACGTCAAATGATCGATTAATAGCAGAAACAAAATTTATAAATTGGTTCAAAGCTGTGGAGAACGGTTTGAATAAGGACAACAACTTCTTATATTGGTATGAGGCGGATGATATTTAAACTTTCTCAGCCATTCTAGCTGAACTTGTGAACTAAGAATTTACGATACCTCTGGGTCAATCCTAAACCAGGTCTGTGAGCATGGAGTAAACAAGGATGCTTATCTTAGCTAACAACCTTTAACCCCATTTAGATGGTCTGTTTGAATTAAGGCATCTTAATGACATGTATTTATGCTTGAAAAAAATATCTGTTTTCCCTTTTGATGTTGCATGTATATAAGCTGTCTGTACCACCAGCCTGCAAACTAACAGGATATAAGCCCGACGAAGGCTGAAAGGCCGAAAGCTTGCTTATTTTTATTCATTTTTAGTTAGCCAATAAATGGTATCATCCTGATTTAAAACTTCTTGCACTTATAATAAGGATCAATGTGTGGTGATACGTTTTCACTTGCCTTATTTTCACCAGCATGATCTTGTGGCCATTACTGCAGCCAAAGAGATCAGCAGAAATGCCAGGCAGCTGGCATTTTTTAAAATAAATAGATATGGAAATAGCTATGGCAGCCAAACACCATATGCATCTCACTTCAGGTTCCCTTTAACCACTTGCCGACCGCGCACTCATAACGCGCGTCGGCAAAGTGGCAGCTGCAGGACCAGCGACACACATCTGCGTCGCCGGCTGCAGGCTAATTAATCAGGAAACAGCCGCTCGTGCGAGTGGCTACTCCCTGTCAATTCACGGCGGGGGGCTCCGTGAATAGCCTGCAGGCTGCCGTTTGCAGCTCGCAGGCTAAATGTAAACACAAGCGGAAATAATCCGCTTTGTTTACATTTTTACAATGCTGCTAACAGTAGCAGCGTTGTACTAGATCAGCGATCCCCGGCCAATCAGCGGCCGGGGATCGCTGTCACATGACAGGCAGGAGCCTGTTAGAGGCTGCACTGGACAGATCCGTTCCTGTGCAGCCTCCGATCTCCGGGACAGGGAGGGAGAAGAGGGAGAGGGGGAATCCTGCGGTGGAGGGGGCTTTGAGGTGCCCCCCCTGCCACCCACAGGCATGCAGGAGCGATCAGACACCCCCCAGCACATTATCCCCCTAGTGGGGAAAAAAGGGGGGCGATCTGGGTAGTCCCACCCAGCACAGACCTTAGTAATCAGCACTGGTCCTTAAGGGGGGGTAAAGGCTGAGTCCTGAAGTGGTTAAAGGGGTTCTGTGGAGTCCTTCAATAAACAAAAACAGACACTTACCTGGGGCTTCTATCAGCCCCCTATAGCTGTCATGTCCTATGCTGTCCTCCTCCCATCATCCATTCCCCGCTGCCGGCACCAGTCAATTATTCGTCTAACAAGACGACTAATGCGCACTCCCGCTAGCATCTCCGGGAGCTTACTGCACAGGCGCAGTACAAGGTTTTCTTGTACTGCGCCTGCGTAGTAAGCTCCCAGAGACACGAGTGGGAGCACGCACACAGCCGCGTGGCGCGTAATTAGACCTGGACCGGCAGTGATGGGAGGAGGGACATGACAGCTACAGGGGGCTGATAGAAGCCCCAGGTAAGTGTCTGTTTTTGTTTATTAAAGGACTCCACAGAACCCCTTTAAGAAAGATGCAAAGAAAACTGGAGCAAACATGGAGAATTTGCCCAGACTAATCTGTTTTATCTAGCACCTGAAACCTGTTTAGCTGTTTTAGGAAAATTATCCATTTTTGTTTGTTATGATTTTACTTCTATAAGTCAACTCAACTCCATGTCAAAATCATTCAGTAAAAGAAACAAAAGTATTTAAAATTAATTGTCAGAAGACATCTAACAATTGTGGGACACTTTCATATATTATATATCAGAGTTCCTTGTTTGCTTTTTTGTCACTGTATTTTCTTTCCAGAGAATCTCATCAAGAAAGTCCTTTATAAGGGCACAGGCAGTGTCAGCTGCGCCAACTTAGTTTATCTTCTAGCCTGTATTTATACTCTTTATTTATCCTCCTTTGCTGTATGCTCAAAAGAAGAATCATGCAGATGTTCAGACATGACAAAGAGGCATATTAGTCTTTTAATAGATGCTGCCAGGTGGCTCACGGCTCCATCAAAGGTCTGAATATTCTGATTAGAAATCTGTTCTGGCTTTTATAATCTATTTGATATCAGATTATGGAACTAGAACAAGCACACCACTCTTGCCCGTATAGGAATGTACTATGTGAACCACACAGCTATGGGTTAATTGGATAGTGGTTTGTTCTCTTGTCTTGCAGCTCAAGGGTCCTAGGTTCATATCTCACTAGAGACATTATTTGCATGAAGTTTAATGTTCTGCCTGTGTTTGTAGGCTCTTTCCCCAGGTACTTTGGCCAACCTTAAGAGTGAATTAGTATGTTAATTGGTGTTACAGGCCCATCTCCCCAAAAATGTAAGCACTTTGAAAAATGTAAATAAAACAGAATGCAATTATTTGGAATTCATGTAAACAGCAGAAGGTTAACATTGCAGATGTTGGAACTGAGAAATCGTATAGTTTTTCTTTCAGCAGATACAGTATATGTTATTAATATAGAGAAGGGATTCAAACAAAAAGAGACATGGTTGTGCAATAGAAGTCTTATCTTTATTGACAGGTTTTTGTTTTAGGGCTAGGTACAAAACTTACAACCGAAACATAGTTTTTCTCCATACTAACCTTTTTGTTTGGAAGAGATTAAGTTTTTAGCTTTTTCTACCTGGAATGTGACCATTGGGAATCCAAGGAGAGCCTTACCTGCCCAAGTGGAGATTGAAGTTTACTCCCAGCTTTATCAAGTGGCCATCTAGAAGGTGACCCTTCTTTTTGAATACTCTATTCTGATAAAATTTTTCCACAAATTATATTGTATTACACTCAGAGGCTCCTGATCTACTGTTTATCTTTTTTTTTTCTTTCTTGAGGTCCTATTCGAATTCACATTTTCACTTTTAGAACACCACCCATGAAACTCTGCTTGTATTTTTTTTTCTGCTGTTTGGGAAATGCAATGCCAAAAATGTCTCGCCTAAACATTGAAATAGACAATCACCAACAGCCCTATTTAATACTATGGCACTTGTTTGTCCACTGGAAAACTACCAAGAAAATGAGCTCCAAAAGGCTTGACAGATGAATCAGAATCAGTTTATTTCGCCAAATACAGCAAGAGCTATACTCGGAATTATTTGTGGAACACATGGCATAGACATAGTATAGGAAGACAAGACGCACAACACAAACAATTTAGAACTACAGTAATGGTATAGGTCACTAGGTCACTAGTAACAGTCCTGGGTCATCAGTTAGTATTTCTTCCTGCCGTGCAGAAACAGTCCAATGATAATAATAATAATAATGATGATGATGATGATGGCCCCCATATAGACCCTGGGCAGTGAGAACCAGCGCGGGCAGTGGCGAGAACTGACTGAAAGACCTCGCTAGGGCATACCAGTAGGCGGGCCTAACAGGGGGGGGTTGGAGTTTAGCAGCTGAACCGCTTGGGGGAAGAAGGTGTTCTTCCATCTGGTGGTTTTGCATGGTATAGTCCTGTAGCGGCGGCCCAATGGGAGGAGCTTAAAGTAGCGACTGCCTGGATGGGAGGGGTCACGGGAGATCATAGTGGCCCTCTTCATCATCCGAGCAGAGAGGAGGAGATCAAGAGGTGGAAGAGGAGACCCGATGATTCTCTCTGCATCAGTTATGACTCTCTGCAGTTTGTGTTTATCGCTGGCTGTTGCAACCGTGTACCAGACAATGACTGAGGAGCAGAGGATGGATTCTATAGTGGCAGTATAGAAGCTGGTGAGCAGCTCTCTGGGCATGCCGAATCTCTTCAGTTAGCGCAGGAAGAATAACCTCTGCTGCGATTTCTTCAGAATTTTGGTGGTGTTCTGCCCCCACTTCAGGTTGTTAGTGAGAGTCGTGCAGAGGAACCGCACAGATGTCACCCTAGAGACTTCAGTTCCCCCAATGAGGACAGGTGGGAGGCGGGAGGTTTCCTCCTGAAGTCTACAACTAGTTCAACGGTCTTTGCCGCGTTGAGTACTAGGTTATTGTCTCTGCACCAGTTGCAGATTCTCTCGTCTTCGCTGCGGTACTCATGCTCTCCGTTGCTGCCAATTAGGCCGATGATAGTGGTGTCATCTGCAAATTTTAGCTCAATGTCTGAATATGGAGGACAGAAGGAAATACACTAGCATCACCTTTTTGTTACAGTAATATCACTTCATGGGATAGTGAGACATTTAACAAGACATTAGACAAATTTGAATGTCCTTGATAGATATTTTTCTTGATTTTGTATTTTCCCTAGTTTGTTGAACTATTTTAATGGGTACTCATCTGTACAGAAACTAATGTGGATTTTTGTTAAGCTGTCTATGCTGCCTACCTAGTTTTTCTTGTAGCATTACATATATATGTATGCGGGACACTAAGTATCTTGTGGTTCATACAGCATGACACATTGTACTTTTTTTCTGTACGTATTGAAAATTGATATCCTATAGCATTATTATTGTTTTGGATTTTTATAGTGCCCGCATCTTATATGGAGATGTACAATACAGGGAAATAAGTTATAGTGTTGTACTTTTTTCCCAGTTTAAGTGGAATCAGTTTTACCCATTGCGTTATGTTGTATACAGTGGATGTAAAATCTCTTGGTTGCAGCTGTCATTAATTAATTAAATAGGTGGCCTTTACTTATTGATATACCGTGGTGTGTGACATCTGCTCTCCTTCAGTCTGCAGCAGTAGAGGGTAATGCTAAAGATCAGCACACTTTTTTTGCTGAGAGAGAAAAGATTTCCATCTCTAGAGAGTGTTAGGAGTAGGAAGTAGGTACTCAATGCCATAGCAAAGACAAAATGCTGCAACCCCTCTATCATTAAAATAATTCAACTGCCTGTGTTCAATGTATTCAAGTATCCTGAAAAAGTTTTCAGAATACAATGTTCTTAGACAATCTTTCAAGGAATCCAACTTTTGTAATGCTAACAATTTAGGATAGAAGTTTATTTTACGGGCATCATGCATATTTTTTCCTTATGGATTATAAACTGGTTAGATTGGGAATGGATTCTAAAGACAATCTTTTGAAAATAAACAATCAAATAATCTCATTGAGAGATTTAGAACATGAGGGATAGGGGCTATGGTACAGAATTGGCAGCTGCATTGGTTTTACTAGGGGTTGTATCAATAAGCATGGCTTTCATAAGTGCTTTAAAGAGAATAATAGGGCCTATAATTATTATTATTATTATTTAGTATATTGTGCCGACATCTTCTGTAATGCTATACAGATTGACTCATGATCGAATCCCTATCGTAGTCATATGTCTATGTATGTATCATGTAGTTAATGTATGTCTAGGCACAATTTGGGGGAAACCAGTTTATGTATCTGTGTGTTTTTGGGATGTGGGAGGAAACAGGAGTGCCCAGAGGAAATCAACGCAGATACAGGAAATACAAATAAACTCCGTGCAGATAGTGCCTTGGCTGGGATTCAAACCGGGACCCAGCGCTGCAAGGCGAGCGTGCTTATGTTATGTGGTGAGTGTGCAGGGGAGTAGAGATGGCCCGAGGCTTCGCCGGTGAGCACTATTTTGTGAAGATTAGGTATTCGTGCTTGCCGCAAGCAAGCACATGGAGCTATCCAACCCGCCCCCATACATCATCATTGGGCTAAACTTTGACCCCCTTGCATCACAGTCAGCAGACACATGGCAGCCAATCAGCCTGCACTCAGTGCCGTCATGTTCCAGTCTGTCTTCTGCTGGAATAGAGAGAAGAAGAGACAGAGCTTGCTGGAGATAGGGAAAGCATTAGCTAAGCTTGTTTATTTTGATCCTCGCTGGCTGATTGCTGTTTAATCACCCCAAAGAGCCCTTCTGAGGGCTACTTCATCCTTCTGCTGTTTTTTTTTGTGTGTGTGCGCAACACTCCACAGCCCACAGACACCCACCATTGTGCCCAGGGCCCACTACAAGCACAATAGTGCTCCAGGGCCTCTGTTATTATCACTAAATTGTGTTTTAAATGTTGCAGCATATTCTCAGTGTGCTGTCTGGTGCACAGACTTCACACTGGCACACAGCCACACCTGTGCCCATTTCTAGTGTTATCTAAAAAAAGAGAAAACCGAGAGCCCAATATGGTGTAGTATGTTACAGATGATTGGTTAAATGGTTAAGTGAGAGAAATTATACTCACAAACATGGGTTACCATTCAGGCAACCACTATAAAGGCAGGTGAGGAGATTAGGCCTGTCCTCACTCAGGACTAAGAAGTCGCTCTCTGTAGTAAATAATCAAGAAAGGGGGTAGCACTCCTCTCCACCAGGAGTGGACACAGTATGTTGAATGTGAAACAGAGGCGCAAGCAGGATAAAAGTTGATAAAATCTTTAAAAGTGCTTGGAGGAAGTGGTGGACTTGCCTCCCAAAAGCAGACAAGAGATCCTGTCTTCATATAGATCAATACATTTATTATACGGTACACCAAACAGTGCAACGCGTTTTGCAGGTCAAGCCCGCTTCATCAGGCAAAAAATGGGGACAACAGGAAATCTGTATTCACTGAGGCGCTAAATCTATTTCTACAGATTTCCTTTTGTCCCCATTTTTTTGCCTGATGAAGCGGGCTTGACCTGCAAAACGCGTTGCACTGTTGTTTGGGGTACCGTTAATAAATGTATTGATTTATATGAAGACAGGATCTCTTGTCTGCTTTTGGGAGGCAAGTCCCAGACTGTGTGTCTTCTCAGGAGATTGGTAGGCTAGTACAAACTATGAACTTTCAGCTCCTACTTTTATAGGGATAGGATGTAATATGGCTGCCTAATCTGGAATTTCCCTAAATCCCAGGTTCTGATTGGGTGAAACTTTGTGCGTCAATGCTTTATCATGTTTTGAATAGCTAAGTCATAATATTATGGTTTATAAATTCCTTAATTACCTTTCCTTGTGGGAATTAACGTCATTTGGAGTGTTTGACATTTTGACATTTGATATAGGGTCATTTCTGACCATTAAAAATGGACGTCACCAGCCATCTTGTCTGCTGGTTGACTTTTCTTCCCCAGACATTGGACTCCAAAAACATTAAACAATGTCATTTATGACGCATTTCTGATAATGTGTCCTTCTGCTAATTAGTTTGGAATGTGTGTTCTTTCCCAAACAAGAGATAGGGCATGTTGACCCAAACAATCTGTGAATTACAGATATAGTAATGTAATGCTTATTTTTTTTTTTTTTACTTTTTTTTTTTTTATTATTAAGTTTTTGAAAAGAACATCATAGAAAAAGATACACATATTTATGTTACATAATATAACAACCAGTAATATGCGGGAAATTACTACTATACAGTAATCATAATTTACTAATATATGTCAGATATCATAATCAATAACTTAACCCTCCTGGCGGTTAATAAATGCTCAGCTCAGGCTTACTGCCAGGAAGGTTAAGGAAAAGTATTTATATAACACCAGGTTGGTCTATAGAGAAGCAGGCAGTCCAAAGCGTCCAGATCTGATCAAACTCATAGAGGTTGGATTTCAATATGTATGATATTCGCTCCATATGGTATACCGACCATATTCTATTTATCAACCATTGAGAAGATGGCACCAAACCCTTCCAAAATTTAGCTATCATGCACCTATTTGCTACACTAGTCAAAAGTTTGTTTTGATATTTATTCAACCCTGAATAAGATTTACAAAATAATGCCACCAACATGTCCTTACATATCGGGATGTCTAAAATTTCTGAGATAAGACCAAAACATTTGTCCCATGTCCTTTGTACTGTCAGGCATTGCCACCAACAGTGATAGGCATCGGCCATAGGGGCGTTACAATCAACAACTTGGGGTATCTACCGCTCCGAACTTAGCTACGGTAATTTTTTCGGGGTAAGGTACCAATCAAAAAACAATTTATAAGATTTTTGTCTAATTACTATGTTTGAGGAGGCCTTTGCCATATTGTGGAACATCCCACTCCAATCTAGCTCAATTTCGTTACCGTCAGAATAATATGCTGCCCACTTCTCCATAGGAGGAATAACACATGGTAATGTATCGTACCACATAATCCTATATAATCGAGATATGAGGCCAGAGCCATCTAGTCCTTTCAGAAATTCTTTTTCAATATCTGATATCTCCCATCTCGACATACCCTTTATAATACAGTTCATATAGCTTCTTAACTGTAGATAGCAAAAAAAGACCATATCTGGCATATTGTGTAAAGATTTGAGTTGGTCCCATGTAATTATTCTATTATTGACCATCAATTGTCTAAAAGTTAGAATATTCTGGTCTCTCCATATTTCCCATCCTCCCCCATTGGTGGCAAAATGTAATGCAGGGTTCGCAAAAACAGGTTCCAATAATGCATGCGGGTAGCCAGGGGCGTAGCAATAGGGGTTGCAGAGGTTGTGACCGCATCGGGGCCCTTGGGTCAGAGGGGCCCCGAAGGGCCCTCCCTCAACTACAGCATTAGCTCTCTATTGGTCCTGTGCTCATAATAATCACTTCTATAAATACTTTGAATAGTGGTAATCATTAACAAACTGTTCCCCATCCCCTTCTTGTACCTCTGACACTGTAGTTGCCATTGGTAGGTTTTGGTGCGTCGTATCAATTGTTATGTATAGAGTGCTTGGGGGGCCCCATTGTAAATTTTGCATCGGGGCCCACAGCTCTTTAGCTACACCACTGCGGGTAGCAATATTATTTTTTTTTCCACTTTCTCCATTCTGTGATTGCAAAATCTATAATGGGTAAAACAGATGTTTTAACAGATAACTTTTCATGGAAAGGGAGCCACAATAAGTCTTTAATGTTGTATGGTTTAATAATCTGTGCTTCTAGACTTACCCATCTAGGTGCCGATGATCTCATTTCCCAAGCCATATTCTGTGCTAATCTAGCAGCTTTATAATAAAACATAAGGTTGGGCAATCCTGCGCCTCCCTGCTCCCTGGACCTTGCTAAATATGAATATTTTATTCTAGGATGTTTACCGTGCCAAATAAACCTATTTATTTGGCGTTAAAGGGCCGCGATATCCTGTGCCACCAATGGGATCGGAAGTGCTCTAAAAAGATATAATATTTTAGGGAGTATATTCATCTTGACCGCACTTATACGGCCAAAGAGTGATAAAGGATAATCATGCCAAGCTACTAAAAGTTGCCTCAGTTTCTTAATAAGAGGAATATAGTTAGTTCTATATAGGTCTTTTATGTTCGCTGTAATTGTCACCCCCAAATATTTGAGGCCATTAGGTTTCCAATTAAACCCAAAGACCTCATGAAGATCCTGTTGCCGCCTTTCAGAGAGGTATATCGGAATAGCCTGTGACTTGGATGCATTTACTTTAAATCCAGAGACAGTTTAAAACTCATTCAAAATTCTAGTCAAATTAGGTAAAGAGACCTCCGGGTTAGAGAAGGAGAACATAGTATCATCCGCAAATAAGGAGACCAAAAACTCTTCCCCTCCAACCAGGAGACCCTGCACATCCCGAGAGTCCCGCACTCTTACAGCCAGAGGCTCCATACACATGGCAAAGAGCAATGGCGATAAGGGGCACCCTTGTCTTGTGCCATTTTTAATCTTTATTTCCTCAGAAATAATCCCCATATTACACACCTTGGCCGATGGAAAAGTATATAAACACCACACTTCACTCAAAAACTAATGTCCCACCCCAAACCTCTCAAGAGTCATCCACATATATATCGCCAATCTATCCTGTCGAACGCCTTCTCCGCATCCACCGATAGGAGCAGAGAATGCGTCCAACAGGAACCTGTCCAACACAGAAGATCCATTGTGTGTCAATGCTTTATCATGTTTTGAATACCTAAGTCATAATATTATTGTTTATAAATTCCTAATTACCTTATCTTGTGGGAATTAACGTCATTTGGAGTGTTCGACATTTTGACATTTGATATAGGGTCATTTCTGACACAGTTAATTAAAAATGGACGTCACTAGCCATCTTGTCTGCTGGTTGACTTTTTTTCCCCAGACATTGGACTTCCAAAAACATGAAACAATGTCATTTATGACGCATTTCTGATAATGTGTCCTGCTAATTAGTTTGGAATGTGTTTTCTTTCCCAAACAAGAAATAGGGCAAGTTGACCCAAACAAACTGTGAATTACAGATATAGTAATGTAATGCTTATTGAAGTACACAGGGCTTCTAATATACTCATTTAAATATAAAGCTTATTATAAAATTCTTCTTAAAACAATTATATAAGATTAATGTAATAATAAACACCATACAGCAGGAGGTTCCGGACAGCAGTCGTGAAGCCCGCATTGTGTCCAATACACAAGTGGGACAGCACAGTTTTCAACCCAGACACCTCAGAATTTTTTTTTTTTAACAAAAAATGTAGCTATTGTAGTGGCGTAATGGCTAGTGACACATGGCAGCAGCGCATAATTCTGTGGACCCTGGCGGTGGGAACACAGACAGCAGGAGGTTAAATACAACAGCAATAGCAGCAGAAGGAGTGACATTTGGCAGCAGGCAATGTAATGGGCCATGGTCCCTAGCGCTGGTACCGCAGCACCTACAGAACAACCAGGCCAAATTAGCAGGGGACTGAAGGTTGATGTGAAAAAATAATTCCCAGGCACCTAATGTCCTCCTCTCACTGACAACAGGTGCCTGGAACCAGATCCAGGATCCAGGCCTGGTTGATCTTCAAAAATGTGAGTCTGTCCACGGACTCTGTAGACAGACGAGAGCGCTTCTCCGTGACCACGCCTCCGGATGCACTGAAGCACCTCTCGGACAGCACACTGGAAGTGGGGCAAGACAGGACTTCCAGGGCATACTGCGCCAGCTCACTCCAGATCTGCAAGCGCTCGACCCAGTACTCCAAGGCGTCCACAGGCTCCTCGCCGGTGTCAAGCCCACTGAAGGACCCCATGTAGTCAGCCATCATCTGGGTCAGGCGCTGTGTGTGCAGCAGCATCCTCCTCCTCTCTCGGCTGCTCTACCGTTATGTAGAGTGTCTTTGTCAAGGACAGCAGGTCTCCTGGGCGCCTGATGCTGCTGCTGCTGGCTGCAGGCACCGGCTGCTGTGCTGGCTGGACAGGAAAAGAGGGAGTGGAAGGCTGGGGGAAGGCCGAACATCGCCGAACAAGGATCTCCTGCAACTCCCTTGTTCGCTGCTCAGGGTCTCCAGCAGGCAGGAACTGAGCCACCTCCCCCTTCAGCCATGGGTCCAGGATCATGCTGATGCAGGCGTCCTCCCGGGCACACATCTGCTTCACCCTGGGGTCTGTGTGCAGGCACCGCAGCATGTGCGCTGCCATGGGGAACAGGGTGGTCAGTCTAGCAGAAACATCAAAGTCAGCGGCCGCAATGCTGTACTCGTCCTCCTCTGGCCCCTGAGCCTCTTCCTCCTCTCTCCACCCTCGCACCACTGCAGCAGCGCTCCGCTGTTCCCCCTCAACAGCAACGTCCAGGACCTCCAACTCCTCCTCCTACTCTTCCAACAACTCAAAATCCTGCGCCGAAGTGGACTGCACAGGTGGCTGCTGTTCCAGCTGGATCAGGGCCTCCTCTTCCACATCCAGCAGATCACCCAGGGCCCTGTCCAGCAGACAAACAATGGGCACCCACTGGCAGAGGGATGCCCATTCCTCACTGACCAGGTTGGTTCCCTGCAGCAAGGGAGCCAACACCAAGCAGACCTGCTGCATCTGCCCCCACTGTGCGTTGGAGAGGAGCTGGAGTTTGGTGGTGCCGGCGAGCATGGCCTCAATGATGTGGAGGTTGACAGCCCTCCTCTGCTCAACCAGCCACTCCAACATCGTCAGGGTGGAATTCCAGTGAGTTGGCACATCGATGACAAGGCGGTGTCATGGCAGGCCCTCAAGCTGCTGCATGTCGGACAGGTTTGCTGCGGCAGCAGCTGAGCATCGGAAAGTGCTCACAATTTTACGAGTTGCTTCCAACAGATTGTCCATCCCATGGTAGGTGCGCAGGAACTTCTGCACCACCCGGTTCAGGACGTGGGCCAAGCAGGGGACGTGGTCAATTGTCCCCTGCTGATGGCAGCCAGCAGGTTGGCCGCATTGTCGGACACCACCAATCCGACTCTGAGGCCTCTGGGGGTCAGCCACGTCTTCTCCTGCTCCCTCAGGTAGCGGAGCACATTGGCTGCTGTGAGACTGTTCTTCCCCAAGCTTCTCATCTCCAGCAGCGCTTGGCAATGGCGGGCCTTCACGCTGCTGTTGAGGCAGGGTCGGTTGGTGGCGGGAGCTGCTGCTTCTCCCCTGACCCCGTGTGGTGGCACCACATAGTGGACTACTGGTGGTGCTGCTGCTGATGCGCCCGAGGATGGACCTGCTGCTTCCTTGCTGGCTCATTCCACCAGGCTGACCCAGTGGGCCATGACGGACAGGTAGTGGTCTGTCCCAAAACGGTTGCTCCATGAATCCAAGGTGACGTGGATCCGCTCACTCGCGTGATCGAGCGAGCGGCCCATGTTTGCCATAGCAAAGCGGTGCAGTGCTGGGATGGCCGTGCGGGAGAAATAGTGGCAGATGGGAATTTGCCACTCCAGGATCCTATACTGCAGGAGCGTTCTCATGTCACTCCCCTCCTGCACAAAGGAGTATGGCAGGAGCTGGGAGCACATGGCCCGGGCAAGCAACCCGTTCAGCACCCGGATGCGCCTGTTGGTGGGAGGCAGAACCTTGGTCACACGGGGAAAGGACTCACTGAGCAGGGTCTTGCGGCGTTTGCCTGCACGGGAGGATGAGGAGGCAACTGTGGAGGAAGCAGATGAGGCCACTGAGGAGTGGATGCCTGGGGGGGGGGAGCAGTGACTTTCTGTGCTCCTGCTGCTGATGCTGGATGAGCAGGAGGGTGGGACCATGCTGTTGCTGCTGAAGTCTGTGCAGTGGCTGTCTCCGACCACTGCCCGCGCCACTGTTCTTCAGCTTCAGAAACTCACTGTAGTCCTCAAAATGTTTGGTCTCCAAGTGGGTCTGCAGGCACGAGGTACCCAACTTGTTCAGAACGCGACCTCTGCTCAGGCTGGCGCCGCAACTGTGGCAAATGGCATGGGTCTTGTCGTCAACGCACACAGTGAAGTACCGCCAGACTGGGGATTTCAACTTGCCCTTCAAGCTTGAGGGCTGGAGGTTTTTTGCCTTTGGAGGTTTGAGTTTTTTTTCCCTTTGCTTGAAGGAGCTTTGGTGCGGGTGGTGGTAGCTGATGAAGCAGCAGGCTGTGGCTCCTGCCTTCCACGCCCTATGCTGGCTGCCATGCTGCTCTCGTGCGTATGTGCCAGAGATGCCTCCTCCTCCGATGACGAGCTGCTTTCAACCAACTGTGCTGGTGGTGGCACATGGGGACGGTCCCCCACCTCATCATCATCATCCCCAAACATCTCCTCTGTGCCCTCAACCAACTCCTCTGCCCCAACATCCCCTACATCAGGCCCCTCCTCCTCCTCATGAAATTTTGGTTGTTGTGCGCCAACAACAAACTCCTCCACCTCACCTCCTCCTCCTCCTCATCCTTGCATGCCCCCATCATCTCCTCCTCAAACTTTTCCACAACATCCCTTAAAACGCTTGCAGTCCCTGGGGTGAAGAGCGAGGTCAGTGAGGGCAGGCTGGTCGCTGGGGTCGACGTGACCTCAAGCGGTGGTGGAGGCATGCTACGGATCGGAGTACTGGTGGTGGTGGCACTGGTCTCGCTGGCACTGGAGGTCTGGCTGGAAACGGTGGCTTGCTGCTCTGCCATCACTTCCACTACAGCCTGTGCCTGACTCTCTGCAATTGGTCGGGGGTGGTGACCCACGGCAAAGATGGGCGCAACACGCTGCTGCTACGCCTCCTCCACAACTCTGCGGTCAGTGGCTGGCGGCAGACCAGTCACAGACCTGCTGGTGCTGCCAGTTGCTGCAGCAATGGAGCTGCCTTTCCTGGTGGTGCCTCGCCCTCTACCTCTGCCAGTCATTGTGCAATAATATACAAACACAATAAGAAAAACAAAAAATATATAAAGGGTGGGAAAGGATGTAAACTTTAATAAAAAGTCTGGGTTGGTGGTGACTGGTGGTGAGTGACAAAAAAGAGGGTTTTTTTTAATAGTAGTAGTACTAACCAGGGGTCGACTCCTGCTTGAACGTAAGTGGACGATGTCCACTTACTTTTATTGGAGAGTGGACGTCGTCCACCCTAGCACCCTGGAGGGGAGCAGCGCAGTGGAGAGGAGCACTGGGCAGAGCAGCGGGGAAGGGCGGACGACTCCCCCCCTTCCCTCACCTTGGGGCTCCTCTTCCTGACTCTCCCCTCCAGAACGATTGCGGTGGTGGCTGGCAGCGGGCATCACTGGGGGGGACTTACCTCGTCCTGTTCTGGCGAGTTGACGTGCGTGCAGCTAGTCTGGTCTAGTGAAGACCAGAGCAGCGGCACGCATAGCGTCAACTCGCCGGAACAGGAGGAGGTAATGCCCGCCCACTGATGCCAGCTGCCAGCCACCGCCGCAATCGTTATGGAGAGAGCCAGGAAGAGGAGCCCCAAGGTGAGGGGGGGGGGGGGAGACATCCGCCCTTCCCCGCTGCTCTGCCCAATGCTCCTCTCCACTGCGCTGCTCCCCTCCAGCAGGGGGGACACTTGGCTACCGATTCTGGGGACACCTATACACCTGGCTACATATACTGGGGCCACTATACACCTGGCTACATATACTGGGGACATCTATACACCTGACTATACTGGGGCCACTATACACCTGGCTACATATACTGGGGACACCTATACACCTGGCTACATATACTGGGGACACCTATACACCTGGCTACTAGAGATGGCCCAAACCGTTCGCTGGGCAAACATCTCTGGGTCTCCTACTACTTCCGGGTCACTATGACCCTGAGTAGTACGCGTGCGCTGCCCGGCGGAGCGCATTTTAGATAGCGCTCCTGTTGCCGGGCACTCTCTGCGCATGAGCGTGACGTCGTTCATGACATCATTCAAATGCGCAGAGAGTGCCCGGCAACAGGAGCACTCTCTGCGCATGGCGTACTACTCCGGGTCATAGCGACCCGGAAGTAGTAGGAGACCCAGAGATGTTTGCTACTACTACTAGCTGAAGCTAGCCTAGCATGTACCATTTATGCTCAATCCAAGAGAAAAATTAGACAAGACAAGACAAAGAGAGAGATGAATCTACCTGGCTATCTGAGGTTCTCTTTGGACAACTGTTGAACACAAAAGGCAAAGCCATGCCTGGCTACAAATCCTTAAGCAGTGGCTGGAAGGTGAAATGGTTAAGGGCTCTGCCTCTGACACAGGAGACCAGGGTTCGAATCTCAGCTCTGTCTGTTCAGTAAGCCAGCACCTATTCAGTAGGAGACCTTAGGCAAGTCTTCCTAACACTGCTACTGCCTATAGAGCGTTCCCTAGTGGCTGCAGCTCTGGCGCTTTGAGTCCGCCAGGAGAAAAGATTGATATAAATGTTATTTGTCTTGTCTTGTCTAATTTTTCTTTTGGATTGAGCATAAATGGTACATGCTAGGCTAGCTTCAGCTAGTAGTGTTGGTGGTATAATGGATATGTTAGTTACCTACCATACACTGAGACCTGGGTTCAATTCCCCGCCATGGTATGTAAGCTGGCTTTTGAAATACTGTAATTCCCTGGCAGATGAGACCCTCCGGCAGGAGGTAGGAGGGAAAAGCTAGAAGGGGTGGAGGGTAGAAGGGTAATTAAACTCTCCCTAGCAGAGTGTGTAGCAGCTGTCCCTAAACTAATTAGTGTAGGCAGACGAGTGAGTCAAATGGCACAAGGACCTTGCCTTGTATAAGGGGGGGAGGGGGCTCCAAGAGGGAGTGCAGTCTGATTGGCAACAATGTGCCTGCTGACTGTGATGTAGAGGGTCAAATTTTTGCTCAATAGAGCATTATGTAGCGAATCGAACTTCCGGGAAAGTTCGCCTTTGGCAGGCGAACGCGAACCACCGAAGTTCGCCGCGCAACGTTCGGGACATCTTTGAACACCTGGGTACATATACCGGGGACACCGGGCTATACTGGGGACACCTATAGACCTGGCTACCCATTCTGGGGACATCTATACACCGGGCCACCTATTCTGGGAATATCTATACACCTGGCCACCTATTCTGGGGACAACGATACACATGGCTACTTAGACTGGGGAAACCTATAGACCTGGCTAGCTATACTGGGGGTACCTATTTTGAGGGAACTGCTGTCAGGTCTGTATTTTTGGGGAACCGCTGATGCCAGATTACGTGTATTTTGGGGAACCGCTGCCAGATTGTGTATGTTGGGGGACCACTGCTGCCAGATTACATGTATTTTGGGTGTTACGTGTATTTTGGGTGATCCACTGCCAGGTTTCACGTATTTTGGGGAACTGCTTCCAGATTATGTGTATGTTGGGGGAACTACTGCCATATTATCTGTATTTTGGAGGAACCTCTGGCAGATTGTGTATTTTTGGTGAAATGCTGTCAGATTACATCTACTTTTTAGGGATACACTACGACAGAGCTCAAACTTCCCCTGGCAGACCTTTTATATCACTGCTAAGGCCATGTATATTTGGCCCCACCCATGACCATGCCCACGCTATGCTTATCCGCGCCCATTTTTTTTGCGCAGCGCAGAGATTTTTAAGGTGAGTCCACTTACCTCCTTTTCCAGGACTAGACCCCTGGTACTGACAGTAGTGTAGTCTACAGTAGTCGATAACTAACTCGTGTGACAGACAGTGACAAATAAAAGTCTGTCACACACGGACGCAATCAATAAGGTCAGGCAGATGACAGTCACAGATCACAACAGATGCTGGCCTGGCCTGTGAAGTAACTATTACACAGTAGTGAAGCCTGCGGCACTAAATAAACTCACAGACTAGCAGTACAAATTAAGTAAACTAGTACGTAGGTAACAACTAACTATAATCCTAAGTAGTAGTGTAGTAGTCGATAACTAACTCTTGTGACAGTCAGACAGTGACAATAAAAGTCTGTCACACATGGACGCAATCAATAGGGTCGGGCAGATGACAGTCACAGATCACAACAGATGCTGGCCTGGCCTAGTGGCCACTGGCCTGTGAAGTAACTATTACACAGTAGTTAAGCCTGCATCACTAAATAAACTCACAGACTATAGCAGTACAAATTAAGTAAACTAGTACGTAGGTAACAACTACTACTAACTATAATCCCTAGCAGTAGTGTATACAGTAGTCGATAACTAATTCGTGTGACAGACAGTAGTGACAATAAAAGTCTTTCACACACGGATGCAATCAATAGGGTCGGGCAGATGACAGTCACAGATCACAACAGATGCTGGCCTGCAAAGTAACTAACACAGTACTGAAGCTAATAAACTCACAGACTAACAGTACAAATTAAGTAAACTAGTACTAGTACACAACTAACTATAATCCCTATTCCCTAACCTACCTAAGCTAGTAGGCTAAGGCTACCTAGGCTAGCAGGCCCTAGCCTGCACACAGACCTAACACTAGCATAGCACAGTATACAGAACACTACACTAGCTGACTGAACTATAACAAATCAAATCACTAACTATAAAACAATATAATCAATGTGTGTAGGAGGTAAAACGGTGGGTTTAACAGTTGAAAAGCACTTGCTAAGACACGCAGAAGCACTGGAGATGCTCTCAGTACCGCAGAGTCAAACAGCAAGGACAGGCTCCCTAAGATGGCCACGACCTTATATAGAGGAGGGGAGGGCCAGGCTCCCCTCCTCTGATTGGTTGCTAGGGCCTCGGCTGGGGGCCTTCTGATTGGCCCAATGACGTCATCCCCTGGATACCGAAGCCGAATTCGTGATCACGCGTTAACACCCGTGATCACGGCCAAATTCGAGAGTGACTATTCGGATACATTCAACTTCGAATTCGGGAGCAGTATCGCTCTTTGAAGTCGAGTTCGTCAATCTTCGCTATTTGGGCGAAACCGCGAAAATGTAAGCTTATTTTTGCGAAGATTCGGCAAAATCAAAAATGGTATTTTCGATGCGAAAATGGCTTTGGCGAAAACTCGCAAGCAACACTGCCCACTGCATGGCTCTGCAGCAGAGTTGGTGACACCACCCCCACCATGAATGGCAGGCAGGCCTGCTGCCAGCCTGACACCTGCTGACTTAAAGGGACTCCGAGCAGTGCAGAAACTATGGAAAGATGCATATCATTTTAAAGCTCTCGTTCTCCTCTTTCCAATGATATATAAACCACCACCGTTCGTCTTTTAGTTTTCGCTATTTTCGCGATTGAAATTGCAGCGGCCGCGATTTCGATCGCGAAAATAGAGAAAACTAAAAGGTGTAGGGCAACGATTTAGGTGTCGTCAGAAAGAGGAGAAAGAGAGCTTTAAAATGATATCCATCAAGCCATAGTTATATTGTATTACACAGGACGACACTTTCCCCAGTGTCAGCAGCTCCATTCTGCTGAATGCAGCTGCTGACTTTGACAAAAAGTCGCCCTGTGTAATACAATATAACTATGGAAAGATGGATATCATTTTAAAGCTCTCTTTCTCCTCTTTCTGACGACACCTAAATCGTTGCCCTACGCCTTTTAGTTTTCTCTATTTTCGCGATCGAAATCGCGGCCGCGGCAATTTCAATCGCGAAAATAGCGAAAACTAAAAGGCATAGGGTGGCGGTTTATATATCATTGGAAAGAGGAGAAAGAGAGCTTTAAAATGATGTGCATCTTTCCATAGTTTCTGCACTGCTCGGAGTCCCTTTAACATTTTTTTAAAATTATCATTGAAATTATATAAATATTACCTTGACATTTTGTATTTTTATAAATACATTTGTATTTTTTATTTGTTATAAATTTTCCATGCTTAAATAACTTTCAAAATAATTTTTTACCAATAACTTTCACAAATAGGCCCAAGAAAAAAATAAAAATTCAGCTGTACTCTGAGATAGTCTGCCTCGGTTATGCACGCATGCAGCACCCACAAACCTAAGGGCTTTACAGACCTGTTAGGGCTCAATCTCGGTGAAAGCGGTGTTTTTTCGGTCAGTGTGAAGCGGCCATAACCTTTACATTACCACTCTGGACATCTAAAAGCAGCTCTTTATTCCTCAAATGTAGGAATGTACTGTGATTTCTGCCCTTTAGGGATTAAAACCCGACTCTGTGTCAATGACGTAATTTTTGGTGTAACTTTTGGCATAGATCCCCCCTCTGCCATGCACCTGTCCAGGTGTTAGAGCCTTTGAAACCAGTTTTCCATCACTTTTGTGGCCAGAAACTTTGTAGTTTTGTGAAATTCACCTGCCCATTGAAGTCTACGGAGGTTCGCCCGGTTTGTGCAAACTCAAACTTTTCCAGAAGTTCATGCTCGCTGTTCGCGAACAGAAAATTTGATGTTTGCGACATCTCTACAGGGGAAGCACCAAAAAGCTAAAGATTTTATTTTCTATATGTCATGTGTTTCTATTTATTTTATAATTTATTTATTAATACAAGTCACATATAATAAGGGAAACAAAATTGATTAAAAAAACTGTCCTAAAAAAGCCCTATATATTTTGAAATGTTCCCTCGAATCAGCACAGATTTCTCTGAACAACCTCAGAGCTGGAACCCACTAGAGTGCTTTTTTGAACGTTTAGGGAGTGCTTTAATTTGCTAGCGATTTCCCTAAATGCTCTGCCAATGTAAATGGATGGGCCAAATTCCACAGAAGCGATTGCAATTAGCAAAATCGCAAGCACAGGTTATGCGGCATTTTTGTACATCAATGTAAAGTATATAATCGCTGGCTAATCACTCTGAAATCACTATGCAGGACGCTTTGCTAGCGATTTAAAAGCACTGAAAGTACCCAGATGGCTTAGTGCTTCCCAGAATGCTATAAAAGTTAGTTTGGTAGTTCCTGTTTACGTCTGATGGATGAACGAAAGTGGTACAGAGCTACAGGCTGTGTGGCAAAAGCATTACAGAACAAAATGCCAAGGAAAAAGTGGTGTACAATGGAGGATGTGATTGCCAAAGTACAGCTACATGATGTCCTTTATAACAAAAGCCACAAAGACTACAAAATTAAACAGCAAGCCAATGAAATATGGACTCAAATTACAAAAGAACTGCATGAAGAGGCTGGTTTGGCATGGAATATGCTGTTAAGCATGGCTGGACCTGTTCTCATTATGATTAAAGAATAATATTAACATGATTGTTTGCAAACCTTTATTCTATAATTATATAATTAAAGTGATCCTTAAGTCAAGTATAATAAATGAGATTTACTCACCTGGGGCTTCCCTCAGCCCCCTGCAGCCGATCGGTGCCCTCGCAGCCCCGCTCTGACGCTGGGAACGCGAAGAATCACTCGCGTTCCCATGCCCGTTGGCCGGTGACGGCCATACCGGAAGTGTTCGCCGGCGGGTCCTGGAGCGTCAGAGCGGGGCTGCGAGGGCACCGATCGGCTGCAGGGGGCTGAGGGAAGCCCCAGGTGAGTAAATCTCATTTTTTATACTTGACTTAAGGATCACTTTAAATCAAGTCCAAGCAAACTGATATTTCATTTGATTGATCTATGCACAATTATGAATCTGCTAACTAACTGAGAACTCTCTTCTGAATTAAAATATGCAGTTAAATGTTCACGAAGTGTGGTGTCAGATATTGTGCCTCTTCTTGTGGATGCTGTTAGACATTGTAATGGAGCAGGTGGAATGTCTTCATCCACAATGATGCCCTCTTTGTCCCTGACAAAATTATGTAGGACACATGCTGCTTTCTCAATGGTCACAGCATTTGCAGTGTCCATCATCATACTGGTGTGGAATATACGCAACTTATTTGCCAATATGCCAAAGGCACACTCCGCCACTTTTCTTGCCCTACTCAGGTGCTCATTATAAACAGTCCATTTAGGGTTTAAAGTGTGCAGTGCAAATGGCCTCATCATTTGGTTAGACCAGGTATGGTCGTAGTCAGCCAACTTCGCTACGGTGGAACTACGCATAGTTTTACGCAATTACGCTTCGCCAAACTACAGCTTCGAAATCAAATATTCGCTTTGTATGCATTTCATAGACTACGTGTTAAAATTCGCAATTACACGTAGCGCGAAGCGTATTTTTGCGGATGCTTATGCCCGTATGCAGAACATTTTACACATTAATTCCTTTTTAATTCTTTAATTGCTTATACCAGGAATTCTTCTATGCGTACATTCCCCTTTCCAATGCGTACATTTTGTAAGCATTCTATCGAACGCGGATAATTAGACGCGAGTAACGCATTCGTAGGTCACTACGCAACACACATGTTAACTACGTATAGTGGGCGTAAGCTACGCAGAGCGGTACTCCGCTAGGCGTAAATTCATAAGCATAGTTTTGAAACTTCACCTACAAACTACAATGCGTAGATGCAAACTACGATGCGTAAATTTGCACTGGCGTAGTTTCTGCTCATCCCTGGGTTAGACAGGACAAAAGCCTCATCCCCTATGAACACCAGTGGCCCATTAGGGCCATCTGTGCCTGGCCAGTGTTGAGGAGGAGGGAGATTGATGCGTTCTTCTCGTAATTTCACACTAAAACGGCTGTGTATAAAAATTCTAGAGTCACTCACTGCTGCTTCCTTGTGCACATCCACATAGCTGCATCAGCTACTGCTAGGAGTACAATAGAAAATTATTTCTTATAGCCGTCAAATCAACTACCACTATTTGGAGGCATCACTATTCTAATGTGTTTGCCATCAACATCACCCACACAATTTGGGAATTTTGTTTTCAATAGGGATGGTCGCTGGATTCCGCGGAATTATAAATTCCGCGATTCTGGCTGGAATTTTGTGATTCCGGTTCCGATGCGACAGAACGGAATTGCTATAGCGCTAAGGCGGAATTTCCGCGGTATGAAGCGAAATTCCGCCGGAATGCAAATTTACGTACGCCAATCACAAGGAAGAAGCTTCTAAGTGGATTTCTGCATGAAAAACAGAATTTCTGCACCAATTAGAGTGTTAATTAGGGATGGGATGACAAATCCGGCGAATCCACGAATCCCTCGAATATTGGGAAATATTTGAGATTCGTGAATTCGAATCCCGACGCTATTTTCCACTATCCGAATCCCAACGCTGCATCGCCGTGCATCCGCCGCTCCCCCCGCTCGCACTCGTACTCCTCCGACCCTCCCCCCCCCCCGTGCCTCCTCCGCTTGCCCCCCTGCCTGCATAGTTAGTATCAACTCACCTATCCAGAGCGGAGCACAGAGTGGCAGACCTCTCGCTGGCTTCCTGATTCCCTCTAGTGGCGACTTTTACAATGACATCATCAGTAAAAGCCGGTCTGGCCACAAGAGGGGACAGGGAAGTAACGAAGAGGTCTGCCGCTCTGCGCTCCACAGGAAAGGTGAGTAGATACTTACTTATGAAGGGGTGGGTGGAGGAGGCACGGGGGACAGAGGAGGTCGTGGGGCGGTTGGGGGTGAGCGGAGGAGGCACGGGGGACGGAGGAGGCCGTGGGGGGGTTGGGTGGCTACCTACATGAAGGCCACTATACCTACCTACCTACCTAAAGGCCCCTATACCTACCTACCTAAAGGCCCCTATACCTACTTACCTAAAGGCCCCTATACCTACCTACCTACCTACATACCTACCTATACTTAAAGTGGACCCAAATTTAAAATACAAGATTTCAGAAATAAAATCTATTTTCTAAATTATAATAATAAATAGCAGCCCTTTTTTCAGCTTCATGATGACAAATATAAAATATGTTAACTGTTATAATTTAAGTAGGCCTCAGTTATTTGGACTGAGTTAGTCAAAAAGGCTTGAGGAGCAGACCTGCCCTTTAAGGGGATTTTCTCTTAGAGAGAAAATCTTCAGTTCTGTCAGAACTAGAACATACCAAGAAGCTGTTCTATGGACAAGGCCACAGGTCTAACCTGGGCATGTACGCCACTAGAACAATAAACATCAGCCATGTTTTGTAAATATCCACATTCCTGTATGTATGCCAAATGCCTCATTGAATATTAATCGAGTAGGTGTGTATGATGACACCACGAGTGGGTCCACCAATAGTCTGATTTAGGGGATAGCGAAGATGATGTCATATTTAACTCTTTCCTAGTCGGTATTAAAGCCGGAGGGAGCTATGGGAGCTCACTCTGCTTCTTACTTTCGCACTAGCTCGCAAGGCTGACTGGGACCTCTAAGTATTTCATTCCTTTCTGTAATCTGATATAATGTATGCTGTACATTGGTAGTTTAGTGTAACGTAGGTTAGAAAGAAGTGCCTGATTGACTTCAGCAGGAAGTCTAATCAAGAAGCTTGTAACGCAACATGAAGATTGGCGTGGCTAGGATATGATGAACTGTATCTATCTGTATTTCTGTTTCCTGAATAAACTCTGTAGACATTGAAGAAGCCTGAGAAAAGTCTATCTCCTGCTTGCTGTGTTGAGAGTCAAGTTATCTCACAGTCTGTGAGACGCAACTATAAGAAGTTGATGGTGTCGAAGCAAGGTGATTTAGAACAGAATCTAACAATTATTGGAGGAACCCCTCCCTTCCTTCCAAATTGCCGGGACAGAATCCGGCAAACTGGTGGAGTAGGTGGTGTCCAGCAATGGAGAAATTGCTAATGGCTGCCAAAGGTAAAACCCTAGTGGGATAAACAGCGGAAAAGCCGCCGCATGTTCTGGCAGCAAGGCGGCTGATTCCGCGTCTGTTGCGGCGGTTTGTCCGCGTCAGCAGGCGTCTGGTTTGTCTGGAGCCGGTGGTGCCCATGGGCAGAGTGGCGTGGGGGCCGCCGCATGTTCGGATTCCCCGCAACAACATGCGTCTGGGTTAGCTGGACCTAGTAGTGCACACAGATGGAGAGCCACGCGCGCGCGTCGCTAGACAGGCTCTTTATACCAATAGGAGGAAGATCAGCTGATCGGACGGTCAGCTGATTCCTGCTCGGCTATTGATTGGTTGATGGGAGCTGGGCGGCGCTGGGGGGGGTGCTTTACTATATATATATCTCTTGCTGTTCAGTTGCTGGTTGTCTGGCGTTGCGAATGCTTATGTGTTAGCACTCCGACCTTAGTCAGATCTTCCAGTGTGGTGGAACTAGGAGGACCTGGGAATCCACACTTAGCCAGTTATTGTATATCATCTGTGTTATTCTCTAGCATAGTTACAGGGTGTTGAGATCACGGCCCTCACACCCCAGACTAGGAATACTGTATACCATCTGTGTTATTCTCTAGCATAGTTCCAGGGTGTTGAGATCACGGACCTCACACCTCAGACTAGGCCTTGTTCTGATATCTGTTATGACCTGTAGCTTTCCTGACTATTCTTCTGATCTCTGATTTGGTACTTTGCATATCTGATACTCTGTTGCCGACCCGGCCTGTCTGACCTTCTGGCTGTCACCCTCCGCAGGGTGTCCAGCCTTTCCGCAGGGGTCCCCTGCTCTTCAGAGGGGACACTGCTCCTTATCAGTCAGGGACTCCCTCTCTAGGTGTCCTTGACTGCAGTAGAGTCTTCTCTACTTATTGGACCACCTGCTACCCCAGTGGTCCAAAGGTTACTGTTGCACCAAAATACTTACACATTCAGGTGTCTAGAGGTTAGACATATTTGATTATTGGCGATTCTGCAGATCCCCAATAATCAGGTATATCTGTATTCTTGGGGATACTGCAGATCGCCAAGAATCAGATTCTCTCTCTGGTTGCTGACACCTATCGTTACACCTAGTAATGAAAAGAGAAGGGTGAAAAGCATGCACTGAAATGCTCATAGGCTTGAAGGAGTGTTTATTTATCTTTGTATGTGTCAGAGTGGTGCAACTAAATATTTTTAATTAAAAAAAATGTTTGGTTTGAGTCCGCTTTAAGGCCCTATACCCTGCTACCTATACTGAAGGCCTCTTTACCTACCTACCTACCTAAAGGCCCCTATACCTACCTACCTACCTACCTAAAAGCCCCTATACCTACCTACATACCTATACTTAAGGCCCTATACTCTGCTACCTATACTGAAGGTCCCTTTACCTACCTACCTACCTATACTGAAGGCACATGTAACTTACTACCTATACTGAAGGCCCCTATACCTAGCTACCTACCTATACTGAAGGCACATATACCCTGCTACCTATACTGAAGGCCCCTATACCTAGTTACCTACCAATACTGAAAGCACATGTACCGTGCTACCTATACTGAAGGCCCCTATACCTTGCTACCGATACTGAAGGGACACGTACCTTGCTACCGATACTGAAGGCCCCTATACCCTGCTACCTATACTGAAGGCCCATATACCCTGCTACCTATACTGAAGGCCCATATACCCTGCTGCCTATACTGAAGGCCCATATACCTTGCTACCTATACTGAAAGCTACCAATATTGAAGGCACCCATACCTAGCTAGCTATACTGAAGGCACCTTTACCTCGCTACCTATGCCTGGGTACCTATACTGCGGGCAACTATACCACGGATCGCACAATTCTTATGCGCAGGATTCGTTAGATTCAGGATTCAAAAGGTTCGAGATATTCGAGAACCTTTTTAGAATCGGATCCAGATTCGGATTCAAAGAAATTGTGGATTCGTCCCATCCCTAGTCTTAATGATAACCAACCAATCCTACCTTAGCAACCAGCTCCCTAGCTACCTATCAGCAGCTATCCCACCCATTTTTTATATAAGAGAGATGTGTGCAGTCAGGAAGCTTGTGGGTTTCAGTCTAGTGTGGAGAGAGGCAGAGAAAGGAGAGACAGACGCAGACCCATAGTTGTTTTAACATAAAACAAATGTCTTTTTCAAGACTGTATATAAATCAAAAGTCTTTTTAAAGACTTTGTGACTGTGAGAGAGAGATGTAGAGTGTCAGCTATATTAGTAGAGAGAGATTGTAGTGTAGTGTGTTAGTAGTTGGTTGCTGCAGAGCCAGCCAGGCCGCAGGCTTATGCAGGGCATACATGGCACTTTCTATGCGCATCCCCGCTTGTCCACGCGTGCGCGGATTGATTGCCACTCGTCCCCGCCAGCGCTTCCTTATCACAGGTCGAGCAGCATGATCAGGCCAGCTGAATACTATCAGCTGGCTGGATCAGCTGGTCGATACACGGTACAGAAACGTACAGTGTATCCCCAGCATTAGTGTTTGACAGAGTGAGAGCGAGTTAGCTGTTTGATTAGTGATTTGTTTGATTAGTGATTGATTAGTTGAGTGAGTGTAGTGCATTTTATTTGTTGTTTTTATTATTTTTTTTTTGTTTTCTTTATTTTGTGTTTTGGATTTATTTTCTTTATTTCACTCCCTTATTTTGTGATCTGTTCTGTTCATACGTACCCCTTCCCCAATAAGGTTTGTGGCCCCCAAAAAATGGTGTGAGGTCAGCAGAAAATTCCTGCCACTCCTACAAGGAAATGGAGTCATGGACGTGGTATATCTTCACGTCACGTATGTGATCAGGGTGAGGGTGGCAGAAGCAGCAGGAAGCATTCCCCCCTGTCTTCCCTGTGTTTGCAGCAGGCTCAGCACACAGGAAAATTCTGTCAGAGCAGGAGGCGAAGACAGTTGTGGATTCTTTAGATCAGGATTCAGAACCCTCTACCCAGTTGGAGGAACTTGAAGGCAGTTGCAGCAGCGCCAGTAGTGGCCACCAGGTTCCTCATGTCCAGAACCCGACCGCAGCTGCTTCTGTTGATGACGATGACGAGCTTGTTTCCTCCCAGTACTCCGCTCCAGAAGTACAGCACACCATCGCTGAGACTGAGAGAGATGTGCAGAATGTTTGGGATGAGGCATTGGAGGAGACCATGGAACCAAGCTCTCAAGAAGTGGTGGGTTCTGTGGTGACAGAAATGGCCACTGTGTTTTCTTCATCCAGTGTCACCAGTCAACATCATCACCACCAACACCAGTCAAATACAGAGGTGTTTGGTGGCCAGGTGGAGGGTCCAGAAGAGTCACTTTGCCACCTGTTCGTTTAGGCAGTAGAAGGTGTGAGCAGCCTGTACAAACTGAGCAGACAGTTGGCCAGCAGCCTGCAAGTGCTTTCCCATCTGTCAGTACCCGCCACCAGTCCAATGCCGAGCATCAAGGTGCTAGAACAGGTCGCACCACTGCTGGACGTGTACGCACGTCCCCTGCATGGAATTATTTTATTGATGTGGAAGAGGATGAATCCAGGGCAGTCTGTTGTGTGTATTTTAAATCGGTGAGCAGAGGCAAATCGGGCACCGGGTACGGCACTTCAGGGCTGGTAAGCCATCTGCGCAACCATCACAAACGGGAGTTTGAATATGTACAAAATTACAATAAGATAGTTGGAGTAAAAGCAGCAGCAACAGGCCCCTCCTCTTTTTTTTTCTAGTCGTCCGAGTCCTGTCCCTATCCAACCTGCTCCTCAGTCCCATTCTACTTCAAAGTCCTCTGCATGCCAGGCTGGTAGAGGACTGCAGACCTCATCGGCAAGCACTTCGTCATCACCCTTGTTGGTTGAATCATCAGTGTTCCAGCGTCAGGCCTCTGTGCCAGAAATGTTGCAGAGAAAGCGGATGCTCCCTGCAACTGATCCGTTTGTGGTGAAAAATAATGTGCTCCTGGCAAGGCTGTTGGGCCAACAGCTGCTGCCCTACCAGTTTGTGGAGTGTGCCCCCTTCCGCACACTGATGAACAGTGTTGCTTCACAATGGCGGATCCCCAGCCGCTATTATTTTTCCAGGAATGCTATCCCTGCTCTACACCAGCACATTGTGGAGTGTGTCGGCCGTTCTATGGATCACGCTGTCGGTGACAAGGTGCACTTCACGATGGATGGCTGGAGCAGCATGCATGGGCAGGGAAAGTATCTCACTTTTACTGCCCATTGGGTCACCCTCCATGGTGCTGCTGAGGAGGGTGCAAGATCTGGGGCATCTCAACTGGTGGTGCCGCCACGTGGGTTGAAGGGGAGGCCTGTTCCACTTCCCCCTGCTACCTGTTCTGTCCAAGTCCAGCCTGCCATTGCTGAGCCTCTCAGCAAGTGGTCCCGCTCCTCCTACACTGGTCTGCAGCACCATCGATGCCAAGCAGTGCTGAAAATGGAATCCATGGAGGAGAACAGGCAAACCAGATCTGTAATCCTTGAAGCCTTACAGGGTCAGATTCGGCAGTGGCTGACCCCATGAAGACTTGCCACAGGTGTAGTGGTGTCTGATAACGGTGCCAACATGCTGGCCGCCATTTCGCAAGGTGGCTATATCAACTTACCTTGCTTGGCCCACGTCTTCAACCTTGTAGTCCAGAAATTTCTACAAACTTTTGAAGGGTTGAAGGATGCTGTGGCCTCAACACGAAAAGTGTCAGCCCTCATCCGTTGCTCCGCAACTGCCACCGCGGCCATGAAACTGCTACAGCGCCTCCATAGCCTGCCGCAGCACAGGCTTATTTCCAATTGTCCGACACGGTGGAACTCCACACTCCACATGCTGGAAAGGTTGTGGGAGCAGCGCATGGCGGTCAGGCTATACCTGTGGCAGTTGGCTGATGGTGTAATGGTTAAGGGCTCTGCCTCTGACACAGGAGACCAGGGTTCGAATCTCGGCTCTGCCTGTTCAGTAAGCCAGCACTAATTCAGTAGGAGACCTTTGGCAAGTCTCCCTTACACTGCTACTGCCAATAGAGCGCGCCCTAGTGGCTGCTGCTCTGCTCTGGCGCTTTGAGTCCGCAAGGAGAAAAGCGCAATATAAATGTTATTTGTCTTGTCTTGTCTGAGGCATCTTTCACGAGAACAGGGCCACTGGACTACATTACTGGGGACCAGTGGCAACTGATTGGACAGGTGTGCAAAGTGTTGGAGCCATTTGAGTAGGCAACAAAAGTGGTCAGTGAGGAGCACTGCAGTGCACTGCAGTATAGCAGAGGTGCTCCCTCTTGTCTTCACGATGGAAAAGACTCTTGACAAACTGCTCGAACAGGGGGGAGGAAGCCCTACTGAACAGTGGCCAGTCAAGTGAAGGAGTGAGTGGGCATGCTACGACAAGTCCTGCTGCTACAAACAATTTTTAGGACTGCCGTGGAACCACTTTTAGGTCCCATGGCCTACAACTTCTCCTGCTGCTCCCAAAAAATTATGACTGCTGTGAAATCACACCTAGGTCCCACGTGGCCTACAACTCCTCCTGCTGCTCCACAAAAATTATAATGGCTGCTGTGAAACCACATCTAGATCCCACATGGCCTACAACTTCTCCTGCTGCTCCTAAAAAATTATAATGACTGCTGTGAAACCACCTCTAGGTCCCACATGGCCTACAACTTCCAGGCGCTACACCTGCTATTGCCGAAATTCTGTTTTATCCCCACATTTATTGCCTGATGAAGCTGGCTGGGCTTGCGAAACGCGTTGTCCTGTTTTTGGGGTACCGTATAATAAATATATATTGATTTATATAAAGACAGGATCTCGTGTCTGCTTTTGGGAGGCAAGCCCACCACTTCCTCCAAGCAATTTTTAAAAATGTTATTTACTTTTTTCCTGCTGGCGCCTCTGTTCTACATACAAGTAGCTAGAAAGAAACCTGTAAAAAAAAAAATATTTTAATAATTTGTCCTGTTTTTGTTTTTACAGTCAAAGAAATTAAAACACAATGGAAGTCAGTTAAGGCCAACTTTCGAAAGGGAGCTCCTAGAGGAACAAAAGGAGAACAAAAGTGGTTCTGGGGCATCCAATAGGACCAAATATAGCTACACTGCTGAAATGTCATTCTTAAGTATGGATTAGGAGACGTAAGTAACCTATGTTTTGTGTTGTACTTTTTAACATACAATACATTTATGTACAGGCCTAACACAAACATATCAGAACACATATGTATTCTTCACACTTTCAATACTTACCAAGCTTTGTTCTTCCATAGGACAGAAGATAATACTCCTGCTGATGATGTGGTCAGAGTTGATGAAGAGGATGATGAAGAAGCCAAGGAAAACACTACTGTGTCTTTATTAACTACATCAGACACACCAAATAATGACACCTCAAACACTAGCAGTGTGTAATGGATTGCAGAGATGCCGCCGCGCGGTCTGGCAGTGGGGCGGCTGTCTCCGCGTTCAGACCAGCGGTTTCCGCACAGCAGCATGCGTCTGGTTTGCTTGGGCCTTCTAGTGCACACAGATGGAGAGCTACGCGCGCGCTGGAAGGCAGGACCTTTATGGCAGTAGGAGAGGGATCAGGTGATCAGCTGATCCCAGCGCAGTTACTGATTGGCTGAGTGGCGCTGGGCGGCGCTGAGGAGCGCTGCAGTATATATAGATCTTGCTGGTCAGTTTTGGGTTGTCTGCCGTTGCGAATACTTATGTGTGAGCACTCAGACCTCAGTCAGATCCCAAAGTGTGTTAGAACCAGGTGGAACTGGGAATTCACACTTTACTGCTGTGTTATACTTTAGACCAGTTCCAGGGTGTTGAGACCAAGGACCTCACACCCAAGCTTAGGATCACTGTGTCATTACTGTGTTATACTTTAGACCAGTGCCGGGGTGTTGAGACCAAGGACCTCACACCCAAGCTTAGGATCACTGTGTCATTACTGTGTTATACTTTAGACCAATTCTGGGGTGTTGAGACCAAGGACCTCACACCCAAGCTTAGGATTACTGTGTCATTGCTGAGTTATTCTCTAGACTAGTTCCTGGGTGTCAAGACCAAGGACCTCACACCTCAGACTAGGACTGTGCTTTATATCTGTTATAACCATTTGCTCTGTCGACCTCTCTCTTGCCTTCTGATTCGGTACCTCTGCATATCTGCCTTCCTGTTGCCAAACCCTGCCTGTACCCGGTTACCGAATCAGCCTTCTGTCTCTGTACCTTATCTGCTCGTGTGTTGCCGACCTGGCCTGCCCGACCCTCCAGGCTGTCACTCATCCCTTAAATGCTCAGTCTATCTGTACTAGCTGTGACACTATTCCACCAAGTGTCAGTTAGCTATCAGGACTCCTGCTCCTCAGAGAGTCCGGCCTGCTAGCAGCCAGTGGCCTCTACTCCTCTGGAGTCCCCTGGCTGCAGTACAGTCTATTATCTGATCACCAAGTATCACTGGTAGCCAGGTTCTCTCTATTCCCTCTCTCAAGGAGATAGTCCCTGCACAGCCGAGGGCCACCTGCCCCTCAGGTGGTTCCTGGCCGAGCTGCCTGTGTCTCCCGCCTCACGGGAGATAGCCTACAGTTACACCAAACACTTACACTTCATTAGGTGTCCAGAGGTTAGTCATACTTGTATTATTGGTGATTCGGCAGATCATCCATAATCAAGTATACATCTGTATTATTGATGATTCTGCAGATCATCAATAATCAGATCCTCTCTGTGTGCTGACACCAATCGTTACAGAACGGCAGACCTGAAAAACAAAATGGACGCACTCAACAGCCGTCTTGATGCACTCACCACCTCGGTGGAGAATTTCATCAGGGTGTTGGACGGTCATCAGACCCAGATTACTGCTTTGTCTGGGTCCATACAGGTCCTTCAGACAGCTGTGAATGCAGTGCGATCTCCTCTAGTTACAGACTTGCGTATGTCTGTACTCGAAAGGTTTTCTGGTCATAGATCTGACTTTCAAACTTTAAAAATCGAGTAATGTCGTATTTTGAGTTAAGACCCAATTTATCAGGAACTGAGGCACAGAGAATTACGTTTATTAAGACCCTTTTGTCAGGGGACTCTCAAATATGGGCATATAGCCTTCAGGCAGGGCATGAGGCTTTGACATCAGTTGAGGAATTTTTTAAGGCCATGGCCATAATTTATGATGATCCGGACATTGCTTCTACTGCTGAGCGGAAACTTAAGACTTTGCGTCAGGGCAAAGATCCGGTAGAAGTCTACGCAGCTGAGTTCAGGAAGTGGGCTGTGTCAGCTAGGTGGGGGACATTTGCGTTGTTAGACTGTTTTTTATCAGGGCTATCAGACGCAGTCTCTGATTTGATGTTGGGACACCCTGAACTAAAATCTATTGATGAGGCAATCTCTTTAGCAGTACGGGTTGATCACCGTTTACGCTATCAGAAACAAACCCGGAGTAAGAACACTGTAAGATATGTCTCCTACGCCTCTCCTCCACCCGTTTCACCTCCGCCAGAGCCAATGCAAATTGTACAGTCAAAAATGGAAAAGAATCGCAAGAAAACAAAACAGCTCTGTTTATACTGTGCAGAGGAGGGTCATAAGGTACAGAATTGTCCAAAAAAGTTGGGAAACGCTGCAGCCTAGGTGGAGTCAGAGGTAATACCCTAGGCGCGCAGTCATTACCTCTAAACAATAATCGTCTGCTCCTTCCCTGTTCTGTCACATGGGAGGGTCAGACTGTTACCACTGAAGCTTTCATAGACTCTGGTTCAGCGGCTAACTTTATAGATTACGAGTTTGCAAAGAATTTGGGGGTTCCCATACTTCCGTTAGACCAACAGGTTTTGGTCACTGCAGTAGATGACTCTCCTCTGCAAAGTAGACATCCCCTGTCTCGGACCCCGGAGTTGATGTTCAGTGTTGGGGTGCTACATAAAGAGAGTCTACAGTTTCTGGTCCTGCGTATGGCAACCTCCACCGTTATTCTTGGCATGCCATGGTTACAACTTCACTCCCCTCAGATAGATTGGGTTTCAGGTCAGCTAACGAGCTGGTCTATCCATTGTCATCATCACTGTTTAGCGAAAGTAACCGTGGTAACACCAAGATTCAGGTTAAAGGTGTGCCAACTCAATACGCAGAATTTGCTGACGTATTCTGTCCCAAATCAGCAGATAAACTTCCCCCCCACCGTACCTTCGACTGTCCCATCGATTTAAGATCTGGTTGTATGCCCCCTAGGGGCCACCTCTATAATCTATCTGGGCCTGAGAAACTGGCAATGCAGGAATACATCAAAGAAAACTTGGCCAAGGGTTTCATCCGTCCCTCTCGTTCACCAGCAGGGGCAGGATTCTTTTTTGTAAAAAAAGGATGGAGGCCTTCGTCCCTGCATTGATTATCGAGGCTTAAACAAGATTACAGTGAAAAATCGTTACCCTTTGCCCTTGATTGACGATTTGTTCACTCAAGTTACCAACGCCAAGATTTTCTCGAAACTGGATTTGAGAGGCGCATACAATCTAGTTCGAATTAGGGATGGTGACGAATGGAAGACGGCCTTTAACACACCCAACGGGCACTACGAGTACCTGGTGATGCCCTTCGGGTTGTGTAACGCCCCGGCCGTCTTCCAGGAGTTGATTAATGAGGTATTCAGGGAGGTGTTGGGGAAGTTCGTCTTAGTATATCTGGACGATATACTGATCTTCTTGTCCAATCTCTTGGAACATCGAAAACATGTTAAGTTTGTCCTAGGGAAGTTAAGACAGAATCTGCTTTACGCTAAATTAGAGAAATGTCTTTTCGAAGTAACCTCTGTTGCCTTCTTGGGGTACATTATCTCTACGTCTGGCCTCTCCATGGATCCTGGAAAGGTTTCTGCTGTCTTGGAGTGGCCTCAGCCTGTGGGACTGAAGGCGCTCCAAAGATTTTTGGGCTTTGCCAACTACTACAGGAGGTTTATAAAGGGGTACTCTTCAGTGGTCTCGCCTCTCACCAGTCTCACCAAGAAGGGGGCTGATACTTACCACTGGTCAGCAGAGGCACATTCTGCCTTCTCTACACTGAAAAAGCTGTTCTGTTTTGCACCCATATTAAGACATGTGGATGTCACCTTCCCCTTTATCGTGGAGGTTGATGCCTCAGAGGTGGGGGTGCGGGCTGTATTGTCAAAAACCTGAGCGGTCGGGTTTGCAGGGTAAACTCCACCCATGCGCCTACTTCTCTCGTAGGTTTTCACCCGCAGAGAAAAACTACGATATAGGCAACCGGGAGCTTTTAGCTATCAAGTTAGCTTTTATGGAATGGCCACATTGGCTAGAAGGTGCAGAACATACTATCACAGTTTATACAGATCATAAAAATCTGGAGTACATAGAGGGCGCCAAGAGACTTAGCCCTCATCAGACCCGGTGGTCTTTGTTCTTTTCAAGATTCAGATTTGTAATTATGTATACCCCTGGTAGTAAAAACATCAAGGCCGACGCCTTGTCCAGGTGTTTCGAGCCTGAGACAGTACAGCCCTCAGCCCCTGAGACCATTCTACCTCAGAAGGTAGTTTTGGCAGCCACTGAGACCTGGAAGGATTGGACAGTCACTCTGAGTCCCTACCAACAGGATGTTCCAGAGGGTAAGCCAAATGGGGTTATGTTTGTGCCACTGCCTTCCCGTCTGCAACTCCTACATCTGTTTCATTCCCACAAAAATGCTGGTTGTCCCCGGGCCACCAGAACCCAGGATTTACTGGCCAGATGTGCTTGGTGGCCTACGTTGGCAACAGATTGTAAGGAGTTTGTAAGAGAGTGTGCAGTGTGTGCTAGGAGTAAACCTTCTCGCCAGGCTCCTGTTGGTACTTTGCAACCCTTACCAGTGCCAAGTGAACCATGGACTCATTTGTCCATGGATTTTGTAGGAGAACTCCCCAGGTCTGAGGGCAAGATGGTCATTTGGGTGGTAGTAGACAGTTTCAGTAAGATGGCTAATTTTGTTCCTTTGAAAGGACTCCTCTCGGCCCAGGAATTGGCTGATCTCTTCATCCAGCACGTTTTCCGGCTGCATGGCATTCCGGAAAATGTAGTGTCAGATCGGGGAGTCCAATTTGTATCTAAGTTTTGGAAAGCTTTTTGCCATTAGCTGGATATGGACCTTGCATTCTCATCAGGCTACCACCCACAGACCAATGGCCAGACCAAGAGAGTTAATCAGTCCCTAGAACAATTTCTCAGATGTTATGTTGCAGATGCGCAGTCCGATTGGGTAAAATTTTTGCCGTTTGCAGAATTTGCGCACAACAACCTAAAAAGTTCCTCCTCAGGATTTTCCCCATTCCAGGTAGTGTCAGGAAGATCACCCAAGTTTGCCCCGTTACCTGTGGCGTCTACACCATTCCCAGCCCTGGAGGGTTAGCAGAGGGCTTTGAAGGAGATTTGGGGAATGGTTAAGAGCAACTTGGGGAAAGCTTTCCAGACCCAGAAAAAACAGGCAGACATAAGGCGGTCCGTAGAGTGGAAGTTTTCTCTGGGGGACTTGGTGTGGGTGTCCACTCGGCATTTGGCCCTGAAGCAACTGTCACCCAAACTGGGCCCTAGATTCATAGGACCATTCCCAGTGACCAGAAAAATTAATAATGTCACTTATGCGATTGATCTCCCAGCCAGCATGCGAGGTGTGAGATGATTTCATGTGTCTCTGTTGAAGCCGGCAGTGCACGTGGATTCCTCTCCCCCCCCCCTGTGATGGTTGATGATCAACCTGAATATGAGATTGAAAAGATTCTGGACTCTCGGTTAGTGCAGAATTCCGTGCAGTATCTGGTCCACTGGAAAGGGTATGGTGTGGAGGATAGAACTTGGGTGCCAGATTGTCGCATGCATGCGGAAGAATTATAGAAAGAATTTCATGACTCTCATCCTGGGAAGCCCGGTGGGAAGTGTCCGGAGTACACTCCTCAGGGGGGGGGGGGTACTGTAATGGATTGCAGAGATGCCGCCGCACGGTCTGGCAGGCGGGGCGGCTGTCTCCGCGTTCAGACCGGCGGTTTCCGCACAGCAGCATGCATCTGGTTTGCCTGGGCCTTCTAGTGCACACAGATGGAGAGCTACGCGCGCGCGCAAGCTGGAAGGCAGGACCTTTATGCCAGTAGGAGAGGGATCAGCTTATCAGGTGATCAGCTGATCCCAGCGCAGTTACTGATTGGCTGAGTGGTGCTGAGGAGCGCTGCAGTATATATAGATCTTGCTGGTCAGTCTCGGGTTGTCTGCCGTTGCGAATACTTATGTGTGAGCACTCAGACCTCAGTCAGATCCTACAGTGTGTTAGAACCAGGTGGACCTGGGAATTCACACTTAGCCAGATTACTGCTGTGTTATACTTTAGACAAGTTCCAGGGTGTTGAGACCAAGGACCTCACACCAAAGCTTAGGATCACTGTGTCATTACTGTGTTATACTTTAGACCAGTGCCGGGGTGTTGAGACCAAGGACCTCACACCCAAGCTTAGGATCACTGTGTCATTACTGTGTTATAGTTTAGACCAGTTCCGGGGTGTTGAGACCAAGGACCTCACACCCAAGCTTAGGATTACTGTGTCATTGCTGAGTTATTCTCTAGACTAGTTCCTGGGTATCGAGACCAAGGACCTCACACCTCAGACTAGGACTGTGCTTTATATCTGTTATGACCATTTGCTCTGTCGACCTCTCTCTTGCCTTCTGATTCGGTACCTCTGCATATCTGCCTTCCTGTTGCCAAACCCTGCCTGTACCCGGTTACCGAATCAGCCTTCTGTCTCTGTACCTTATCTGCTCGTGTGTTGCCGAACTGGCCTGCCCGACCCTCCAGGCTGTCACTCATCCCTTGAGTGCTCAGTCTATCTGTACTAGCTGTGACACTATTCCACCAAGTGTCAGTTAGCTATCAGGACTCCTGCTCCTCAGAGAGTCCGGCCTGCTAGCAGCCAGTGGCCTCTACTCCTCTGGAGTCCCCTGGCTGCAGTACAGTCTATTATCTGATCACCAAGTATCACTGGTAACCAGGTTCTATCTATTCCCTCTCTCAAGGAGATAGTCCCTGCACAGCCGAGGGCCACCTGCCCCTCAGGTGGTTCCTGGCCGAGCTGCCTGTGTCTCCCGCCTCACGGGAGATAGCCTACAGTTACAACAAACACTTACACTTCATTAGGTGTCCAGAGGTTAGTAATACTTGTATTATTGGTGATTCGGCAGATCATCCATAATCAAGTATATATCTGTATTATTGATGATTCTGCAGATCATCAATAATCAGATTCTCTCTGTGTGCTGACACCAATCGTTACACAGTGTTACTCTATTGTCTCCTGCCCAGCCTACTACCTCTACAACTGAAAATACCAAACAAACAGGAAGAGAAAGGCGACTAGGTGGAGTAGGAAGAGACTGGTGTATTAAGTTCTATGCAGGAAGCAGTTGGTGTATTACATCATGCCAGCTGTGATCATTATAATTTTGCAGTTAGTCTGGTTATGAAAAAAGTACCAAAGGATAGCATTTTAGATCTAAGACAGGCTATCATTAGATCTCGTCAAAAAATCTACAAAAACTACACCCTCTACGTCTGTGGAACAATCACACAGCTCTTCTTCTTCTTCCACACTCTCATCATCACCTCCAGTGCCAATTCCACCATATCCCAAACAACCACCTTATGGCAACTTTCACTACAATCAGGGTTACTACCCAAATGAAAATGAGTATGGGTACCACAATTATCCATATAAGCCTCCGAGCAACATGGGCTATTATCCCCTTTACCAAGGTCCATATAATGCTAATCAACAAACCCAAGAGCCTGTGTTATATACAGATATTGCACAAACATGGCCTCAACAACAATTGAGAATCCTGCCTCCAGCCAAACGTCTTTTCTGGACATGATGAGAGGAAGATTAGTTCTGTGTTGAGACATAACAGAAACCTAACAGTGCTTTTTTTTGGGGGGGGGGGGGGGTTAGGGAGGAGGGGGGACATGGGCGCAAATTGTGATCCCATTACATACTTGGTTACTAACTTTACTCTTAAAGAGTAACTGTTAGCCAAAAAATTTAAATTTAAATCTCTATTGTAGTGTGTTAAATAGTTTGCAAGGGAGCCAAAAAGGCAATGCTAAAGTTAAAAAGCAATCTAATTTTTTTGTTTTCTGAATATCATTCAGCCTTTTTCCCAAGCTCCTAAGAAGGACGCAAGGCCGCATAACAGATACTGCAGAGCACGCCCATGTCTGCCCGACCCCCTCTCCCCCCCAGGAGCAGGTGCCGATGTCTGTCAGTAGGGATCATTATAAATTTACTTTAATCTGGACATAAAATAATCTGTCCACAAAGTATTTTCAAAAATACTTTGAACTCTTATTTGAAAAATGTGATTAACAATTAAAGCTCAACTGTAGTTGAAAGGGATATGTAGGTTGCCATATTTATTTGATTTTAAGCACTACCAGTTGCCAGGCAGCCCTACTGTTCTATTTGGCTGCAGTCGTGTCTCATTTACACCAGAAACAAGCTTGCAGCTAAACTTTACACATCTAAAAACAACGTTTTTCAAGTGCGAACAGCTGCATGGGCTATGGCTACAATCATTTGAGACAAAGGATCACAAGTAGAGGCAGGAAAGTAGTATTATTTAGAGCATGTTTATTATCAGGACTGAGGCGCCAGGTGTAACCCGGACCTTATACTGTTGTGTACTCCATTAACTTATTGCCTGATGAAGCGGGTGAGAGCCTGCGAAATGCATTGCTTAACCCCTGAAGTGTACCAATACATTTTTACTTGTCTTGAATACACAGTTTTTGTGTCTGCTTGCAGGAGATAAGTCCACCACTGCCTCCTAAGCACTTTTAAACTTTTTAACAACTGTTTTTATCCTTTTGGCGCCTCTGTTCTACATTACATTATCTTTAACACTTAACGACGGAGTGGTATTTCCACTCGCCCATTTCCTGTCAGTTCACGGAAGGAGTCTCTGTGAACAGCCTGCAAGCCTCCGATCGCGGCTCGCAGGCGAAATGTAAACACCCAGGGAAGAAATCTCCAGTGTTTACGTCGCACAGCGCTGCTGTCACAGCCGTGCCGTAAAGGAGATCAGCGATCCCTGGCCTCTGATTGGCTGGGGATTGCCGCCGTCTGATAGGCTGAAGCCTATCAGAGGCGGTACAGGACGGATCGCCGTCCTGTGCCGCCCATAGTGAGGAGGAGAGGGAGGGAAGGAGAGGGAGGGGGGAATAGCGCTGCGCAGGAGGGTTTTGAGGAGCCCCCCCCCCCCACTAGGCACAACAAGCCGGCGGCGATCAGACCCCCCCCCCCAGCAGGACATCCCCCTAGTGGGGAAAAAAGGGGGCAAGTCTGATCGCCCTGCCTGCCACACAATCTGTGCTGGGGGCTGAAGAGCCCACACAGCACAGATAATAGAAAATTCCTGCGGTCCTTAAGTGGTTATTACCCACCCCTGGTGGATGGGGTTACCCCTTTTTTTCTATCTACAGAGAGTGACTTCTTAATCCTGATTGGGGACAGGTTAATCTCCTCACCTGCTTATCCTCACCCGCCTTCGCCGGCGAAGGCGAACTTTCCAGGAAGTTGCCCTATAATGCTCCATTGAGCAGAACTTTGACCCTCTACATCACAGTCAGCAGGCACATTGTCACCAATCAGACTACACTCACTCTTGGAGCCCCACCCCCACTTATAAAAGGCAAGGTTCTCAAACACAGAACAAACATAGAACATTTATATCGCGCTTTTCTCCTAGCGGACTCAAAGCTCCTGTCGTTTTACTCACTCGTCTGCCTCCAGTAATTAGTTAAGGGACAGCTGCTGACAGACTCTGCTAGGGAGAGTTTAGTTAGGATCTTGTAGGTTTGTTCCTAGCTGATTGTTATTCCTTATCCTCCCTCCTCCCAGAGGGAGGAGGGTCTCATCTTCCAGGGAATTGTAGTATTTTAAAAGCCAGCTTACATTCCGTGGCTAGGAATTGAACCCAGGCTGGGCTGGGAATTGAACCCAGGTCTCCGTGTGCGGTAGGTAACTCATTTATACCACCAACAACACTACATGCTGAAGCCAGCCTAGCATGTACCATTATGATCAATCCAAGAGAAAAATTAGCTTGCTTAATCCATGGAATTGTACTATATCAAAAGCCAGCTTACATACCGTGGCTGGGAATTGAACCCAGGCTGGGCTGGGAATTGAACCCAGGTCTCAATGGGAAAAAAAAAGGCAACATACATAGCTCTCTCATTAAAGGGAACCTGAAGCGAATAAAATTATTTAAAATAAACACATGGCGTAGCTGCAAAAAAATATTACATACCAACCTCACCATCAGTTCCTCTCAGAAGCTCTTCCATTTTCTTCTTACGGTGCTCGGGCCTTTTCCTATGCAGCCCCTACTCTTTGGAACTCACTTCCACAATCCGCACGAGAGGCTCATTCTCTGGACAGCTTTAAAAAAAGGCTAAAAACTCAAGTGCAATAGTGCATAGTGCTAGGGTGCAATCACATTAAAACAAATAAAAAAACAGAGAATCAAAGAGCGTGTCCGCTCATGCTGTCATGAGCGGACGCGCTCTTTGATTCTCTGTTGTTGTTTTTTTGTAATTGTACCCTAGCACTAGTGGAGATATATTCCATTAATGCTTACCAGACACCTCAAGTTTATTATAAAGGAGATTTAATATTTGACAGTCAGGAGTCAAGATCTGACTCAAGGTTCCTACAAATGTACTAGAGTGGTGTCGTAGTTCACACCACCTTGTTGTCACAGGTCTACTAAAAGACTACTACATCCTTTATTTGCAATACTTATAGGTTTTAAAATATATATTTTTTAAAATATATGTTGGTGCATAGATTGCAGACCAAAGCGGGTGTCTTTGCCTATCCCCCCACAGTTCACTGTTAGAATGTGCGAACAGTTAGCTGGTCTGTGGGGTGTGGCTAACCCTGAAGACTTTGGTTGCACAGCACTATTATTTCTTTTATAAAATCAAAAACAGTATTGTGTGGGGTGTACAATTGAACCACCCTGCAGCGGTTTATGCAAGTGCAATAGATATGCAAAAAAGCTGTCCAAAATGCTCAAATATGGCAGCTCTTTGCATCTACAGAGTCGCTGCAGGTCTCCCTCACACAATTACTGAAAACAAGCCAGGGGAATAGTACAAGGATTAGGAAGTGCAATACATATATACAGTGCTAACAGTGCTCGACATGTTTCATCTTAAACAGATCTCGTCAGGAGCAAGATAAAGTGAAAAAATAATAATTAGAGAACCCCCAACCACCACCAAAGTATCCCCCAGCATCACACGGCTCAAGTCAGAGCTGAAGTGCCCATCTATACAATGGGTTTAAATATGTTGTGGAGGCTGGGACTGACCTACCCCTTCCAGGCGACGCTCTCACACATCTCCGCCCATTCCCATTAGCTCATGCAGGGATGTTAACTGTGAGTGTGCTGGCTGGCTTTTAGCCCAAACTTGTGCCATGTATAATTCAATTGGTGCTGGCTACACACTGCTGCATGTGATTAAACGCCAGTAGTCTCAGCTGTTTAAGATGAAACATGTCGAGCACTGTTAGCAAAGACACCCGCTTTGGTCTGCAATCTATGCACCAACATATATTTTAAAACCTATAAGTATTGCAAATAAAGGATGTAGTAGTTTTTTAGTAGACCTGTGACAACAAGGTGGTGTGAACTACGACACCACTCTAGTACATTTGTAGGAACCTTGAGTCAGATCTTGACTCCCGTGTTGTATAATTCATATTAGAAAAATGTCACTGGTTTACATAAAAGAAAAACTAATGACAAACCCGCTATATGGCAAAAAATTGCTGATTGTGTTATAAAGTTTGAGTTTAACTTGCTTCAGGAATCTCCATTCATGTTTATGATGTTGGGTTACTTTAAAAACATTAAAAAAAAATTGGTTTGGTCTGAATCATTTACTGTGTGTATTCATAACCCACAACTGAGGTCTATTGATACCATATATTGTGTGAGGTATGTGATGTTAAACTTAGATTGAACACATAGGGCTTGATTCTCTAAAGAGTGCTAACTGTTAGCACATGAAGTGCAGTGCGCATCTTTGCAAGCGCAAAGTTTCACTCCCGCACGGTAACTACCGTTTGCACACGATAACGCATACTTTTGCACATGATCGTGTGCCTGTTCACATGCAAAAGTTTGCGTTATTGCGTGCTAACTGTTTAGCACGGGCGTGCTAACAGTTAGCACTCTTTAACGAATCAAGCCCATTGTCTATTGCTTAAAGGGATACTGTAGGGGGGTTGGGGGAAAATGAGTTGAACTTACCCAGAGTTTCTAATGGTCCCCCGCAGACATGCTGTGCCCACGCAGCCACTTCCCGATGCTCCGCCTACGGTTCACTTGTGCAATTTCAGACTTTAAAGTCTGAAAACCACTGCACCTGCATTTCCGTGTCCTTGCTCCCGCTGATGTCACCAGGAGTGTACTACGCAGGCACAGACCATACTGGTCCTGCGCTGTACACTCCTGGTGACATCAGCTGGAGGGAGGACACGGCAACGCAGGCGCAGTAGTTTTCAGACTTTAAAGTCTGAAATTCCACAAGTGAACCACAGGCGGGGCCGGAGCATCGGGGAGTGGCTACGTGGGCACAGGATGTCTACGGGGGACCATTAGGAACTCCGGGTAAGTTAAACTCATTTTCCCCCGACCCCCTACAGTATCCATTTAATTACATAGTAGAGTGTTATGATATTGTTCAAAAATTGCCTTAGATAATGTAACTTATGGTCTTCACTATAACATATGTACAAACAACAACTAACCACATGCAAATGAATGATGCAATGTAACTTTTCTAAAATATAAGCAGCATTCTTACCTTGGAATGGACATCCTGGTATATCCCAAAAAACTTCTCAGCATCTGCACGAAGGTCATTATAGAGTGACCTAAGCTGGCCCTTTCTCTCCCTTCCCTGTAGCATGGGGTGCACCAAGTACCGATTTGCTCTTCTCCTGCGTCTTGCCAAAAGAGAGAAGGGCACAATGCTTCAGGAAATTCCACTTCATTTGTCCCAATTATGCATTCCAGTTGCATCACCCTAGAATTAATTACAGTACAGACTGATGACTGGCTGCAGTTCTGAAGGCTTTCGTGAAGATCCCGGCTGCAGGTGAGTATCCTGTTTTTACTTCATTTACAGATTTCCACCCCTGACACATGCATTTTGTGGAACACGCTGACTTTAATCGGTACTACATTTATGTTTTGGAGATTTAAGGGGGCTTTCTGCCTAGCTATGTTTGGGTATTTGGGGGGGGGGGGGGGTTGCCTAATTATGATTGGATGAGGGGAGCAAATCTCGAGCTAATCATGATTTTGTTAAATGCGTAATTATGATTTTGGATGTCTGATTTTGTTGTGTGGACACTTGTGAGGCTTCCTAACTATGCTTTTCTTGTTGTCTGTTTTTTTGGGGGGACACTATACCTACAGTAATCATGTATGGTATTTTGTAAGGAGGAAACACTGCCTTATCATGTTTTTTTTATTTTTTCTTTAACCACTTGCCGACCGCACGCTTATACCGTGCGTCGGCAAAGTGGCAGCTGCAGGACCAGTGACGCAGTACTGCGTCGCCAGCTGCAGGCTGATTAATCAGGAAGCAGCCGCTCGCGCGAGCGGCTGCTTCCTGTCAATTCACGGCGGGGGGCTCCGTGAATAGCCTGCAGGCCGCCGATGGCGGCTCGCAGGCTAAATGTAAACACAAACGGAAATAATCCGCTTTGTTTACATTGTACGGTGCTGCTGCGCAGCAGCGCCGTAAGGCAGATCGGCGATCCCCGGCCAATCAGCGGCCGGGGATCGCCGCCATGTGACAGGGGACGTCCTGTCACTGGCTGCACAGGACGGATAGCGTCCTGTGCAGCCCGGATCACCGGGGGGAGAGGTAGGAGAGGGAGGGGGGTGAATGTCGCCGCGGAGGGGGGCTTTGAGGTGCCCCCCCCCCGCAACTAGCCTGCACGCAGGAGCGATCAGACCCCCCCTGCACATCATCCCCATAGGGGGGAAAAAAGGGGGGCGATCTGATCGCTCTGCGTGCACCCTGATCTGTGCTGGGGGCTGCAGAGCCCACCCAGCACAGATCACAACAAACAGCGCTGGTCCTTAAGGGGGGGTAAAGGGTGGGTCCTCAAGTGGTTAAAGAGACATTTTGCTGGGCAGACTTTGGTGGGATGCACTATATGAGTTTCAGATTTTTTTTTCCTGCTTGTGGTGCCCCGGATCTTCCATCTTAGCAATGCTCCTGTTTTCCTCAACAACTAGATATGAAATCCAATTTTTCCTGTAATGACACCTATTGCACCTTTGCGATGGGGGTGGGGTGTAGGGGGAGTTAAGAGTTAGGTACCATGGGATGGGTGGAGGATTAAGGGTTAGGCATCACTGAGGGGGGATTAGGTATCAGTAGAGGGAGAGTTGAAGGTTAGGCATCGGTAGAGGGAGGGTTAAGTGTTAGGCAACAGTTAAAGGAGGGTTAAAGGGACACTTAAGCCAGAAAAAAAAAGTTTTACTCACCTGGGGCTTCTACCAGCCCCCTGCAGCAGTCCTGTGCCCTCGCAGCCACTCACTAATCCTCTGGTCCCCCGTTGCCAGCTAATTTCGTTTTTGCCGTCAGGACTGGCCACCCGTAGCTTCCTCCGCATTCTCGACTGCAATTAGCGGTATTGCGGGCCGCAACGCGCACAAAAATACACGTTGTCGTGTTACCAATGCATAGATATGCGGCAACGTGTATTTTTGTACGTGTTGCAGCCCACAATAGCGTTAATTGCAGTCTGGAATGCGGAGGAAGCTACGCATGGCCAGTCCTGATGGGCCTGATGGCAAAAACAAAACTAGCTGGCAGCGGGGGACCAGAGGATTAGTGAGTGGCTGCGATGGCACAGGACTGCTGCAGGGGGCTGGTAGAAGCCCCAGGTGAGTAAAACTTTTTTTTTTTCCGGCTTAAGTGTCCCTTTAAGGCTTAGCCATTGGTAGAGGGAGGGTTCGGTGTGAGAGTACGGTTAGGATTGGTCATAGTTAAATACTGGCAAAGATTACAGATATTTTGCTATTACAATTAAGAAGTAACATATTGTTAATTTTACTGATAATTTACTAGTGGCAATATCTGGCACCTTTTTTGTAGATGCCTTTATTACCTGTATGCACCAGTTAGGGAACTACTCAGTAGTTGTTGTCCTCCTTTCTTTATGTGGCTGAGAGCTTCCTAGTTAATTATGTTTACTGGAACTAAGAATCTACAATTCTCTGGCACAGGAAGAATTTAGAAGCTGGAAAATCGCATTAAGGATTACAACAAGATTTAATTTTCAAAATAGCAAAATGTAGGGTGACAGAAAGCATGCTATTAGTTTCCTTTTACATGTCTGTTTGTGTATACTATCAAAGCTCAGTTTTTTCTTTTGTTTTAATTCATCGCTCATCTGTGTAGCTGGCATGATGCCTAAATTTTACAAGCACCTGTCAAGGAATTTTAGAGGAAAAGGGGGATTTGTATTTCAGTAATTTGCGATTTGTGATTTAATGAGTAAAACAACATTGTAAAATCATGTACAGTACAATGAAAGATCTTGGCATGACTGTGCAAAAGTACTAACTTATGTAATACAGGCAGTCAGTGATGCTGCATGCACCATGGGGCAGATTTATCAAGACAGGCTCACAGAAATCTGAATCCAAAATTGAATACTTGCGCATAGCAACCAATCAGGTTTCAGTGCTTTAATGAAAAAAAAAAAAAAGACTCTGGTTGATTGCTATGGGGGACCACTTCACTTTTGTTGCAGTCTTTATAGCTGTCCTGACATATCTATGGCCGTGTATTAGAAACATAGACAGAACTGTGTGTACTTTCTTTTCATTTTTCAAAACTTTATACATAATAAGTAGAAATGTCAAAATCCAAAAAGCACAAATGTAGCCACTAGTTTATAGCTTACAAATATTCAAGATTTTTTTTAGCTTTCTTTTTATTATGTCTTTGCAAAAGTAACAAAGCAGACAAAGGATGACAAGGTCATACACGAGCCGAGGAAATGACAGTATACAGGAGAGAACATTTCCTAAGTTCTGGGAAAGAAGTGTGTTTTGAATGAGCTAGCGGCTGTTTTCGGTTATTTGTGTGGGCTTACATTAAAAATACATATGGCTGAAGAAAAAAACTGCACAATGGGCCTCGTATACTAAGGTTCTTCAAGGCTGGAAAATATTGAAGGACATTGGAGAACTCAAGTGATTCAGCAAATGTAAAATAGACTTATTACAAACTGACAAGAGGCTGTGACTCCCATCAGGATGATACCAAATACTAAAGCAGGGGGATTAGCCATATTATGCCAGGGGAAAAAAACACAAACATAGGTAGATAAATACAGTAATTGATCTACTTACATAGTAAGACATGTATTGTACTGTAAAAAGTACTGAGGAAAAAACACAAAGACAACGGGAGCCCAAATGGTGCAGTACGTCACAGGTTGATAAATGTATAGCAAAAAGTGTTCGACAAAGGGATACTCACAAAGGTGGGTTGCATAGGGGGCAACCGACCACTTCAGACAGGTGGAGAGGCACCCCATATGCAGCTTGTTGACTACAGCAGCACTTTATTTGGCCTGAGGAAGTAGGCTAGATCCCACGAAACGTGTTGCCTGTGCTTATCATTATTAAACTGTTCTATCTAAAGTGAGTAATAATAATAGCAATTATCAAAATTGTATGTATTTTTTATTTTCATTGACCAAGAGGATACTTTTTGTTATAATCTTGGGTGAAAATCTTTTGTTAAGCTGCAATCCTCCAACCCCATTGTCATGTGGGAACACTAATGACCAGCTGTAACGATCGGTGTAACACAGAGAGGGTCTGATTACCGGTGAACTGCAGTATCACCGAGAATACAGAATATACCCGATTATTGATGATCTGCAGTATCACCGATAATCAGATATATCTACTAACCTCTGGACACCTGAGATAGCAAGTGAGTGTTCAGTGCAACAGTAATATTTTGAGTATAGCACAGTAGAAGTTCCTTCCGAAGGCCTAGACTCTCCCGGGGGAGGAGCTAGGCTGAGAGTAGGAAGGACAGAGTGTGAGTGACACCAGGAAGAAGGTGTCACTAACAGGTCTGGGAATTGCCTCTAACAGTAAGGCAAATTCTCGAGGTCGGGCAATCCAGGTCGTTAACACACAGACAGATACGGTACAGATTCAGGAGACAGATACGAAATCCAATGAACAGGCAGGGTTTGGCAACGGAGTATCAGAATAGCGGAGTACAGAATCAGGAGGCAAATACAGAGTCCAGGAACGAGCAGAGTTTGGCAACAGGATATCAGAGATAGCAAGGTACAGAATCAGAGTACAGGAGAATAGTCAGGCAGGCAGAAGGTCATAACAAATAATACAATTCAATATTCCTAACGCTAAGGTGTGAGGTCCGTGATCGTCAACACCTTTGGAAACTATGCTAGAACACAGATACAGACAAGGCCTGAGTGCTACCACGTAGTGATCGCAACGACAGACAACCAGAGAATGACCAGCACCCAGTATATATACACCTGTGCTCTCCAGCACCTCCCTCAAGTGCTGGACCAATGAAAGTTGCTGTGATTGTCAGCTGACCGGCCTGGTCAGCTGACCTTTCTCTGACTGCCATAAAGGTTCTGCCTCTCCGCGCGCACGCGCGTCATTCTGAACCTAGGTGGACTACCAGTCCCAGCCACACCAGTACTGCTTTGCAATGTCTCCGCTGACCCATGCGCGGGGTTGGTCGCACCGCTATCTGCACCGGCGGCTGCCTCCCCGCGCTGGGTCAAAGTGTCAGCAACAGAGCCATGCTTTTCCGCGTTCCGCCATGCTCTCCATGGAAACAGCCGCCTCACGCTGAGTTTCCTTACACCAGCCTATTGTTTTCCTGTCAAATTTCCCGAAGTGGTACAACACATAATCATCCTCCCCATGCACCTCTTCATATAACAGAACAGCATGTCTGCATGTTGATTACTTCTGAACTGTCACCTGACACGGTCACTGATGATTGTTTTAGTTGGCAGTAATTGAGACAGTGAGCATGTAATTTAGGGTACTGTAGTGTACTGCTTTGTTATGTGTTTGTCAGGCTTGTCTGGTCAATGACGATAGGTCAGGCTGTATGCCCATATGACTGACCTATAGCCCAGCCTGTAACAACTGCAAACACTCCTACCTAGTACAAAACTACAATAACCCTGCAGAGAGATCTAGCATACAGGCTGACGGATAGTATCCAACAGAACCAATAGTGATAATACAAAGCACAGTATCACAATGATATAGTCACCTTAGGCCTGACGGATGACACTGTCCACATGAGAATCAGATCACTGCAAGCAGGAGAATGGTATGCAGATTAGGTGCTTAGAGATAACGTGGTCTGTATAGCCAGATGTCAGGGCAGGCCACGTTCATTCAAATCCTTATCCAGTCCGAGGTTGATCCAGGCAGCAATCAGGGAAGTCCAGGTACAAGCCGAGACGGTAACAGGTGATCAAAACAGAAAGCGTGGTCAGGAACAAGCAGTGGTCAGTAACAGGAAATAAATCTAGAAATAAGCTTGGTCAGGATCAGGGGTGTAGCTAGAAATAATGGGGCCCCATAGCAAAGTTTTTGGTGGGGCCCCCCTAAAAAAATCTATAAGGCATCTTATTGCCCCATCTCCCCCCTACCCCCAATTACAGCTAAACCTATTCTCATACAGAGCTCTCCCTCTACCTATGCGTAACCCTAAGCACCCCCCCTGCTGATGCCAAACCTTAACCACCCTGCCGCAAAAACAGCTAAATATTGGGTGCCACAAAATTGTAGATATAGGGCGCTGCAAAAAACTATCAATATCGGGTGCCACTAGGTACCCATACAAATATTGGTTATAGCAGGTGCCCAAACTCCCTGCTATAAATATTTGTATGGGCACATATGGAAGCACTCAATATTTATGCTTTTTTTCCCAGAACGTCATTTCGGATAGCACCCCTGGATGAGAATTGTCTCCCTCCCCACCGTGGACAGGAAACTGTTAAAAGAAGAATTTGCATAAGCAATAGGCAGCCACATATAAGATACTACACCTGCCACAGTACCTCAGTTTAGTTTCCTGTCCCAGACGGGATGCATGGGAGAGGTCTCCAGGAGTGCCATCTATGTCAGGCGGCAAGGGCAGCGGTTTCTAGGGCTCCAAGCAGCGCTGTTCAGTGAACAGTCGGAGCCCTGCAGCGTGGAGGAGGCTTCTCCATCGGAGGCAGCGACTTTATTCACGCATGTGCGTGCATTGAAGAGAGTTCACTTCCGGTTGAACCGGAGGTAGTCACGCGCTGGCGTCCCGTGTGATCTGAAGTCTGAGCCGGGCGGCAGGGGCCGCGGCGGTGATTAGGAATCAGCATACAGCTGATTCCTTAAGGTAAGAAGCTGATTAAGCATATGTTTAGACGGCAGGGGCCGCATGCATAATTAGATCAGCTGCATCAAATCAGCAGCACAGGTATAAGTTTGTAGAGTCCATGATGCACTCTGGTTTGTGGCTGGGATCATGGAGGATGCCTCTGGGTCAGCTCCTGCACAATCTGCTAAATCTGCCCAGGATTCCTCTCTGGCAAGTAGATGTGGTTATGTTTCTTCTGCTTGGCTGGATGTATATTATGTATAGGGGGATTTGTCTAATGGCTGGCTATCGTTTTATTATGTTTTATACCCCCAGACTGAGAAGGTTGAAAAGTCTGACAAATCTTCTACTCAGTCCAGTCAGCATGGATTAGCAACTCTGAATGGAAATTGTGCCAGTATTGTACAGAGCAGGTCCACAGACAGCAATAGGAAATTAAAGATTCTGCTATTGCTTCTACTGCCTCAGCTGCTTCAGTTAGGCCTTGGACTAGTAGTGCTATGGATTATCTGCCTGTTATAACTAATCCATCATTTCCTATGTTGTCTGCACCTCCGACTATGCCTCCTACTTCTAAGAGACATCGGCCTGTATTCATAGAGCATTCCCACATGCGGTAATGCTCAAAACAGCTGACTTTACCGACCATTTATCAAAGTGTGCATTCATAAAACCTGTTTCCGCATGAAAAGCTGACATTCCTAGGCAGTGCGGGAAATTACCGCCTTCTGCGGAGATTATCACAACACATGTCAATGAAGGTTAATTCATAAAGATTAGAGCAGGCGGAATGTGAGCGGAGTTACCCGGCTGTTTTGATATTGCGATAAACCAGCCGATAACAGCAAAGCTAATGAAGAGACAGACCTCCCAGGCAGCTGCAGTGAGAGCAGAACAAAAACTGCATCCCAGAATACACAGGCTGTGTTTTTTTAACCCCCTTGGGTACCTGTTTTCAGATAAATTTCACATCAGAAAGCCTGCATGTGGAACATTTCTTGAAGTTCTTCTAAGTTGTGGCAATTAAATTGTTTAGAAAGACTATTAGACAGATTCAGGGCAAGGAGAGGCACATGTAAACAAAAATGCACATGTAAAGGGATGCTGGGGCTGCCTCCTTTATAATAACTCTGTCTCTGCACAGAGAAAATGTATCAAACTAGGAGGAAGATTTTAATAAAACTGACAGGGCCTTTTTTCACTACCCTGCGATTTACGATTTGATTCTGAGCGCAAGGTATGTTAAACTAATGGAAACTACAGCAGCAATTTCCATTGGTGCAATCTGATTGCGATGTGATTTGGACAAAGCGCAATCGTCGTCCTGCTGCGTTTTTGCATGCGATTGAGCTGTACTATAAATATAGTAGCTCAATCACATAGTGGAAATTGAAGTGCGATTGTGATCGCAAATGCGATCGCATTTCATAGTGGAAAAGAGCCCTAACCAAATTTTTTTTCTCCTGAATTAATGAAAGACTTACTAATGGCTATGCATGAGACAATGGGTATTAAGTCTGAGAAAGTGTAGCATGCTGTACGTTATACCCCATAGAGCTGTGTTAGATTGTTTGGTGCTTGTCCATTGGCCGGGCGCATCCTCTAGGTGGCGATAATTACTATTCCCCCTCCAGGCCGCCATGGATAGTAGGGAAAGATGTAACTCTGCTGGAGTTCTGTCGCCACCTAGAGGATGCACCCGGCTAATGGAGAAGAACCGATTGTTTGCACATGCTCAGTGACTAGCCACATGCCTAATTAATATGCACTGCACTGTGGTGACTCCTGGTGGGACTCGTAGTGTTGTTCGGATCATGAACGAATCGTTCATTTGATCCAGATCTTTTTTGTGAGTCGAATTATCCGGATCATCACAATGAAAGATTCAGTTCACAGTGGATGTCTGTCTGGAAGAAACAGGAACATACAGAATGTACAGTGCAGGGAAAGTCCTGTCCTGCTAGTCATTTCACCCTCAGTCTGCTTCCCTAGTAAAATGATTCAAATGATTCGGTTCAAAGATCCGGATTTTTTAAATGATCCGATTCGAATGATCCGAATCCTTAAAAGAATCCGGACTTCCCATCTCTATCCTGGAGCAGCTGCTTTGAGTCCAACTCCAACACCACCATGCGTTGCGTTAGGGGCACGTTATGCGACTTTAACGTCCCCTAAAACGCAACGTCTTGGTGTGAAAGTAGCCTAAAGATTTTGATGGAGTGGGATAATCTAGGAAAGGGTTTTTTGTCCCAGATCATTATCTAAACGTTATCTTTCTCCTGAAGATCAGGGTTTTGGGGAACCCCGCCTAAATTAGATCCATATTCTTCAAGGGTATCAAACAAAACTGACTTACTTTTTTGAGGATTTCTGGGAAATTTTGAATGATTTACCTAAAGTTTTGAATGCTTTCAATTATCTAGTGGACGCTTCAGATGATACGGTTAAACTAGAGTGACCAGATTTTTGTGGGTCCAACCTGTGACGGGGAGGGGGGGCGTGGGGGGGGGGTGCGGCGCGCATAGAGTGCCGTGGCGAAAAGTGGGGAGGACTGAGGAGCGCGCAGCGACGAAGACTGGGGAGGGGGCCGCTGCGAAAAATGGGCGTGGCCATGCCATTGTATGGGCGGAGCTAACATAATGATGTAACAGCGAGGCATAAGAAAGCAGTGTTTACGCCATGATCTGGACAAACGAGACTTTGCATCATGGGTGTGCAGAAACTGTGTGATGCTAATAGTATACCGTAACCACAAAGCAGCAAACATAGCCACCTATGATCATTAAATAATAAATGCAGTGACAGTTACCCCGGACACCAGAAAAACATACACAATGGGCAACATGTCAGCACAAAATAAACGCAATGCGGGCAACATGTCAGTACAAAATAAACGCAATGCGGGCAAACATGTCAGTACAAAATAAATGCAATGCGGGCAAACATTTCACCAGAAAATTAACGCAATGCGGGCAAACATTTCACTAGAAAAGAAAAGCATTGCGGGCAAACATTTCACTAGAAAATTAACGCAATGCGGGCAAGCATTTCACCAGAAAATTAACGCAATGCGGGCAAGCATTTCACCAGAAAAGAAACGCAATGCGGGCAAACATTTCACCAGAAAAGAAACGCAATGCGGGCAAACATTTCACCAGAAAAGAAACGCAATGCGGGCAAACATTTCACCAGAAAAGAAACGCAATGCGGGCAAACATTTCACCAGAAAAGAAACTCAATGCGGGCAAACATTTCACCAGAAAATTAACGCAATGCGGGTAAACATTTCACCAGAAAAGAAACGCAATGCGGGCAAACATTTCACTAGAAGAGAAACGCAATGCGGGCAAACATTTCACCTGGAAAAGAAACGCAATGCGGGCAAACATTACACCTGGAAAAAAAAACGTAATGCGGGCAAACATTTCACCTGAAAAAGAAACGCAATGCGGGCAAACATTTCACCTGGAAAAGAAACGCAATGCCGGCAAACATTTCACCAGGAAAAGAAAGCATTTACTCACCTGGCAGAAGTCTCCGGCCTCTGGCGCGCTGCTCCCAGGACCACCTTCCTCCTGAAGTCTCCCGCGCTGACAGCCTGGCAGAGCAGGGCTACGGCAAGATGGCGCCCGAAGCCCTGTACTGGAGACAAATAATCTCCAGTACAGGGCTTCGGCAGCCATCTTGCCGTAGCCCTGCTCGCCTGCCGGTGTCGGAACAGACACCGGAAGAGGAGGCTGGAGCTGGGCTGCGGGCAATGAACTGGGGCTGCCAATTCATAAGGATAGAGTGGCCAGAGTCCCGAGGCCGGGACGTCCCGCTGATGAAAGCGGGACGTTTCCCGGGACCTCATGCAGCCTGGGACAGCGGACCCCGAATCCGGGACGTGTCCTGGGCAATCCGGGACGTCTGGTCACTCTAGTTAAACTTACGGCCAGAACTATGGCATTAGTTCATTCAGCCAGAAGAAGTGTATGGGTAAAAACTTGGAATGATGACAATTCTTCAAAATCAAGTTATGTGGTATACCTTGTGAAGGGGTCTGTTGTTTGAGTCAAAGTTAGACGACCCTCTAGACAGAACGGCAGACACACAAATTTCCAGTTAAGAAAAGACCTTTTCAAAGTAAACGGTCCTTTCGTCCCTCTTCTAAGAATCAGTCAGATCCCTAGTTCTCTAAGGGCAGGAGATAGGCTCCCTACAAGTCACAGAAGCCTAAGTCCAACTTCACTTTTACCAAGAAGTCAGATAAGCAATGACGCTAGTATTCCAGTGAGATGGAGAATTGCAAATTGCGAAACATGGCAACTACAGTTCACAAAACATTGGTTATTTAGGCTGCTTTCACAGTGGGACGTTACAGGCGCACGTTAGAGCAGCTTGTAACGCAGCCCAGCTCACAGTAATGAAAAATCAATGGGCTGTTCACAGTGCCCACGTTGTGTTACAGTGTAACGCTGGACGTTTAAAGAAAGTGCAGCATGCTGTGCGTTATATGCGGTTTTAGCCGCATTAGACTGTTTGCACATGCTCAGTAATGTGTGTTTTTGTTTTTTTGTGCAGGAGAGGAGGGGAGAGTCCGCTGTTGTGGCCAGCCACATGACTAATTAATATGCACTGCAGTGTTTACTTCCTGGAGCAGCCGCTTATTGGCGGGCGGGACCACGTGATGCAGAGTTTTCCAATCACGTGCTCTCCACAGTCGTTTGCCGCATGCGCCGTTTTCGTCCGATAGTATGCGTCAAAAAGTACGCATCACGGACGCATCAAGAGACGCATAACGCGGTTCTATATAACATCCAACTTCAAAGCTCACATGCGTTTGCGTTGGGGGCACGTTATGTGACCTTAACGTCGCATCTAACTTAAGGTGGTTTTTGGAGGGATACAGAATATCAGCCAGCCTCCTCTTCAGAACTTTTGCATTACTCCCCGCTCGCAGGATCAAATAAAGTTTTCAGCCCTACAATCGGAAGTCCTTTCCCTGTTTAGAGAAAAAAGGGTAATTCGAGAAGTACCGAAATGTCAGAGGACAGGGATTCTATTCCCCTGTTTTTTTTCTAGTAAAGAAGCTACAGGGAAATTATCGGTTCATACTAAATCTAAAGAGTCTAAACCAGAAGGTAAAATACAGAAAATTCAGGATAGATTTGATCTATTATTCATATCTTACAGAAGGACGATTTCCTAGCCTTGACCCAGCAGCCTTATACACTCACGCACCCACTAAATATCTTACACTACCAAAACCCCTCCTCCCCCAAATATTCATTCCCACCAACTAATACATTTAAAAAAAAAAAATGTATATATATAAAGCAGCCATGACCGACCATTCTCCACTACACTCACAACTAAATGAATACTAGAGACTACATAACGTCATTTGGAGTGACACTTTAATAGTCGGCCACAGCTGAACACACCAACAAATAACATTAATCAATGAACAGTTTAAATACAATTTAAATAACAATAATCAAACAAAACGCTTGAAGAATCCAATCTTCATCCCCCACTGCTACTTGGTGGCGACCGAGGGCCCCCCAAAATTGTGACTGTCCACTCGAGCATGCAACCAAACTCCCAGCCATGTTACCTGGCCCGGGAGTTCCGTGGGCTTACATGCCATGCTCCTCCTTTAAATCTCCAAATAACCCAGTACCTTAATTTTCAAAATCGTCCATTTATTTCGTTCAGAACCCCAATTAGCACTCAGACCCCTCAGTCTTACTTGCCACCCTTCCCAGCAGAAAGGGACCGCCGCCACAGCAAGCCTGCAGTGATACCTTACTGCAGGTGCGCCCGCCACAATTCAAAGGCCAGCTCGATATGCTCCTGAAGCAGCAGGTTAAACATATTGAGCCCAGGCATGGGCTTCCGGAATTCCGCGGAATCTAAAATTCCGAATTCCGTCGGAATTTGGGTTTCCGGATCATTCTGCGGAATCCGGAATTTACAATCCGGAATGCGGAATTCCGCGGAAATCCGACCAAACGGAACCGGAATGAATTGACCAATGAGGAGATGCGGAATGAGTTGACCAATCATGATCAGAGGAAATTTAGCGCGGTAAAAAAAAGCGTAATTCCGTGTATGTAATGCGGAAATCCGTATAAATATACAGAAATTTGATTTAAACGGAAAAGTACTGTCCAATAACTGTCCTCATAAATTTACACCAATCACAGGCCCTAGCAACCACATCCTAGCAACCTATCAGAGTCTATCCCACCCCTCTAGTATATAAGACAGGCTTATGCTGATGTCATGTGTGGGTTTTAGTTAGAGGAGAATTGTGAAAGAGAGAGCTCAGAGCTGCATTATTATATTGTGTGCTGTTGAGACATTTTTTTTCACTGTGATTGCTATTATTGCTATATATATTAGATAGATACTAGTAGTAGTGAGAGATAGATTAGATTGTAGTGTGATTGTAGACAGTGTGAGAGCAGTTTGAAGTTAGATCAGGCCTGTATTAGTAGTGTGAGTGAGAGACAGATTTAGTGTGATAGATATAGTATTGAGTGACAAGTGACTGAGAGTATTTTGAAATTAGTAAGTCAGTGAGAGTGGTTAGATAAAGCTAGATAGTGTAGTGTATTTTATTTCTTTTTCATAGTGTCAGTTTTTCATTTATACTTTTTTTCTTCATTTATTTCATTGATTTTCTTCATTGATTGCCTGTAAGTCCCCTCCCTTCTTCTTTAATTTCATTACTGTCCCCGACCCCAAAAAATTTTTTTTAAAAATGAGGCACATCAAGAGTGTTGGTGGACGAGGTGGCTCCTCCTCATCAGGACGCCAGCAGCAGGCAGGGCCCAGCAATGTAGCAGAAACAGATCAGGTTGAGGTTCTTCCTGGGCGCAGCAGGGGAACTCCCCGGATCACTTCTATGTTCCCAACCACTAGGCGCCGCATCATTGGCAAGCAGGATGCGGCCTCATTGGTTGACTGGATCGGTGCGGAGCCCTCCACCCAATCTGAAGAGCTGATGTGCAGTGGCAGCAGTGCAAATAGCAGGGAAGACTCTGTGGCAGCTGGTCATGTTGCAGAGTCTGGCTTCTCCCCCAATCTTTTTGAAGGTAATGCTGACGAGGGTAATATTGGACAATTGTGGGGAGAAGCCCTGCATGAGACTATGGGACCCAATTCACAAAGTTTGGTGGAGGATGTGGTGAATGAAGTGGGTCCAGTTTTTTCTCCATCCACTCCACCAAGAAATGCCCCAGTCACTCGTCGTCGGGAATTGTCAAGTCCCCATTTGGAGGACGATTTGTCTTGTGTGGGTGATGATGAGGTGGCCGACAAAAATTGGACGCCAACTAATTCACCGAACAGCAGCAGTGAAAGTGAACCTGTTAGGCGTCCATCGGTCAGGAGGGTGCATCAGGTGGAGTCTAGGGGGGGCATGGACTCCGCTGGTGGTGTGATAGGCAACAGCAGCAGCATGCTTAATCAGCAGGGCCAAACACAGCAGCAGCAGCAGCTTGTCCAGCAGCCTGCAGCACCATCTGTGAGCACCCAGTCCCATGCTGGTCAGCGACCGGTCAACACCAAGAGAAAGGGCCGGACCTCCCAAGCATGGGACTATTTCACTGATCACTCACAGGATCCTTCCCGTGCAGTGTGTAACCTGTGCAGTGTGACGGTGAGCAGAGGGAAAGCAGCATCTGGGTTTGGGACATCAGGTTTGCGTTCCCACCTTAAAACAAGTCATATTGTGCAGTGGGACTTAATAAAAAAAAATACCAGCCAAGGTAAAGGCAGCAGTGCACAGAGTGCGGCAGGAGGAGATGCAGCAGTTCCTCTCAGCCGTTCCTCTGTGCGTCCTGTGCAACCTGCGCAGTCCCACTGCATGGCTGTTCCCTCTGCACGCCAGGCTGGTGGCGGCAACCAGACCTTGACGGTGTGCTCATCACCAGCTGTATCCTCCCCACAAAATGTTGCCGCCCAGCGCCAGGCCTCTCTCACTGAGATGGTTGCACGGAAGAGGCCTCTCCCCCCTAATGATCCCATAGCGCTACGCAACAATGGGCTCGTGGCAAAGCTGTTGGCCCAACAGCTCTTGCCCTATCAGTTTGTGGAAAGTGCCCCCTTCCGCCAACTGATGAGCTGTTTGGCTCCACAATGGCGGGTCCCCAGCCGCCATTACTTTTCCCGAGTTGCTATCCCTGCCCTACACCTGGATGTAGCTGGGCGTGTATCCCTTTCGTTGGACTACGCGGTTTGTGGAAGGGTGCACCTCACTACCGATGCCTGGACCAGCAGGCATGGGCAGGGACGCTATTTGACTGTGACAGCTCACTGGGTCACCCTTCATGGCGCTGGGGAGGGTATGAGCTGTGGGGCTCTGGTGGTGCCGCCCCGGGGGGTCAAGGGGAGGCCCGTCTCCCTCCCTTCTGCCACTTCTTCTGTAGCAGGTCAGGCCGCTGCTGAGCCTCCCAGCAAGCGGCCACGCTGTTACGCTAATCTACAGCACAAGCGCTGTCAAGCTGTGCTGAGGATGGAGCCAGTGCAACACAGGAGTCTGACGGGAGATGTGATCCTGTCTGTCCTACAGGAGCAGATCCAGCATTGGCTGACCCCCCGAGATCTGTTGACAGGTAATGTGGTGTCAGACAATGGCACCAACATTCTGGCCGCCATTCGTACTGGTGGCTACACACACCTGCCTTGCCTCGCACATGTCCTCAACCTCATCGTGCAACGGTTTCTGCGAACCTATGAGGGTTTGAGTGACGTCGTGCTTTTGGCACGTAAAGTGTGTGGCCACATTAGACGCTCCGCAACCGCCACCGCGTCCTTGGCCAAACTGCAGCGCATCCACAGCTTGCCGCAGCACAAGCTGATGGTTGACTGCCAGACGCGGTGGAACTCCACACTGTACATGTTGAGAAGGTTGTTGGAGCAAAAAATGGCGGTCATCCATTACCTGTCTTCAGCCTCCTCCTCCCATTCGTCAAGACCACCTCCGGAGAATCTGACTGGGGACCAGTGGCGGCAGATCAGGGAGGTCTGCAATGTTTTGGCGCCTTTTGATGAGGCTACTAAGGTGGTCAGCATGGAGCACTGCAACATTTCAGAAGTGCTCCCCCTTGTGCTAATGCTGGACAGGACACTGGGTCACCTGATAGAATTGGCGGAGGAAGTCCATGCTGGGGCAAGTGGTGGAGAGCCCCAGGATGCTCAGGCCCAGGAGGAGGAGGAGGAGGAGGAGGTGGTGGTGACAGAGTCAGGGCCTGAACATGCGGGAGAGCTAATCGTCCGGGGGTGGGACGACCTTAATGAGCAGCAGGAGCATGAAGCAGAAAATGCCCTTTCTGACAGCCAGGAAGAGGTGGAAAGCGGTCATCTCTCCCACATGGCTGCTCACATGCTCCTCTGCCTCAGGAAGGACCCCCGGATAATCCGACTGAAAGCGAGGGATGATCTGTGGGTGGCCACCATATTGGACCCACGCTGCAAGGGGAAAGTGGGGGAGTTAATGGGATGTACCCAACAATTTAGCTCCCGAATGTCAGCGATCCGGCAGGATTTAATCAGGCGAGTGGAGCAGGCCTTTCCACCACCACCTGAACCTCCGCTTTCCCATACTACTCAGCGACAGCCAGCTAGTCACAGCCAGCAGAGGTGTGGTGGCGGTAATACGAGCACCAACCCCACCCGACCTGTTAATCTGCTGGCTGTGATGAGGGGATTTTATACGCCCCAATCACCCAATACTCCCACCAGCAGCAGCACTATCGGCAGCAGTAGTCATCACCACCAACGGCTGGTTCGCATGGTGAATGACTACTTGGGGTCATCCAGTGCAACAGACAATATGGATACAGATGACCCCATGGAGTATTGGGTGAAGAAGCTGGACACCTGGCCTGAGCTTGCTCAGTACGCACTGCAGGTTCTGTCATGCCCCGCCTCCAGTGTGCTTTCTGAGCGGGTATTCAGTGCCGCAGGTGGGGTGGTCACCGACTACCGGACCCGTCTGTCCGCAGAAAATGTGGACAGACTCACATTTATTAAAATGAATGAGTCCTGGATCAATGACCAGTTCAAAGGCCCTGTCACTGATTCCAGAGAGTGAGTAAAAGGGTCTGGTCATAATCCCTCGCACGCTCTCCCGCAAAATTATATATTAATTGGATACAATCTCCCAAAAATTTTTTAATGTAAAGCGGATCCGAGATGAAAAACTAAATATAATAAGTCACTTGTCTATATACTCTATCTTGTCTAAAGTTTAGATGGTTTACACAGCAAATCTAGCTGTAAACAGCTTCAACGGTATATTTTTCATCAATATTATTTTTTCCTGTGATACAATGTGAGCAGAAATGTTTTCTGCTTGTCACTATTACACAATTACACACATAGGCAGGCACGCTTATCTGTGTCTAGGCATGCAAATCTGCATATCTGAATTTTGTGAGAAAACTGCACTCCTATTTCCTCCATTACAAAGGCAATTGATCTGTATCTGCACTTCATCTCTCAGATTGTGAAACTATGCCTCTGAAAGCTATAGATATTAACACCTTTTTCACCTGCCCAGACTGAAATTCCACAATCCCTTGCAAGCGCCAAGGTTCTATTAAGAAGTTGTGTGTGTGCCTTGTTTAGTTTATAGGAAATTAGGGTATTTAAACAAAACAAGTATATTTGCCTTAAAGGGAACCAGAGACGAAGCACCCTTGTGTATTTTACCATATATATCAGTAAGAACATGAGAGAAAACACTTACCATGCTCTCTGTTTCATCATCACTGCTAAAAGTGTCTGTTATCTGCTGTGATAAGAATCCCGGACTGAGCATTCACTCTCTCTTTGCAGGGAATAATTATAGCTCAGTCATTATAGCAGAGCCACAAGGGGGCAGGCTTGGGCTTGAAAAGACACCAGAGAAGACAGACTCGGCTATAATCTTTCCGTAGCAAAGCTAGACTGAGCTCAGTCGGGGATTCTTATCAGAGGTGATAACAGTCAGATTAAACAGAGAACAATGAAACAAAGAGCAGATTAGGTGTTTACTGTCATGTTCCCACTGATTTATAAGGTAAAATACATGAGGGTACTTCATCTCTGGTTCTCTTTAAGGAATGCCCTTTAAACTATATGTAACAAACACAATTATGCAATGAGAAAAAGTTCATCTCGGATCCACTTTTATCCAAAAAACATCTATTGCAGCATTTATTTTTAAAAAATTCATAACTCTATGCGGTGTCCAGGTAGAAAAATAGTGATGTCCCACCTGTGGCAAGGGCACAACTGGTGTAACAAATTAAAAGTAAAAAGAAAAAAAAAGAAAAAAAAAAGGCTTGGGTGCTACAATACATACTCGGCTGTCCAAAAAAATTACTCCTGCTGAACCCAATTATTTTGTTATAAAAATAAGTGCCGTGGTACCACAGTGAGGGTTCACGGCCTGCTGATACTACTCCAACACTGTCTGCTGACTGCTGCTGCATTTTAAAAAAAAAAAACTCTGTGTGTTGTCCGGGTTGAAAAATAGTGATGTCCGAGCTGTGGCGAGGGTCGAACTGCGGCTTCGCAACCGCTGCCTGGCTGGAACTAATGTATTTTATTTAAAAATAATTTCTGCTGCCTCTAACCAAAACAAAATTACTTCTGCGGCCGCCAACTCAGCTACCTGACGTTATACTTTTCTGCCCAGGTCTCTAGTGTTTGAGGGCCTGTACTGCTGCCATTACCTGCTGTGTCAAACCTCATGATACCTACAACTGCTGCTGTGACAACTTCAACTTCTGGACATTATAGCCTTCAATCCTGGTCTCTCTTGGGTCCGAGGACCTGTACCGCTGCTGACATTATTACCTGCTGCTGTGTCAAACCTTATGATACCTACTTCTGCTGCTGGGACAACTTCAACTGCTGGACATTATATTCTTCAATCCTGGTCTCTCTTGGGTCCGAGGACCTGTACCGCTGCTGACATTATTACCTGCTGCTGTGTCAAACCTTATGATACCTACTTCTGCTGCTGGGACAACTTCAACTGCTGGACATTATATCCTTCAATCCAGGTCTCTCTAGGGGCCGAGGACCTGTACCGCTGCTGACATTATTACCTGCTGCTGTGTCAAACCTTATGATACCTACTTCTGCTGCTGTGACAACTTCAACTGCTGGACTTTATAACCTTCAATCCAGGTCTCTCTAGGGGCCGAGGACCTGTACCGCTGCTGACATTATTACCTGCTGCTGTGTCAAACCTTACGATACCTACTTCTGCTGCTGGGACAACTTCAACTGCTGGACATTATATCCTTCAATCCAGGTCTCTCTAGGGGCCGAGGACCTGTACCGCTGCTGACATTATTACCTGCTGCTGTGTCAAACCTTGCGATACCTATCGCTGCTGCTGTGACAACTTCAACTGCTGGACTTTATAACCTTCAATCCAGGTCTCTCTAGGGGCCGAGGACCTGTACCGCTGCTGACATTATTACCTGCTGCTGTGTCAAACCTTATGATACCTACTTCTGCTGCTGGGACAACTTCAACTGCTGGACATTATATCCTTCAATCCAGGTCTCTCTAGGGGCCGAGGACCTGTACCGCTGCTGACATTATTACCTGCTGCTGTTTCAAACCTTGCGATACCTATCGCTGCTGCTGTGACAACTTCAACTGCTGGACTTTATAACCTTCAATCCAGGTCTCTCTAGGGGCTGAGGACCTGTACCGCTGCTGACATTATTACCTGCTGCTGTGTCAAACCTTGCGATACCTATCGCTGCTGCTGTGACAACTTCAACTGCTGGACTTTATAACCTTCAATCCAGGTCTCTCTAGGGGCCGAGGACCTGTACCGCTGCTGACATTATTACCTGCTGCTGTGTCAAACCTTGCGATACCTACTTCTGCTGCTGGGACAACTTCAACTGCTGGACATTATATCCTTCAATCCAGGTCTCTCTAGGGACAGAGGACCTGTACCGCTGCTGACATTATTACCTGCTGCTGTGTCAAACCTTATGATACCTACTTCTGCTGCTGGGACAACTTCAACTGCTGGACATTATATCCTTCAATCCAGGTCTCTCTAGGGGCCGAGGACCTGTACCGCTGCTGACATTATTACCTGCTGCTGTGTCAAACCTTGCGATACCTATCGCTGCTGCTGTGACAACTTCAACTGCTGGACTTTATAACCTTCAATCCAGGTCTCTCTAGGGGCCGAGGACCTGTACCGCTGCTGACATTATTACCTGCTGCTGTGTCAAACCTTGCGATACCTACTTCTGCTGCTGGGACAACTTCAACTGCTGGACATTATATCCTTCAATCCAGGTCTCTCTAGGGGCCGAGGACCTGTACCGCTGCTGACATTATTACCTGCTGCTGTGTCAAACCTTGCGATACCTATCGCTGCTGCTGTGACAACTTCAACTGCTGGACTTTATAACCTTCAATCCAGGTCTCTCTAGGGGCCGAGGACCTGTACCGCTGCTGACATTATTACCTGCTGCTGTGTCAAACCTTGCGATACCTACTTCTGCTGCTGGGACAACTTCAACTGCTGGACTTTATAACCTTCAATCCAGGTCTCTCTAGGGGCCGAGGACCTGTACCGCTGCTGACATTATTACCTGCTGCTGTGTCAAACCTTGCGATACCTACTTCTGCTGCTGGGACAACTTCAACTGCTGGACATTATATCCTTCAATCCAGGTCTCTCTAGGGACAGAGGACCTGTACCGCTGCTGACATTATTACCTGCTGCTGTGTCAAACCTTATGATACCTACTTCTGCTGCTGTGACAACTTCAACTGCTGGACTTTATAACCTTCAATCCAGGTCTCTCTAGGGGCCGAGGACCTGTACCGCTGCTGACATTATTACCTGCTGCTGTGTCAAACCTTATGATACCTACTTCTGCTGCTGGGACAACTTCAACTGCTGGACATTATATCCTTCAATCCAGGTCTCTCTAGGGGCCGAGGACCTGTACCGCTGCTGACATTATTACCTGCTGCTGTGTCAAACCTTATGATACCTACTTCTGCTGCTGTGACAACTTCAACTGCTGGACTTTATAACCTTCAATCCAGGTCTCTCTAGGGGCCGAGGACCTGTACCGCTGCTGACATTATTACCTGCTGCTGTGTCAAACCTTATGATACCTACTTCTGCTGCTGGGACAACTTCAACTGCTGGACATTATATCCTTCAATCCAGGTCTCTCTAGGGGCCGAGGACCTGTACCGCTGCTGACATTATTACCTGCTGCTGTTTCAAACCTTGCGATACCTATCGCTGCTGCTGTGACAACTTCAACTGCTGGACTTTATAACCTTCAATCCAGGTCTCTCTAGGGGCCGAGGACCTGTACCGCTGCTGACATTATTACCTGCTGCTGTGTCAAACCTTGCGATACCTATCGCTGCTGCTGTGACAACTTCAACTGCTGGACTTTATAACCTTCAATCCAGGTCTCTCTAGGGGCCGAGGACCTGTACCGCTGCTGACATTATTACCTGCTGCTGTGTCAAACCTTGCGATACCTATCGCTGCTGCTGTGACAACTTCAACTGCTGGACTTTATAACCTTCAATCCAGGTCTCTCTAGGGGCCGAGGACCTGTACCGCTGCTGACATTATTACCTGCTGCTGTGTCAAACCTTGCGATACCTACTTCTGCTGCTGGGACAACTTCAACTGCTGGACATTATATCCTTCAATCCAGGTCTCTCTAGGGACAGAGGACCTGTACCGCTGCTGACATTATTACCTGCTGCTGTGTCAAACCTTATGATACCTACTTCTGCTGCTGGGACAACTTCAACTGCTGGACATTATATCCTTCAATCCAGGTCTCTCTAGGGGCCGAGGACCTGTACCGCTGCTGACATTATTACCTGCTGCTGTGTCAAACCTTGCGATACCTATCGCTGCTGCTGTGACAACTTCAACTGCTGGACTTTATAACCTTCAATCCAGGTCTCTCTAGGGGCCGAGGACCTGTACCGCTGCTGACATTATTACCTGCTGCTGTGTCAAACCTTGCGATACCTACTTCTGCTGCTGGGACAACTTCAACTGCTGGACATTATATCCTTCAATCCAGGTCTCTCTAGGGGCCGAGGACCTGTACCGCTGCTGACATTATTACCTGCTGCTGTGTCAAACCTTGCGATACCTATCGCTGCTGCTGTGACAACTTCAACTGCTGGACTTTATAACCTTCAATCCAGGTCTCTCTAGGGGCCGAGGACCTGTACCGCTGCTGACATTATTACCTGCTGCTGTGTCAAACCTTGCGATACCTACTTCTGCTGCTGGGACAACTTCAACTGCTGGACTTTATAACCTTCAATCCAGGTCTCTCTAGGGGCCGAGGACCTGTACCGCTGCTGACATTATTACCTGCTGCTGTGTCAAACCTTGCGATACCTACTTCTGCTGCTGGGACAACTTCAACTGCTGGACATTATATCCTTCATTTCAGGTCTCTCTAGGGACAGAGGACCTGTACCGCTGCTGACATTATTACCTGCTGCTGTGTCAAACCTTATGATACCTACTTCTGCTGCTGTGACAACTTCAACTGCTGGACTTTATAACCTTCAATCCAGGTCTCTCTAGGGGCCGAGGACCTGTACCGCTGCTGACATTATTACCTGCTGCTGTGTCAAACCTTATGATACCTACTTCTGCTGCTGGGACAACTTCAACTGCTGGACATTATATCCTTCAATCCAGGTCTCTCTAGGGGCCGAGGACCTGTACCGCTGCTGACATTATTACCTGCTGCTGTGTCAAACCTTGCGATACCTATCGCTGCTGCTGTGACAACTTCAACTGCTGGACTTTATAACCTTCAATCCAGGTCTCTCTAGGGGCCGAGGACCTGTACCGCTGCTGACATTATTACCTGCTGCTGTGTCAAACCTTGCGATACCTACCGCTGCTGCTGTGACAACTTCAACTTCTGGACTTCTGGAAGGGCATGTCTACCCTGCAGCCGTTACCTGCTGCCTCAAAACCAATATTGACTTACGCTACTGCCAAGCCATCTTATGGAAGTTATACCCTGTGCCTCGAACAACGAGTGATGTCAGAGATTTATTAAAGTGGATCCGAGATGAACTTTTACTCATTGCATAATTGTTTTCATTACATATAGTTTATAGGGCATTCCTTAAGGAAAATACTTGTGTTTTTTAATACCCTAATTTCCTATAAACTAAGCAAGCCATGCCCACAGCTTCTCGAAAACGCCTTGGTGTTTGCAAGGGATTGTGTGATTTCAGTCTGGGTTGTTTAAAAAGGGTGTTGCTAGCTATAGATTTCAGGGGCAGAGTAATCACAATCTGAGAGTTGCAGTGCAGATACAGAATACAGATCAGTGTTCTGTGTAATAGAGGAGATAGGAGTGGAATATTCAAAGAATATGCAGATATGCAGAATAGCATGCCTAGATACAGATAAGCTTGCCTTGAGTGTAATTGTGTAATATTGACTGACAAGCAGAATACATGGTTGATCCCATTGTATCACAGGAAAAAATAGTACTGTTGAAAAATACACTGTTGAAGGTGTTTGCAGCTAGATTTGCTGAGTAAACCATCTAAACTTTAGACAAGATACATAGACAAGTGACTTGTTATTATATTTACGGTTTCATATCGGATCCGCTTTAAACAAAATCATATAATATGGCATGAAAGATTTTGTTTAAAAATCTGAACAAAGACTTTACATCTTGGCTACTTAATATTGTATCCAAGGGTGAATTTTGATATCCTTAAACAGGATAGGGCGCCTGGTAGAGCACATATATACACACTTCGGCGACAAATAATGCACCAGGTGTAGCCCATATAACAACTTCGGGTCTGGCCATGGATAGCGGGGATTGAAATAATTTGGGCTTGTAGCCTATATCAAAACTCAGGTGCACTTTTAGACACCTTGTAGAAGCCCATATTTCCAGAAATAACTTTGATCTCTATGGCGTCGCACTTTTCATAGATGTAGGCCAGGTGCCCTTTTCAACCGATACAGTGAATTCTTTGTTAATAACTAGGAGAGGTGTTTGACCCCCATATCATCAAATTTGATGTAAGGCAAGAAACAAATTATGCTTGAAAAATATTGCAAATCTCTAAACCTTGACAAATGAACATTTGTGTGTTACAGTAAATATATTTTGTGGTGCATACAACCGACATAAAAATATGCCAGGCAAGCAAGAGCCTGATGGTTATCAATCGTCACCAGCTAGTAGTTATACATACATTGTTCAATACATAGAATCCAACAGTGAACATGTTATAATAAATATTTTATTGCAATTTGCAACAACTTTGTTAAACTTTTTTTTAAAAAGTGAACAAATATAAAACACATAAAACAAAATTTAAACTTTTGTTTCTTAAAACAGAAAAAAAAAATAATCTGAGGGAAGTTATTTGCCCATAGACATTACTTGATGTCTGAGTGCTAATGACTAAATAGAGTGCACCTGTGTGTAATCTAATGTCAGTACAAATACAGCTGCTCTGTGAGGGCCTCAGAGATTGTCTAAGAGAATATTGGGAGCAACAACACCATGAAGTCCAAAGAACACACCAGACAGTTCAGGGATAAAGTTATTGAGAAATTTAAAGCAGGCTTAGGCTACAAAAACAATTCCTATGCCTGGAACATACCACGGAGCACTGTTCAAGCGATCATTCAGAAATGGAAGGAGTATGGCACAACTGTAAACCTCCCAAGACAAGGCCATCCACCTAAACTCACAGGCCGAACAAGGAGAGCGCTGATCAGAAATGCAGTCAACAGGCCCATGGCGACTCTGGACGAGCTGCAGAGATCTACAGCTCAGGTGGGAGACTGTCCATACGACAGCTATTAGTCATGCACTGTACAAAGTTTGCATTTATGGAAGAGTGGCAAGAAGAAAGACATTGTTAAAGAGACACTGAAGCTTAAAAAAAAGATGATATTCTGATTTGTATGTGTAGTACAGCTAAGAAAAAAAACATTAAGATCAGATACATCAGTCTAATTGTTTCCAGTACAGGAAGAATTTAGAAACTCCAGTTGTTATCTCTATGCCAAAAAGCTAGTAAGCTCTCCCACTAACTTAGTTGTGGAAACGGCTGTTATCTGACTTTTATTATCTGAACTGTAATTGAACTGTTTACTTTTCCTCTGCTAGAGGAGAGTTCATTACTTCACAGACTGCTCTGAAAGACTCATTTTGAATGCTGAGTGTTGTGTAATCTGCACATTATTATAGGATAATGTAATCTGCGAAAAAACACTATATAACTGAAAATAAAAATATGAGAATATTTTCTTTGCTGCTAATCTTCTAGTAATTATTCATAGTACACAACCAATTCATTATATCATATATATTTTTTTCGCTTCAGTGTCTCTCTTTAACAGAAAGCATAAGAAGTTCCATTTGCAGTTTGCCACAAGCCATGTGGGGGACACAGCAACTATGTTGAAGAAGGTGCTCTGGTCAGATGAGACCAAAATTGAACTTTTTGGACAAAATGCAACACTCTACGCTCTGTGTGGCGGAAAATGAACACTGCACATCACTCTGAACACACCACCCCCACTGTCAAATATGGTGGTGGCAGCATCATGCTCGGGGGATGCATCTCTTCAGCAGGGACAGGGAAGCTGGTCAGAGTTGATGGGAAGATGGATGGAGCCAAATACAGAGCAAACTTGGAAGAAAACCTCTTGGAATCTGCGAAAGACTTGAGACTGGGGTGGAGGTTCACCTTCCAGCAGGACAACGACCCTAAACATAAAGCCAGGGCAACAATGGAATGGTTTAAAACAAAACATATATACAGTGGTTTGCAAAAGTATTCGGCCCCCTTGAAGTTTTCCACATTTTGTCATATTACTGCCACAAACATGAATCAATTGTATTGGAATTCAACATGAAAGACCAACACAAAGTGGTGTACACATGAGAAGTGCAACAAAAATCATACATGAGTCCACATTTTTTTTACTAATAAATAACTGCTAAGTGGTGTGTGCATAATTATTCGGCACCCTTTGATCAGAGTGCATTCAGTTGCCTATAGACAGTGCCTGATGAGTGCTATTGACTAAATAGAGTGCACCTGTGTGTAATTTAATGTCAGTACAAATACAGCTGCTCTTTGAGGGCCTCAGAGGTTGTCTAAGAGAATATTGGGAGCAACGAGACCGTAAAGTCCAAAGAACACACCAGACTGGTCAGGGATCAAGTAATTGACAAATTTAAAGGAGGCTTAGGCTACAAAAAGATTTCCTATGCCTTGAACATCCCACGGAGCACTGTTCAAGCGACCATTCAGAAATGGAAGGAGTATGGCACAACTGTGAACCTCCCAAGACAAGGCCATCCACCTAAACTCACAGGCCGAACAAGGACTGCGCTGATCAGAAATGCAGTCAAGAGGCCCATGGTGACTCTGGACGAGCTGCAGAGATCTACAGCTCAGGTGGTGGAATCTGTCCATAGGACAACTATTAGTCATGCACTGTACAAAGTTGGCCTTTATGGAAGAGTGGCAAGAAGAAAGGCATTGTTAACAGAAAGCATAAGAAGTCCCATTTGCATTTTGCCACAAGCCATGTGGGGGACACAGCAACCATGTGGAAGAAGTTGCTCTGGTCAGATGAGACCAAAATGGTATTTTTTTGACAAAATGAAAAACGCTCTCTGTGGCGGAAAACTAACACTGCACGTCACTCTGAACACACCATCCCCGCTGTCAAATATGGTGGTGGCAGCATCATGCTGGGGGTGTGCATCTCTTCAGCAGGGACAGGGAAGCTGGTCAGAGTTGATGGGAAGATGTATGGAGCCAATTACAGGGCAAATTTGTAAGAAAACCTCTTGGAGACTGCAAAAGACTTGAGACTGGGGTGGAGGTTCACCTTCCAGCAGGACAATGACCCGAAACATAAAGCCAGGGCAACTATGGAATGGTTTAAAACAAAACATATATATGTGTTAGAAAGGGCCAGTCAAAGTCCAGATCTAAATCCAATCGACAATCTGTGGCAAGATCTGAAAACTGGTGTTCACAAACGCTGTCCATTTAATCTGACTGAGCTGGAGCTGTTTTGCAAAGAAGAATGGGCAAGGATTTCAGTCTCTAGATGTGCAAAGCTGGTAGAGACATACCCTAAAAGACTGGCAGCTGTAATTGCAAAAAAATGGTGGTTCTACAAAGTATTGACTCAGGTGACCGAATAATTAAGTACACCCCACTTAGTTATTTATTTGTAAAAAATGTTTGTAATCATGTATGATTTTCAGTCCACTTTTTCTCACGTGTACCCATACAAAAACTTTGGCTACAAAAAAAGCCCAGGGCCGTGTTAATTACTATTCCCCCTCCAGGCCGCCATGGATAGTGGCGAATGAAATATTTCGGCTTCCAGCACTTGTAGGCTATATCAAAACTCGGGCGGCCTTTTCTACACCTTGTAGCCCATATTTCAAGAAATACTATTTATGTCTACCACTTTGTATTGGTCTTTCACGTGGAATTCTAATACAATGGATTCATGTTTGTGGCAGTAATATGATATAATGTGGAAGACTTCAAGGGGGCAGAATACTTTTGCAAGCCACTGGATATAATTCGGAACCCAGGAGGAGTCAGGACCAACATTACATCCTCCTTGTACCTGCCAGTTGTCCAAAATAGTCATGGAGCTGTCCTGCCTCCTCCCTGAAAGCGAGGATGCGTTGCCTTTGCTCCTCAATTTGGCCCTCCATCTCCTGCCTTTGTTGCAGCAGTTGGTGGCGGAAAGCTGCCTCTTGCTGCCGAAGTCGCTCCTCAAAGTCCGCCTGCTGCTGCTGAAGAGTCGTTTGTTGTTCTGACTTCCACTGTTCTAATTGTTGAACAGTGGAAGTCAGAACCACCACTTCCTGCTGCAGGGTTGAGACTTGGCCGGCCAGAATCTCGAAATGAGAAGAAGCTGTAAAGAAAAAGATGGAGAAAAATAAAATATTACACTACGCATGAACAAAAACTGATAATAAAAGAATAAACAGTAGAGTGTGGTACCGTATCAGCCATCAGTAAAAGCAAGGCATTATGAAACCCAGTGATAGCATTGATTGGTTAGGCTAGATTCGAGAAAAGTAAACAGTGATTTTTCACATTATAATACTTTCGTTGTACTTTTTCATGACAAACACATTGAAAACACAACTTATACATTGACATTCACTGTATTCATGGGTGGCTTCTAAAGGAAAAAATGAGATGTACACAAGATTCAAAATGTACACATTTCATGAAATCTGTACAACCTGGTTTAAACTAGGACTCTTGTTAAGAACCTCTCATGCTTGTACAATGGGTTTATCAATGCGCAAAATGATTGATTTATTTAAATTTTTTACTTCATTGTTTGTGTCATATGCTTTGTAAGATGGTGTTTACTGGCACTATTCTTTTTTTTCCCCATGCATACGTTGGTTTGAAATGCCACAATTCTCTTTAGCTTAGAATTAATGGTGCATGTGATGTGATGTGACTAGCCCAGTTTCAATTTGAACTTGGAATTTACAATGGCTAGCCAGTCACCAGAGTGTACGTTACGTTTCATTCAGGGCAATGTTGATCTTATCAACTCAGCTTGGATAGCAGGAAAAGTGTTCTCTGACTGAGTAACATTTAAGTCATGTATAATTACATTTATCTTTGCAGAAAAATTGTTAAACTTTGTCAGTGTACAGAAAGTGTGTTTTTCATTGTTAGTCAGGAACCACTCCGATGAATGCTTTTTATAAGCCGAAAAGTCACTGTTTACTCATGTCTAAGTTTGCCAATGAATGATCTCATCCAGAATCAAAATACATACTCATTGTTTTTCAAAAAGTATGACTAATGAAATATGACTGCCAAAATTAGTGTATCGCAAAATCACAATCCAAAAAAGACACATAAATGTTGAAGAAATTGTTGTGGCTAGTGGATAAGGAATACCTTTAAACTACCATTACACACGTGCATACTGCCATAGTACTGAAGCTTGTCAACATTTCTTAAATTGATATGTTGGCCCAGTATGTACAATTTATTTATGGCCACTTAGGGATAAAGTTTCATTTCAAGTTGTGAAATTAAACCATGGGCTTCCCGGCTTACATAATATTTAGGGATGATACACTAGTTTCACTATGGATGGACATAATCACTGGCTGGATGAGGTATTGTAATCTGGAAGCAGGGTGATGTGGTGGTGGGTCAGTGCTCTTACTTTTCTACGATTCCAATCCATTCAACTTCGGGCTGGAGTTCTTCAAGGACAACTATCTTGAAATAAGTAGGCAGTAAACATCTGACAGAACCGACGGCTTTTGGCACAATCCATCACCGTCATGGGGTGATTCTCATGGATTTCTTTGTTTTCAAAAGCATTTCATGAACAGCAGTTGAACTGCCAAAATGGCAAGATAACAGCCGGTCTCCCTACTCGTCACTTGCACACTATGTTGTCAGTTATATTTGTAAACTGTTGTTCAGTAAATGCTGTTGAAAACAAATAAAGCCTTGGGAATCACCCCTAAAAACAGGTAGACTGGCCCAAAACCTGTCATCTGTAACATGTTAACTGCCGAGTTTTTTCTAGATAGTGTTCCTTTAATTTCTTCCTTCTGTCTGTATTGTTTTCCTCCTATAACTCATTCTTCTAGACTACCATACGATACATGCACTACAACGTCCGCAAATCAATACACTGCATCAAATACCATGTAAAAGGTTTAATAATGTAACGCACAAGCAAAATATAATTTTGCATTAAGTAAGGTGTTACATATTTATTGAATGTTTTCTAGATGCAACGTTATACACATCGATAAGACTTTCTCAAAAGCAAAATTTGATGTGGTAAATTATGAGAAACTTTGTACACTGTTTGATAAAAGTAGTTGAATAGAGGGCAATACAGACATAGGACTTTGGTATGATGTACATTGTGTGCACGTACAGTCTTTGTCAGATAACTGACAACACAATATACTCTGTGCATCGAAGAGGAAGATGTTGGCACTATATACATAATGAAAATTAGCAATAACGATAAAAACACTTCTCAAAGAACCTCTACTATATCATTGTAACTATCAAATTTACTACATCGCATGTTAGTTCCCTGGGCCTTGTAGTGGCAATCAATATTTGTAATAAATATTGACTTTTAACAACAAACAGTGTACAGAAAACAAACTGGTCAGTGGTCACTGGCCAGCAGATGATTTGAAAGTGGAATTTTTTTCACATTAAACACTCGGTACAACTTTTATTTCCCCCTCCACACACAAAAAAAGAGTTAAGTTAGTACTGTTATAAATATGTGGATACATTCCGTCTTGTGTGTACTTCTTTGTACAACAGTACATTTTACTTACACACAGTTGTGCCACTTTGACCAGATTCTGGCCTGCTGGAAGACTTCTGTCGTCTTCCGCGCCTGCGCCTGCGAAGTCGCACAGAGATAGATGCTACGATAAAAAGAAAACATGGCATCATGCAACTTTTTTTTTTTTTTCTTGGAGAGAAAAAAAAAAAAACATAGTTCTGTGCAAAATTAAATTATGTACTAATCTCCTTCCTTACAGACGTACCACTTTCATTTGATTAATGTTAAAACTTTGTTATAAAATACTTACATGCCACAGACAGGCTCCGGCCACGGGCACGCCTTTGCCCACGGCGCTGCCGACTTCTTGATCTGTGGCTGGTGCTGGGTCCAGCCTCCTCATCATTATCTTCAGGGGAGGGGACAGCAGCAGGATCCAATCCCTGTCTGGAAGAGGGAGGAGCAGAGGCACGACGGGACCGCCTGCGGCGCTGAGACCCATCCACTAAAAAAAAATGTGAGATTGTTTTAAAAATACAGATAGAAGAAGATATTACCTAAGGTTAAACAGTGCATTGCATAACAATAAGAGTATAAAGCCACTGATACATTGGAAAATCGTGAGGATTAACAAGGTTGAAAAAAAATTACACATCCCGCTACATATATGAAAAAAAACATTTGTTACTTACACTCAAGGTCAGACTTTATTTTCGCCACCGCACGTGGGGTCTTGGACTTAAAGTCAGACCACATTGTCTGAATTTTTTTAACCGACCACGTGCGGTGGTAAGTAGTCTGAAGGACTTGCAGCAGCCGGTCCATCACCTCCCTCTTCGCCGCCCTCTTCGCAGTGTCATACCCCCCCCGTAACATAGTCTGCAACATAAAAAAAAATAAAAAATTAATGATCAACAAAAAAATAACCTTTACAATACATACATCTCTTGCTATGGTACTAACAACACTGCTGAAAGTAAATTAAATGTTGAATTGACTTATTATCAGTATTATCAACTGTGTGAACAATACAAGGAGATTATCTGTAAGTGAATTTTAAATCAAAGTTATGAGAGCCTAAAAGAACGATGTTGAGTTGACTTGAGCAGAGGCGGGACAAGGTCCTCCAGCACCCAAGGCTGAGACACCAAAGTGCGCCCCTCCATCCCTGCCACCCCAGCTGTCACACACTGATTGCTATTACACTAAGAGGCGCCACAGGGCCCACAACCTCCCCAACACCTTAATATGTAGTTTTTTTGGCTTGCAGTCACTGTCATGTATCCCCTTTTCTTATTTCTTTCTGCTTCAAACACAATTAGGAATGACAGTTGAATGAATTCTGCGCCCCCTCCTACACTGCGCCCTGAGGCTGGAGCCTCTCCAGCCTATGCCTCGGCCCGGCCCTGGACTTGAGTGTGTGTGGGGCGTAGTTGTGTAGTCTGAACATTAAGCCCTTCCATTGCAAATCTTCGGGGTACTACAGGGAGTGCAGAATTATTAGGCAAATGAGTATTCTGACCACATCATCCTTAGACCTCTTTACCACGAACTGTTGAGCTGTGTGCTCAGCAAGCAGTTACCAGGCAGCAGTGAGCAGTTGCCAGGCAGCAGCCAGCAGGGAGCACTTACCAAGCGTCAGCGAGCGGTTGTGAGAGTTTGAAAGGCATTTCACTGCCTATCAACAGTTCGTGGAAAAGAGGCCTCATGCATGTTGTCTTACTCCAAACTGTATAGGTTCAAAAGCCTACTACCAATTAAGCATATTAGGTGATGTGCATCTCTGTCTGTAATTAGAAGGGGTGTGGTGTAATGACATCAAAACCCTGTATCAGGTGTGCATAATTATTAGGTAACTGCCTTTCCTTTGTCAAAATCGGTCAAAAGAAGTACTTGACAGGCTCAGAAATGTCCAAAATCGATGAGATATTTTGCTGAGGGATGCAGCACTCGTACAATTACAAAGCTTCTGAAGCGTGATCATCGAACAATCAAGCGTTTCATTCAAAATAGTCAACAGGGTCGCAAGAAGCGCCTGGAAAAATAAAGGCTGGGCCAAGAAATATATCAAGACTCATTGTCCTAAGGTTTTATAGACTGATGAAATCAGAGTGAGTCTTCTTCATGGGCCACAGGGACAGATGGATGGGCCCGTGGCTGGATTGGTAAAGGCCAGAGAGATCCAGTCCGACTCAGATGCCAGCAGAGTGGAGGTGGAGTACTGGTTTGGGCTGGTATTTATCACTGGAGAGAGATGTTATATTGGTTTCACAGGTAAAATTAAATAATTGAAATGGGTATATATTTGTTTTTGTTAAGTTGCCTAATAATTGTGCACAGTAAAAGTCATCTGCACACACAGATTGATATCCCCCTAAAATCGCAAAAATTAAAAACAGAATAAAAACTACTTCCAAAAATATTTAGCTTTGATATTAATGAGTTTTTGGGTTCATGGATTAATACAGTAAGGAGAAATATAAAAAAAATTACTTTAATGATGAAGGTTTTCTCCTTCTTTCTTAGTCGCCGAGTGTTGGACGACCTGCTCCTCCCACCGTCAGCGGCTTCAGCTGCAGACGCCCTGCTCCTCCCATCATCAGCGGCGTCTTCAGCAGCAGCAGCAGACGCCCTGCTCCTCCCTCCATCAACGGCTTCAGCAGCAGCAGCCATCTAGAAGTCAATGAAAAATAACATTGAAAAATATAATATGTTTTTGCACATACGAAAACATTTTTCTGATCAAAACATGTTTAATTGCTATGAGTTTTCTGTTTAGAGACAAAGACAGCAACATAGCATTATATAATATAGTCTGTACAATGACTATTGTATAAATGCTTATCTATAGAGATGTCCCGAACGGTTCGCCGGCGAACGGTTCAAGCCGAACTTCCGGGTGTTCGGCATTGCGGCGAAACGCGAACTATCCAGGAAGTTCGATTCACCCTATAATGCTCCATTACGGTCAACTTTGACCCTCTACATCACAGTCAGCAGGCCCAAACTAGCCAATCAGAATACGCTATCCCCTGGAGACAATGCCCCCCTAATAAAAAGCAGGCAGCGGCGGCCATTACGCTGACTCGTGTGCCTGCTTTAGTGAGTGTAGGGCGAGCTGCTGCAGACTGTCTCTCATAGGAAAATATTAGTTATGCTCCTTGCTTGTTAAGTTGCTCCTGGCTAATTGATGTCGCTATAACAGCCCCCCACAACAGTTCTTTTGCAAACTAATCCTCTTTTTTTTTTATGTTGATTTGAATTCAACTGTATATATTACTGCACTTGTGTTACTGCTGGCTGCCAAAGCTGTTGCAATTTATACTGCCTGCTGCCACCACTGTTAGGCCCACCACACACATCCCAGTGACTATTAGCAGTAACAACCTTATCAGTGCACTTGTCTACCGCTGACAGCCGCTGCAAATCATACTGGCTGCCACTGCCAGGCCAACCACATCCAGTTACTAACTGTATCAGTAGTGTAATACCCATTATTACTGCACTTGTGTTGATGCGACAGCCGTTGCAATTCATACTGCATACACAAACAGCTGTTTGCAGTGTGTTATACAGTGAGTTTGGTGTGTCAGTGTGAAGCAGTACACTAATTAATTATACTACCTGATTGATGTATACACATGCAATATGTTTTAAAACACTTTAGGCCTGTCATTTAGCACTCAAGGTGATTTCTACCCTTACAAAGCTGCTTTGCGTCAATTCCAGATTTTTCCCGGGGACTTTTGGCATGTATCCCGCTCCTCCACCTGGGGTTGTAGGTGTTAGACCCTTTAAAAGATGTTTAGCATCACTTTTATGGCCATAGTAATGTTTTTTACATTTTGCAATTCGCCTCCCCATTGAAGTGTATTGTGGTTTGTGGAGGTTTGCGCTAATCGAACCTTACGTGGAAGTTCGCGGACCGAAAATCGGCGGTTCGCGACATCTCTACTTATATAGTTACAAATCACTACTACGGAAGTGGATATCTATTATCTACTACTTTCATATGCTTCTACAGTGCTAGAAATTACGGACGTGGCTAGGGATCTGTAATGAATAAGAAAATTACCGTTGTGGCGGAATACAGCACTGCCGCTGCTTTCTCCTCTGGGAACGCGGAGGGAGAGTTGGTGTCATCTGGAGCTGGCGACGTGCGGTGTTCTGCCTTGTCCACACTGCATAGGAGGACTCGGCATACACGCACGCGCAATCAACGCAGCTGTCTTCTTTATGCGTTGAGAAGGAATATCAGCTGACAAGACGGTCAGCTGACTTCGGGACATGCCTGTCTGATAACGGAGATTGGCTGGGAGATCATGGTCGGGGATTGTAAATATACTCTGACATATAAGGCCGCCGCTCACAGTTGCCAATTGTCTACTGTTGCGAATGCACACATAGCACTCAGACCTAGTAGTCAGATCATAGTGCAGTGGAGTAAAAATGGGAGAAAAAACGGCCTATCTGCACATAGCTTAGCTAGTATTGTTTGTTATTTTATGATCTACTCAGATCCTAGTGCACCACTGAACCCGGGAGGAAACCGGCCTATCTGCACATACAAAAATAGCACTGCACTTTGTGGGAAGATCAGCGAACAATCTTACTGCATTTTGTAGGCACATGTTTCAACCAATCGGACTGCACTTGTGCGCACGTTACGACCAATCTGACTGCACTTTGTGGGAACATCAAGGATCAATCTTACTGCTATTTGGGCACATGTTTTTCAACCATTCTGAATGCACTTGTGGGCACAGGTTTCAATCAATCTGACTGCATTTTTTTGGACACATCTGCAAACAATCTGAGTGCACTTGTGGGCAAATCTGCTGCCAATCTGGTTGTACTCTGTGGGGGTTGTTGTGTCGGTCTGCCGGCCCTCCTCCACCATGGGCTCTGGAAAAATAAAAAAGGCCCAACATGCCCAGCTTGCCCGCGAAGGGAACTTCATGCCGTGAAAGTGCATGCCACAAATCGCCATCAAATGCAACATGATTGCGTTTTAACCACAATTTCGCGTGCAATTTTAACCAGGACACTGCCAAATTAACCATGACACTGCCAGGGTAGTTTAAGATTCGAAAAGGTGCGAAATCGCACGCAAAATCGCGGGGGAAAACTAATGCAAGAAAACGCATGCGTTTTTCCTATTAAATACATTAGCGGCGTTTCGCACGGATTCCAGAAGCACGCAAAATCTGCAATACCGTCGTGCAGATTTGGCCCGCCGCCAAATCAAGCACGCACGACGCACGCGTGCAAACAGCCCCAGCCACTTCAATACACTAAGCAAATCTGCATGTCGACGTCGCATGCGAATTCGCTATGGTGGAAACAGGGCCATATACAAATGATGTACAGGTCAGGGAGGGTCAAAAACAAAAATGGTAACATTTCTCTAACTAAAACAAAATGGACTAATTGCATTCATCACATCATAAACATATATGTAAAAGTATACTACTCACTTACCACAATAACAGTTTGCAGTGCAGACAGTCTCTCTCAGGTCACTCTCACTGGGCCACTCCAAACACTGCATGGGCTGGAAGTAAAGAATGACGAACTTCCGCAACGGTACCTCCGCCCCCAGCGCACGTGGGCGGAATTCCGGAATTTTTTTACGGAAGTACGCTGTTAACACATTTGAGACTATATACAACAATTTTATTGACTTTACACTCTTAAAACAATCTCCATATCATCATAAAAGGCAGAAGAAACCAAAAACAATCAGTAAATGTGGAAAAAAAACGGATTGAGTTACGCTTACGTAAATTACGGAAGTCCGCATAATATACATTTCTGAAGTCCGTATACCGTCGGAATTCCGCGGAACAGCTCCGTATACCGCCGGAATGACCCGGTAGCGGAATTCCGGATCGACGGAACACGGAATTACCACGGAATCGGAATTCAGCAATTCCGACCATGCCTGAGAGCCCCACGTAGTTTAAATGCACGCCGTCCTGACCAAAAACATTACTTTGCCCTTTAGGTTAACGTGCCGCACCACCAACTGCCCCTGATCCAACAAAAATTTACCGATGGCTCTATTCACTTTGACCCGTGCCCTCTCCATAGCTCTATGGCTACGAGCGAACCGCCACACAAAACGAGGGATCATCTCTGACCATATGATTCTTACCTTGGGAACCAGTTCCCGAATTGCAGCTATGTCTTCCTTCATCATCCTGAGAAGGGCCCGAGTAGGCATGCGCCCCATATCATTTCCCCCCGCGTGAATCACCAAAACATCCGGCCATGGTGTCACCAGAAGCCTTTCCCGAAAAAACTGCAACAAGTCCCCCCAACCTAGGCCCCGAACGCCATGCCAAAATACCCTCATGTCCTCGACATTAAGGCCCATCTGTAATCCACTCCGTCGTAACTCTGCTCTCTTTGCTGCCCAAAATATATACGAATGGCCCATGATCCACACAACACAGCGTCCGTGACCTGCCAAAAAAGTTGAAACAAAGACAAACGTTACAGATACCCCCCAACCAAAATACCCTACCTATCCCATACCTCCCCCTTCCCTTTTCTACTGTAGCATATCTGAATCCCCAAGGCCCAACCTCACACGATATGCTCCACTCGCTCCGGGCGAATGTACGTGCGGTACCTACTGGATTGCCACCTCCCAATCTTCATCAAGGCCCCAGCAGACAAACCTAGCCGAGCCGCCTCCGTAGCCGCCCCAATACGAAATGAGTGGGAAGCATATTCCTTACTCTTCAACCCCATACGCTGCATGCACATGCGCATTACCGCCACAAACTGGAAACGAGGTAAAAACCGACCCGTCCGCATGAACCAACAGTTTCCCACCCGAAACGCCCCGAACTGCTAAATAACTCCTCCATACCTGCAAGGGGCAAACCTCCTCTCCGTGCATCGGGAACAAGGCCAGCTGCGCCCCCTTGTCTAACTGATACGTCTTGGACCGTTGAATCCTCACGAACAAAACCTCCTCCTGCTCCCACACATCATCCATATTCAACCCCCCAGTCCCTCTTTTCGACGCACAAACAAGTTCGCCGACCCGTAATGCCGCATAAAATGCTAATGCGAATGCCATTTTGAAAAGAACCTCCTCATATTCCGATATACACACCCCCGTGAGTTCCCGAAAAAGACCCCGTAAAATATCCCACGTGACCGGTCGCCGTTTATCCGCTGACCTATGCTCCTTTCTCCGTCCCTTTAAAACCTGCCGCACAACAAACCCTTTAGTGAAATCCCCCCTCCCGTGTAACTTTGCCAAAAAAGCCAATGCTGCGACTTTTTTGTCCAGCTTAGACGGGGAGACCCCTTGCTCCATCCAAAAACCTATCAGCCCCATGAACAGATCCTCGCGCCCAGAAGCAGAGTCATGCAATGACCACTCCTGCTGCCATGCAAACCATTCAGCCCATACTTTGTTGTAAGCCGTCCAGGTCCTCGGAGCCACCGACTTCTGAATCCAAGACCACATCAACCCTACAGAACGCTCCATACAAACGCTGGGCACAGTTCCCCCGTCCGCCGCGCCTCTGGTGCCAGGCTCCAGAAACAGTCCCACTGAAAACGAGATAACACATCAGCAATCTCGTTGTTAACGCCTGGCACATGTACAGCTCTGAAATGAAATTTGAACTTCAAACAGGCTAAAACAAAACGCCGCAACACCTTGATTACCGGGACTGATGACGCCATGAGGGAATTAATTGCTGAAACTGCCGCCATGTTGTCTGATCTGAAACAATTCTTGCCCTCAAATCTCCACTGCCACCCATAATGGAAAAAGTTCTAAGAAAGCCAAATTCCAGACAATCTCTCCCTGTAACCACTCTAAGGGCCATCGCTGCGCGCACCACCTTCCCCCCAAAAATGCCCCAAAACCTATAGACCCTGACGCATCCGTAAATAACTCCATATTTTCCATGTCCCTCCATGGATCCAGCCAGTAAGCTAAACCATTGTACTGACCTAAAAATTCCCTCCAAACCTCCAAGTCTGCTCTGTGTTCGCGAGTAAGCCTAATGAAATGATGTGGCTCGGTTACCCCGCATGTAGCCAAGGACAACCGCCGTGAAAAAATCCTCCCCATAGGCAGAACCCGGCAAGCGAAATTGAGCTTGCCCAATAGAGACTGCAGCTGTTGCAGCGTCACCTTACGCGCCCCCAGCGCTCTCATAATGTCCCCCAGCAGTCCGTCCAGCTTGTCTTGAGGGAGCCTGCATACCCTTTCCACTGTGTTGATCTCTATGCCCAAAAACTTCATAACCGGCGCCGGGCCTTCTGTTTTCTCCTCTGCCACCGGCACCCCAAATTCCTTAAAAACCTCCAGCATACCCCGCAGCGCCAGCTCACACACCCTCGTACCCCCCGGCCCAACACAAAGGAAGCCGTCCAAGTAATGAGTGATGGCCGTGACTCCCGTTCTCTGCTTCACCACCCACACCAAAAAGGTACTAAACATTTCGAACAGTGAACATGAGATGGAACACCCCATCGGCAGACAGCCATCAATATAAAAACCCCCTTCAAAAAAGCAGCCAAGCAGCCTCATACTCTCCGGATGTACCGGCAGCAGACGGAAGGCAAACTCAATATCTGTCTTGGCCATCAACGCCCCTTGCCCCGCTTGCCATGTCCAGAGCAGTATCAAAAGACGTATAGTGTACTGATGACAGTTGCGGATCAATTCCATCGTTCACAGATCCCCCTTTTGGATAGGACAGGTGATGAATCATCCTGAAACTTGCCTGATTCTTTCTTAGGCACTACTCCTAAAGGTGATACCACTAAACCTGAAACAGGGGGCGCTGAAAAGGGGCCAAACATCCTACCCAGTCCCACCTCCTTCCTAACCTTATCCCTGACCACCGCCGCATGTTCCCTGGCGGATTTCAAATTCTTAGTACAAGCTATGGCCCCGGAAATGGCCCTCGTCTCAAAGTATCTGCCACCCCCTTGTCACTGTATTGATCTAGCCACGGGGCCATCACTTCTACCCTCACCGGCGTCCTCCCTTTTACCAGTACCATCTCCTGGGCGCCGTTGAGGGCCCGATCCCCTGGACTTGCGGAAACATTTAAAGGCCGGGTGTCTGCCACTGCAGAAGGAGCACTAGCTGAGGCTGGGGCCGCTGGAAAGGGCTGTAATGTAGGTGCATTGGTGTAGAGCCCCCCTTTCGTGTTCATTACTCTAAGCCAGATCCCAATGTCCTTATGCCCCCAATCTAGATCAGGTTGCACGGATATACTCTGACAAAATTGTTCGTCATATCGTAGCCAGGACATACCGCCGTACACCAGGTGCGCCTCCCATATCGTTTCTAGGTATTCAAACAAAGCCGAATATTTGTCCGGTGACTTTTCCCTGATAATGCTGGCCATGATCGTATATGCTTGCAGCCAGTTACCAAAAGTCCTGGGTATAAGACAAAACCTCCTACGGTCCTCATCTTCCTCCTTCCTATGTTCTTTTCCCTCAACCCATCTGTCAATGTTAACGCTCCAGCGGTAACAAAGTAAAAATATCCAAATATTCCCTCTTCCAAATCTTATCCCGTATCTCTTGTTTCAGGTGTGCCCCCAAAGGGCCCTCATAACAGGTATACGCATTCCCCTTTGCTAAATCAGAAATGGGAACTGCCTTCCCCGACTTACCAGCCCCGTCCCCAGCCGGGGACGCCTCTGCAGCCTCCTCACCAACTTCCCCAGATCCTAAACTGGCGGTAACCTGCGAAGAGACATATCCCCCAGTATTGGCAACCACTGGTGCCTCTACACCCCAAACCGACTCCAGGGACCCACTGCCCTCTGTCGCTGCAGCATTTCTCGCCCTCATGCGTTCTAGAAGGGATTGAACACCCTGAAGCAGATCCTGTACCCCCCATCCTCCCAGGTCAGAACCCAGGCCCTCTGACCCCGGTATTGTGCTAGAAGTAGAAAGTGGTAACTTACCAGCTTGACGCGCAGGTGTGTCTGTCCTGCCGCCTGACGCCATAACTGAAACCCCAGATCCATTGCCCCCAGAATCCATGGAAGAAGGTGGGCCCAGTGCCGCGGAGGGTATCGGCGTCCTCCCACGTCCTGCACCTGTGACATCCGCCTGTGGAAAAGAAACAGGACCAGCACTGGCATCCGTCGAATCCCTGGTCCCCACCCATCAGCCCCCCGCCCCCAGTCACCTGGAGCCCCCCAGCTCCACAAAGCCTCCGGCCCTCCCCTTGTAAGGTGAGGTGCTGTCACTCCTGTCCCTGCATCTGCCTGAGCCCCCACTGGCTGAAGGAAAAGGCCCCCCGGACCTTGGGCCAACATGAAAAGGCCCCCCAACGCTGGCCACTGCCCTGCTGATAACCCCCCTCCCCCCAGTTGTACTGCCTGTGGGTTCACCACCCCTCCTGCTAAAGGTATTGGGCCCAGCTGACCCCCTACTACCAACCCTGCTTGCCCAGCCCCATTAGGCCAAACCATTTGTCCCCCTGTCGTCCCTTGATTAAAGCTGGCTGCCTGCAGATCCTGCAGCAGCCGACTGAGTTGTCCCACCCCCCGCACTACCTTCAGCCTGAGCAGCCACACTGCCAGCCGTTGCCCCTGCTAAAGAGCCCCCCTGTCCTATCCCACCTACAGCCTGCCTGCCCTGCGATCCTGCAGTTACTCCCCCCGTGCTGCCCTGGCCCCGGGCGCCATTTTGGGAGCGGCCGCCATGTTGGGCGCCCTTCTTCTTCCCTTTCCCGCCCCCTTTGCTCGCCCGCCCCCCTGTCCCCTGAGCACTTACCCGGCGTCCCACTGGACTCCCACCGCAGCTTCCGCCAGCTGCTCCCGATGCTGCCCTCTCCTCCTGCCGCAGTCTGGAAACCGGCGGCGATGGGGAGAGCCGCTCGGTCGACTTGTGGGTTCTTTTGGGCTGCACGCTCGCCGCCCCGCCTCCTTCCCCTTCAGTAGCGGCGGCTGCTAGTAAGCCCTGCAGCCAGCCTTCTCCCCTCTCAGCCGCCGCAGCCTGCAAACGGCGCACCATGCCTGCGAGGTCCTCCTCGGCCATCCTAAACCCTGCACTACGGAAAAATATGCTAATCTAAGCTAACTAAGGCAGCAGAGCAAACGCACGTTTGCTCAGACTGCCATCCACGGAGGTTGTGACCAACCCCCCCGGAAGCCCCTCCTAACTTCCTGCACGGAGCTAGCTCCAGCCCCCATAGCCCTGTCACTCGGCTATCTCTCCCGCCCCTAATCTTAACCCTTCATCTACCCCACTATACTTGGGAGTTCGTGAGAACTCGCCTGGGGTCATGATGCCGCTGGGCTAAAGGCACAGCGCATCGCTTTCTAGACCGAAAAGATGCGTATTTTCAATTACCGATACATCTGTCTTCTCAATAATACTTAAGGTTTGCCATCCAGATGGAGGAAGAGGTAAGAATTTATCAGTTTAATGCTTTGCCCTTCGGATTATTCTCAGCTCCAGGGTTGTTTATGAAGGTAATGTCTGAGGTTCTGGCTGCTCAGGCCCATACTCATGGGCAACTTTTCTTCTCGGTCGCTAGCACATGGGAGCGTGAGCGCGACAGTTCGGCGACAGCTCGTCGCCACGTCCCTCCACATACACACGCGGAAGAGGGACCAGCGGTGCGACGGAAGCTGTCGCCGATGTTCCTCCTCCCCCCCACCGGAAGCTCCGTGTTCTTTAGTGACAGTCTAGTGACAGTTGTGGTGGAGTTGCAACGGCAACTGTCGGCAGGCGTTTGACCGCGCCAATCACCTGGCGACAGCAGCGACGAGCGACGGTTCGGGGTGCGCGCCCGTGCAACGCCTCATACTCACGGCGGGTGACCTGTCGCCGCAACACGCGCGCGCCGCGTGTTGCGGCGACAATTGTAGCCTGTGAGTATGGGCCATTAGACAGAGAAAAGTTAACATTTTGGGTTACCTTGATGATTTTCTGTTTTGGTGGACATCTCCCGATTCGGTAAGAGATCAGATTGTTATGACAATAGTCTTACTACAAGATCTAGGTTGGATCATTCATTGGGAGAAATCTTCCTTAAATCCTGCACAGATTATACATTTTTTGGTGGGCTATTTCATCAGGATATCAGACACAGGGGAAGCAATTAAATTCTATCATGGCTCATTCCACAAGAGGAATTTCGACTTCTTGGGCAGAGAGGGCAGGGGCCTCTATAGATCAGATTGCAGAGCTGCGACCTGGTCAAGTCCCAATACGTTTGTAAATGCACTATCGCCTTAATGTATCTGCCTCTGCAGGTTTATCCTTCAGGAGGAAAGTTTTGCAAGCTGTGGTCCCACCCTAAGGCTTTATCTCTTGTACATCGTCTCATCCAGGGGTGCTGTCCGAAATGACGTTCTGGGAAAAATCACTTTACTTACGGTAATGTCTTTTCCAGTAGTAATGAGGACAGCACCCCTACAAAACGCCCTTATTTGGGTAGAAAAGAGAAATAAGTTTGTGTAAGCATCATTAAATGTCCGTGTCATATTTTTTTATTAACTGAGGTACTGTGGCAGGTGTAATATCTTATATGTGGCTGCCTATTGCTTATGCAAATTCTTCTTTTAACAGTTTCCTGTCCACGGTGGGGAGGGAGACAAGTCTCATCCAGGGGTGCTGTCTAGTGTTGGGCGAACAGTGTTCGCCACTGTTCGGGTTCTGCAGAACATCACCCTATTCGGGTGATGTTCGAGTTCGGCCGAACACCTGATGGTGTTCGGCCAAACCGTTCGGCCACATGGCCGAACTAAGAGCGCATGACCGAACGTTCCCCGAACGTTCGGCTAGCGCTGTGATTGGCCGAACGGGTCACGTGGTTCGGACTCGAACGCGCTCTGATTGGCCGAACTGTCACGTGGTTCGGGTAAATAAATACCCGAACCACGTCATATTTCCGCCATTTGTCTGTGGGTTTAGCTTTGGGTAGGCAGGCAGGGTACTTCGCGCTCCAGCCACACTAGCCAGGGTCCCCCCAGTCATTGTGTCGCTGCTGGGAATAGTAGTACGTCGCTCGCTCAGCATTCTGTTTACTGCCACTCTGTGTACCTCGCTCAGCCACACTATATGGCATTCTGTTTACTGTTCTGTGTCTGCTGGGAATAGTAGTACACCGCTCGCTCAGCCACACTATATAGCATTCTGTTTACTGCCACTCTGTGTACCTCGCTCAGCCACACTATATAGCATTCTGTTTACTGTTCTGTGTCTGCTGGGAATAGTAGTACACCGCTCGCTCAGCCACACTATATAGCATTCTGTTTACTGCCACTCTGTGTCTGCTGGGAATAGTAGTACACCGCTCACCCGCCACTGTATAGCATTGTGCTCTGTGTCGCTGCTGGGAATAGTGGTACACCGCTCACCCGCCACTGTATAGCATTGTGCTCTGTGTCGCTACTGGGAATAGTGGTGCACCGCTCACCCGCCACTGTATAGCATTGTGCTCTGTGTCGCTGCTGGGAATAGTGGTACACCGCTCACCCGCCACTGTATAGCATTGTGCTGTGTGTCGCTGCTGGGAATCGTGGTACACCGCTCAGCCACACTATATAGCATTCTGTTTACTGTTCTGTGTCTGCTGGGAATAGTAGTACACCGCTCGCTCAGCCACACTATATAGCATTCTGTTTACTGCCACTCTGTGTACCTCGCTCAGCCACACTACATAGCATTATGTTTACTGCCACTCTGTGTCTTCTGGGAATAGTAGTACACCGCTCACCCGCCACTGTATAGCATTGTGCTCTGTGTCGCTGCTGGGAATAGTGGTACACCGCTCACCCGCCACTGTATAGCATTGTGCTCTGTGTCGCTGCTGGGAATAGTGGTACACCGCTCACCCGCCACTGTATAGCATTGTGCTCTGTGTCGCTGCTGGGAATAGTGGTACACCGCTCACCCGCCACTGTATAGCATTGTGCTCTGTGTCGCTGCTGGGAATAGTGGTACTGTATAGCATTTCTGTACTGCCACTGAACTGCTGCCAGTCAGCGTGTACTGTAAGGATAAGTGAAATGAGGAAGAAATCCGGTGAAAGAGGGAGGGGCAAGGGAAGAGGTGTTTCCCCTGACGGTTCACGTACAGGCCACAGGGGAGCACCCAAGAAAACCCACTCAATACCGCCCATGTTGTCCAGGACAACAACCCTCACAAATCCAAAAGAACAGAACCAGATAATTACTTGGATGACCTCTCAAGCGTCCAGCAGTGGGTTAAGCAGCAACAGCACATCACGCATGAGGTCCGAGTCCTCAGCCAGTTACAAGGAGCCAGTGGGCACAAAGCTGACACAACCGGCAGCGACACCACGCACACAACTGCCAGATAACCAGTCCGATAAATTACCTCAGGACACAATGGGGTATTAGCAAGAGCTATTCCCAGCCCAACAAACTTCCACCTTTCAAAGGTCAATGGAGGAACAGCCAAAAATGTTGTGCCTGGATTCACAACCATTAACTGTGGGAAATGCACCGCGCACTGAAATACAAGGCGAGTCCGAGGAGGACTCGGAAACCCAAATCCCAGAGCAAGTTGGGCAGGAGGGGTTGCAATTGCAGGAGGTCGGCCGACAAGATCTGGAAGACGACGTTGGAGTGAGCTGCGCAGAGGTTGTTCTGGGGAGCTCTACTCCACGGCGGCGGCCCCCCACAATGACATATGACGAGTTTCAGGAGATGGAAGAGGAGGGTATGGACAATGTGGACAGAGACCCAGATTTTGTTTGTGAACGAGAACATCGCCGTCGTAGCAGCAGCACAGATGAGTCTGTTGAAGAACCCACTGCTGCACGAGTTCGCCTTGTGCCACAAGGTAGGCGGCGCGCAATTTCAGGCACCACAAGCGTGGAGGTTCAAGTGAGAGGCAAAAGAGGAGCAAACAGAAATCGCCAGCAAGGCAGGTGCTCCAAAGTCTGGGCTTTCTTTGAAGACTGCACTGAGGATGTTACCATGGCGATTTGCAAGGTGTGCAAGACCCGCCTGAGCAGGGGGAAAAGTATTAACAACCTCTCCACCACCAGCATGAGCCGCCACATGCTATCCAAACATCCCACTCTGTGGGCAAACGCGGCAGGACAGGGTACTAGTAACACTGCCTCCCTTGGGTTCACCAGACTCACCACCAGACCCGCCTCAGCAGCAGCAGTAGCCTAGCCATTGCGTGGTTCACAACATTCACAAACATCAGACGACGCTGACACTGTCACTTTCCGGAGTAGTGCTCTTGAGGTCTCCCAGTCTTCATCAAACACAACAACCAACAGCCCTTCCGTGTGCAGCGCTACGGTTCAGTTGTCTGTGTCGGAGATGTTTGAGCGCAAGAGGAAATTGCCAGCAAATGACCCTCGGGCCGTGGCAGTAACAGCCAGCATAGCCAAGCTTCTGGCCTGCGAAATGCTGCCATATCGAGTGGTGGAGACAAACCGCTTCAAGGGCATGATGTCAGTGGCCATCCCACGTTACGTGGTTCCCAGCCGCTACCACTTTGCGCGCTCTGCAGTGCCTGAGTTGCATGAGCACGTGGTCGGCAAAATAACCCGAAGCTTGAAGAATGCCGTTGCCTGCAAGGTTCACCTCACCACTGACACTTGGACGAGTGCGTTCGGCCAGGGTCGATACATCTCCCTTACCGCGCACTGGGTGAACCTTGTGGAGCCTGGCAGCGATTCCTCACCTTCTACAGCGCGGGTGTTGCCCACGCCGCAAACAGCTGCACCGCCGTCCCTCCCACTGGATAACAACAGCAGCACCTACCTCTCTGACTCCTTCTCCTCCAACGCATCTCAAAGCTGTACCTCATCCGGAAACGCTAACCCAGCAGCAGTAGGATCGTGGAAGCAGTGCAGCACAGCTGTTGGCATGCGTCAGCAAGCGTTGCTGAAGCTGATCTGCCTTGGGGATAAGCAGCACACAGGGGAGGAAATTTGGAAGGGAATAAAGGAACAGACGGATTTGTGGCTGGCACCGCTGGACCTGAAACCGGGCATGGTTGTGTGTGATAATGGGAGTAATCTCATTCGCGCTTTAAGGTTGGCTAAGCTGACACACATCCCTTGCCTGGCGCACGTGATGAACCTAGTAGTTCAGCGGTTCCTGAGGACATACCCAGGCGTGGCCGATCTTCTGTTGAAGGTGCGTAGAGTGGCCAAACATTGTAGAAATTCCAGTACTGCTTCGGGGGCACTCGCCAAGATGCAGGAGCGCTTCAATCTCCCCCACCATCGCTTGCTGTGTGATGTCCCTACGCGCTGGAATTCTACGCTGCACATGCTAGCCCGCTTTTGTGAGCAGAAGAGTGCAGTGGTCCAGTACATGACGGCGCAGTACCGAGGCGCATCCGGACAGCTGCCAAGCTTCTGTGGATCCGATTGGGCCAACATGTTGGACCTCTGCCAAGTCCTCCAAAATTTTGAGCAATCCACGTTGCTTGTGAGCAGTGACAACTCTTCAGTCAGCATTACCATACCACTGCTGTGTTTACTGAAGAGGTCAATGTTGAAAATCAAGGAAACAGCTGTCATGATGCAACTGGGGGAATCTGAAGGAGAAAACGATCAGCGTGATGGTACCAACATCAGGCCATCCGCCTCAGTGAACGCTGGCCCCAGCAGCTATGACGAAGAAGAGGTGGAGGAACAGCTTGAGTTGGAGCAGGAATTTCATGCCACCACTGACGAGGGCCAGAGCGGTGCACGTTGGACTTCCACAATTCAGCGTGAATGGTCAGCAGAAGCAGACCAGGAGGAAGGTGACGACTATGATGCATCACAACAACTATCACAACGCTCACAAGAGGATGATGAGGATTCTGGTAGGACTCTGGCACACATGGCTCAATTCATGCTAGACTGCATTGAACGTGACCCACGCATTGTGCGCATTCTGGACAACACCAGTTACTGGGTTTATACCCTTCTTGATCCACGGTACAAACACAATGTTCCAAAACTGCTTGAAGAAAGAGTCAGACAGGTCAAAATGGAAAAATACCAGCAGGCCCTTGTGGAGACTTTAGAGAGGAGATTGACATCCTCCCCCTCCTCTAGCCAGTTGTACGCCGACAGACTGACTTCCGCAAACCCAGGACGACCAGGAGGGCAGCAAACAACGCAAGCCGCAGCTAGTGCCCAAAAGGGAATGGTATCGGCAGTGTCCTTGGAGTGGGAAAAATTTCTGACACCCATGCAGCAGCAGCCCACTGAACAGCAAGCGTGCAGATCCACCTCCAACACCGATCGCCTGGAGAAGATGGTCAAGGACTACATGTCAGATGACGTAGCTGTGTCGAACAATCCATCTGCACCCTTCAACTATTGGGTATCGAAGCTAGACACCTGGCACGAACTGGCAATGTACGCAATAGAGGTGCTGGCTTGCCCGGCAGCCAGCGTTATGTCGGAACGCTGTTTCAGTGCTGCCGGAGGCATCGTCACAGATCGGCGTATCCGCCTCTCCACAGAAAATGCAGACCGTCTGACTCAAATTAAAATGAATCAATCCTGGATTGGAAATGACTACGTAACACTCCAGGACCCCAACCAAGTAACATGACCAATGAACATCTGGGATAGTGTAGCATTTCCGGTCCCTGTTTATTGAACCTCTCATCTGTATTACATTTATGACTACATGGCGGCAAAAAGCATTGCTGCTATATCCGCACGCTTTTTGTCCTCATGCAAGGCCTGGGTTGTTGTGTCTCAAAAAGCATGGCCTTCTCCTCCTGCGCCTCCTCCTGTTCCATCACGTCTGCTGCTGCTGGGTTAGCGTTGCCGCGTGGTCCCTGTTTATTGAACCACTTATCTTTATTACATTTATGACTGCATGGCGGTACAAAGCATGCTATCCGCACGCTTCTTGTCCTCATGCAAGGCCTGGGTTGTTGTGTCTCACAAAGCGTGGCCTTCTCCTCCTGTGCCTCCTCCTGTTCCATCACGTCTGCTGCTGCTGGGTTAGCGTTGCCGCGTGGTCCCTGTTTATTGAACCACTTATCTTTATTACATTTATGACTGCATGGCGGTACAAAGCATGCTATCTGCACGCTTCTTTTCCTCATGCAAGGCCTGGGTTGTTGTGTCTCACAAAGCGTGGCCTTCTCCTCCTGCGCCTCCTCCTGTTCCATCACGTCTGCTGCTGCTGGGTTAGCGTTGCCGCGTGGTCCCTGTTTATTGAACCACTTATCTTTATTACATTTATGACTGCATGACGGTACAAAGCATGCTATCCGCACGCTTCTTGTCCTCATGCAAGGCCTGGGTTGTTGTGTCTCACAAAGCGTGGCCTTCTCCTCCTGCGCCTCCTCCTGTTCCATCACGTCTGCTGCTGCTGGGTTAGCGTTGCCGCGTGGTCCCTGTTTATTGAACCACTTATCTTTATTACATTTATGACTGCATGGCGGTACAAAGCATGCTATCTGCACGCTTCTTGTCCTCATGCAAGGCCTGGGTTGTTGTGTCTCAAAGCGTGGCCTTCTCCTCCTGCGCCTCCTCCTGTTCCATCACGTGTGCTGCTGCTAGTGCTGGGTTAGCGTTACCGGTCCCTTTTCGTGGAACCTCTTCTCTGTATTACATTTATGACTGCATGGCGAAAAAAAGCATGTTACCTGTGCAAAGAAACATGACATTTTCCACATTTAAAAGACAGTTTTTCCTTTGAAACTTTACAATCAATTTTCTCAAAAACTATAAGCTCTTTTTCAAATATTTTTTTTCCTCTTGTACCTACTCCCAAGGTGCACATACCCTGCTAATTTGGGGTATGTAGCATGTAAGGAAGCTTTACAAAGCACGAAAGTTCGGGTCCCTATTGACTTCCATTATGTTCGGAGTTCGGCGCGAACACCCGAACATCGCGGCGATGTTCGGCGAACGTTCGCGAACCCGAACATCTAGGTGTTCGCCCAACACTAGTGCTGTCCTCATGACTACTGGAAAAGACTTTACCGTAAGTAAAGTGATTTTTTTGGTGGCGGAGGTGGGCGTTAAGGTTTAGTGTACTTAAAGAGAACCTGAAGTGAAAATAAAAAGTCAAAAATAACAAAACAAAGGGCATACTTACCTCCTGTGTAGTCTACTACTCAATCTGTTTCTCCTCTCCTGCGTCCTATTTGTCCACTGTGATTAATGGATTTCTCTGTCCTTCATTTTAAAAATGGCCATTACCCCATAACAGCTTCCTGGTCAGCACACTGTTAAACTGTAATATCACCCACTTGAGCCATAGGGAAACATGAGCATTACCTTGCACATTCAGTTGTAACTGACAGCTGCTGATGTATAACTGACAGCAAATGGTGTATTACAGTTCTGACAAAATATTGTCAGAACTGGAAGGGATCACTGTAAGAAGAAAATGGTGAGCTTCTGAGGAACTGGCGGTGAGATTAGTATGTAATATTCATTTGCAGCTACGTCATGTGTTTATTATAAATAATTTTCCTCGCTTCAGGTTCATAATTTTCCTCACTTCACTTACCTCACTGTCAGTTCCACTAAGAAGCTCAGCATTTTCTTCTAACAATGATATCTTCCAGTTCTGACAAAATTTTGTCAGAACTGAAATATATAATTTGCTGTCAGTTATATTTCAGTCGTTGTCAGTTATAAGTGAAAGGACAACTGATGTGCAAGGTATTGTCCATGTTTCCCTATGGCTCATGTGGCGGGCAATATTACAGTTTAACAGTGTGCTGACCAGGAAGCTGTTATGGAGTAATGGCCATTTTTAATATGTAGGATGGAGAATCCTGTTCTCAGTCTGCAATCCAGATGAATGAATTAAAGTGCACAAGTGCCAGCAGTCTATTAAGGGCCAGCAATATTAACAGGGATGTGCTCACTGTATGCCGAGTGTCGCGGGTGCAGCGTGTTGACAACAGATAGTAGCCAAAGTTTAAACTTGCATAGTAGTAGTATCTTGCATGCCCCCCACAGTTTGCAGCATATGGTGCAGAGCTTGTAAGTGTTAGTGGATGGGCAGCACAACGGCGCAATAGTGGTTAGTGCTCTTGCTTTGCGGCATTGGGTCCCCAATTCAGATCCCAGCCTGGGCACTATCTGCACAGAGTTTGTATGACCTCCCTGTGTCTGTTTGGGTGTCCTCCTTGCACTCTGGTTTCCTCACACACCCCAAAAACATACAGATAAGTTAATTGGCTTCCCCCTAAATTGGCCCTAGATTACGATACATACACTACATGATACATACATATGACTATGGTAGGGATTAGATTGTGATATTTTTATTAAAAAAATAATCAAAGAAAAATGCATTAGCATACACATAAATAGTAATAAAAGTATGCACATCAAAAAGAAATATTACACAAGGATATTTTCCTTAGAGATATCAATCACATCAAAATATATATGGCCCATGGGAAACAAAGAGATTGTCAAGGAGATACACATACATACTCAATCATACTAAACAGGACCAAACCCACCACAACAGCAGCAAAAAAAAAAAAAAAAAAAAAAACACACAACAGCACCTACATTACAACAATCACGCCAATAAAAGCACCAACATAAAGTTACATACACCGCTCATACAGTCAACTATGGAACTTTTACGTCCATAAATTAGAATACAGAGGACAAACAAGGAAACAAGACTAAATAAAAAAAAAGACCACATGACAGTGCAAAAAAAAAAACAAATAAAATGAAAAAATAATAAAACTGCAACCAAAAACATATACGAGGAAACACAAAGGGATAACTCCTTTGTGTTTGCGGCCTATCTTCGAAAAATTAAACAAGAAAAGTCAAAAAACTACAGCGGAGTAGTAAGAGACAGAAAAGACCCATCACCAAGAGAGACTTCGCTAGGTCAAGGAGGCCTGATGTTCTGCCACGCCAGAACCCAAGCCCCTCTTCCCAGCTTACGCCTCTCCAAGTACCGAATTTGCCCGACCTCACCGAGTATGTTGCTCACCACCACCTGGACAGGCAAGATTTTTTGTCTAATAGCTAAATCACACCGTGCTAACCAAGTGTAGCGCCTAACCACTAAACTGACTATATATAAAGTGCACAAATCATAACCCTGGCGTTGGTTGAAAGCTCCATATGCCCACTCAGCATAACTAAGATGCTCCAGAAATGGGATATTGAGGGCCCCACCCACCTGTTTATACACCTCTATATTGAAAGGACACGACAACAGGAAGTGGTCCATGCTCTCCTCAACACTGCACCCCTGTCGAGGGCAAACACGCTCAACCACACTCCTGCATCTCATGTTCCCCCCAACATAAAGTTTGCCCTGGAAAGTAAGCCAGGCGATGTCCCACAATTTGTTCGGAATTCGCGACGAGTTAAGCACTCGTAATCCCTCCTCTAAGATTGTGCCTGGGCAATCTCTCAGGGCCAGTGTGTCATGACAATAAGAATCTATCACCCGGACCAAGAGGTCTTTCCTCTCGGCCGATCTGATATCTTCCACCGTCAATCCCCACTGCAATAATTTCTTCATACAAGGCATAACGTAGGCCGGAAGGTAGCCATGGCGTGCTCTAAAATTTTTCACTGGGCCTCCGCTCTTCCAACTCGTAAGGAAAGGCTCACACCAGGTCTGAAAAATACTAACCCAACTAGGCGGGCTCTCTGCAAGCATATTACCAACGTTGTACTTAATGAAAATCGGAGAGAAAAAAACAATCGGGTTGACCATCCCTAGGCCACCCTCCCGCCTAGTTTTGAAAGTAATGTTCCTGCGTACATGGTTGAGCTTGTTCCCCCAGAGCATCTGGAAGAACAAGCCGTTGATCCTGGTATACAGGGATGCTGGCAAAATTGCAACGTAGCTGACATATAACATGATTGGAACCAGATAGGTTTTGATCAAGTCAACCCCTTCTCTAAGAGTTAAACTCCAACTCTTCCAACGCACTACTTTTGCGCTGACATCCTCTAGTTTGCTTTCCCAATTTCGTAGGCCATAATCGCCTGGGCCGAATCTGATGCCAAGGATTTTTATTTCGGGTTGAGGCACAGGGAAGGAACCTGGAAGTTCAAAGGATTCTCCATCCTTTCCCATCTAGAAAGTTTCACTTTTATCTGAATTGATCTTTGAACCTGATGCCAATGAGTACTGAGTGATCTCTTCGGCAACCACCAACGCCTCCTCTGCCCCTGAGATCACTACAGTAACATCGTCAGCATATGCCAACACCTTCAGAGGCGAGACACCAGGGACACCCCCCGGAACTCCACCAAGCGTGCCGCCATCTAGCCTCCTCACGAAGGGGTCAATGGCAAACACATATAGCAGAGAACTCAGAGGGCAACCCTGGCGGACCCCAGAACTCCCCTCAAAAGGCTGGCCGACCCATCCATTGATGAGCATAAAACTTTAAGCCCCTTTGTATAATGTCTGTAGCCAATTAACAAAACCTCCCGGCAAACCATAAACGCAAAGCAGACGCCACAGATACTTGTGATTGACTCGATCAAAAGCCTTTGACTGATCCAAAGTCAGCAAGTACTTTCCCCAACCTTCAGCCCTGCACCGTTCCAGGACTTCCAGGACAGCCAATAGTGCTGAGAGTGTGCTCCTACCTGAAACAGAACAGTGCTGATGGCAGGAAAGCATATTCGTTACCTGGGACAGACGCCAGAACAAAACTTTTGCCAGGATCTTCCTGTCGATGTTGAGAAGGCTGATGGGACGCCAATTCTCAATCATCTCAGGATCGCGACCTTTTGACAAGAGAATAACCGCAGATTGTCTCATGGAGGGCGGTAACTGGCCCTCAGCAAGACAGTCGTTAAAAACACCAGCCAATTGAGGAGCCAAGATGGGTGTGAAAGCCTTGTAGAATTCAGCCGTCAACCCATCCGGACCCGGGGTCTTTTTTGGTGCGAGACCACCAATGGCCTTCGCGACTTCTTCTACAGTAATTTCTCCTGTCAAATTTGAAGCAGAAACATTCACATTTCCCAAACCCGGTGTAGAAGCCAAGAAATCCTCCATCCTCATTTGGTCAAGTGGCTTCTCTCCAAGCAGATCAGCGTAAAACTCTCTAGCGATGGACAAGATTTCCGACCTGGACTTTGCCAGGGACCCCGATCCATCTCTGAGACCATTGACCGTTTTAAGCGCTGAACTCTGTTTGTAACTCTGGTAAGGGTCAGGCGAGTGGTATTTTCCATGATCCCTCTCCAGAATCAAAGAAGCCAGCCGGTCGTACTGCAGCTGCTTGAGGCGAAGTTTGACCTCAGAGATCTCCCCCGGATCTCCGCCCTCAGAAACGAGAACGTTTAACCTCTTCCTTAGTTGTTGGTAAGCAATGTTTTTATCAATACTTCTACTTAATGCTAGACCCTTGAAAAATTTAATCACACGCTTTTTGACTAGTTCCCACCACTCAGACCTACTGTTAAAACAGTCCAGGATGGAAACCTGTGCATGAAAAAATTCCTCAAAAGATTGTCTTACTTTCCTTTCCAGCAGCAGGGACGAATTCATCCTCCAAATACCTCTACCTCTGGGAGGAGCATCTGCAGTATTCAAGCACACCGATAGGATAAGGTGATCCGAGAATTCCACTGCCAACAGCCCTGGGGCTGAAGTAGTGAGACCCTCAGAAACAAAAAACCTATCTATTCTACTTCTATGACTACCTCTAGTAAACGTGAAACCCGTGAGATCCGGTGAATGTCGAATGTGTACATCCACCAGATCAGCCTCACTAACCAGTCTAACTAAATACCTACTATCAATGTCTACCCGGTCCCTGGTACTTGACCTGTCCCTAGCCCTAGTAACGGTGTTGAAATCACCACCAAGGATAACCGGGTAGGCACAAAAAAGGAAAGGCCTGATCTGTGTGAAAAGGCGTTTTCTCTCCCCTCTGGACTGAGGGTGGGCATAGATGTTGATAAGCCTGAGGTCTTGCCCCCTCACACAGACGTCTAAGACCAAACACCTACCCAACTCTACTTCAATTACCCGCCGGCATGTTACCATATCAGTTCTAAAAAGAACTGCCACACCACTGCCAGGCTCTACCGCAAGAGACCAAAAACTCAGACCAGCCCTCCAGTCCCTCTCAGCCAGCCAGAGGTCAGCCGTAGAGGTGAGTCTAGTCTCCTGCAGGAAAAAAATATCAGCATCAAAGCTGGCCAGAATTGAAAAAGCCAATTTTCGAGCTCTGGGATTTTTAATGCTGGCAACATTGATTGTTGCCAACATGAGTGGTGGGGGAGCAGCCATCAGGATAATTGAAGTTTCCCTTTGTGTTTCCTAGACAAAAGACAAGAAAGAGAAATAAAAACACAACATCTATACAACAAAGAACATCAGACAGTATCTCCTTGATCAGGTGGTGGCCCACCCACTTCCATGGCCTCTTCTTCTGAAGAAAGGTTTTCACCTTGGTCAAGAGGTAAGGCCTCAAACCTATTAGACAATTTGATGTCAGATCTTTTACGAGTAGCTTCAGCTCTCGCTAAATCTCTTAATTCGGCAACTGTTTTGCCCTTCTTTTTAACTTTTTTTAGTCTGTCCTCTGGATAGTCTGGATCATCCCGGGCACGAGGATCTTCTGCCCGAGAGTCACAAGACACCCCAGACGACGGATGAAAAAGAAAATCAGATTTAGGTTTGGGTTGAGGAGTAGGTTGGGATGAGGAAAGGGATCTTGGAAGGGAGTGGGAACGGGTGTGAGGACGGGATGGGGTAAGGTTTGTGGTTTCTCCAGAAGAGGTAGAAGGCACAGGCTGTCTACAGCCTCTGCCCCTTGAACCCCTCTGAGTTTTGGGCTGTTGCCCAGTGGAAGAAGAGCCCATGGCACCTCCTGCTGCATCCCTAACGTGATACCCTTTCACGGGTCCAGCCTTTGCTGTGGCCGTGCCGACCTGAATGTCAGAGGAAATAGACACAGGAGGACTAGGTAGGACTGACTTGGAAGGGAACACATTGGAAGCTGACAAAACAGAAACATCAGGAATAGCTTGGGCAAACTCACACCTTTCCTCTTCCATTGAGGCCAGCACGGCTTTTTTTTAACTCCGAGGGCATCTGCCACCAGGAATTCGGACACTCCGTATATGGGTGGCCCATCTCAAAACAAAAATTACATTTAATAGCCTTACATTCTTTAGCAGAGTGTCCAAATTCCTGGCACAAATTGCACCTCGGGTTAGGACAGCTACTGGCGAAATGGCCCCTCCTACCACAACGGTTGCAAGTCCTGGGCTGACCGGGGTAAAATACAATGATTCGATCTCTCCCTATCAAAGATGACCGGGGAATATGGGCGACCACCCCATCCTTAGTACGTAATTTGATGGTCACTTCATATTCCCCCCACCATATCCCCATGTCATCCAGGACTCGCTGTGGAGGGGCCATGACGTCAGAGAAGTGCTGGACCCATGCCAGAATATCACGTACAGGGATACTTTCATTCATGGTCACAACATGGGCTTTTTTGATCAAAGACTGTCTGGATAATGGGATTACTGTAAACCCATGCCATTTATTATTTATTGTATCTTTGAGTCTTTCCTCCATAAAAGAATCTAGCCCATGTTGTGACATGAAACTTATGTCATAATAAGCAGGAGAATCCCCTGGAGCTAAAATGGCAAATAAATCAACTGGCTTAAACCCCATGTCTAGAAGAAAAGATACAAAAACGTTTTTATTGGGAACTACCCCTTCACTATCCCATTTAAGACGTACTACATTCCTTCTTCCTGGCATGCCGGTTTCTAATTGCATCTCCAGGGGAGCTGGAACTCTTCTTCCACTGGGCACACTTCTGGCAGCCTTAGCATAGGACAAAGGTTTTGTCTTTTGAGTTTGATTATCCGGAAGAACAAGAGCCGCCGGACCCGAGGGTGGCCCGAGGGGCGGGAAATCTCCACCCCTGATTACACCCACCAAATCCGGCACCTTCAGTGCAACAGACTCTACAGGTTTCTGCATATTTGCACTTGCTTTAGTTTTTTCTATATCTTGCAGAACTTGAAGGCGCTTTGGAATGTGATTTTTACAAGCTTCTTTAACTGTCTCAGGGGCATGTCTACCTAATCCTATTATTGACTCTGCAAAGATTTGCTTCCCCGATTGGTCGTGCCAGAGAATCCTGTCACCTGTAATAATAAATCTCTGGCCACCTGCCCTAAAATCAGCTTGTAAACCAATATCCGGATCACCCGCACCTACTGTATGAATCTTCTCAAATTTACCCCCGCATTCTAGCGTATGGATCATAACTTCATCTGAGTGACCGTCTAAGATAATAAACCTTTTCTTTATAATTCTATAAATCATATCAAATGAGCAAAATTCTGTGATAATATCTTCTAAGATTACCTCAGGTGGTTCCACAAAATCTTCTTCTAACACATCCTCATCCCCTAACATTTCTCTACGGCAAGCTATTCTCTTTTCCCTGCACTCTAAAAAAGGATTTTTCTCAAACATTTTGTGTAATGTCGTAATTCTGTTTAAAGAGCCTTTTTTATATCGGTCTTCATTTGGAATCACTTGTTTACTCGTGGAAATATCACTGTTTATGATATTCACACTTCCTTCATTACCTACAGAGTCAATTACCACACTTTCAGTATCAGATAACACCATATCATTTTTTTAACAGACTTATTGTGACCTTTGTGTTTTTTCTTCTCAGACTTTTCTTCTGCTGAAGAAGAAAGGACACTTTTTGTACTTTCACCTGCTACACCAGTAGGGGGAGCTTCTTCCACTAATCTGGCTCTCTTCCCTTTAACAATGACATCATAGGTAATGGAGGTATCACTATTAACATTCACATTCTTATCATCATTATTTTCCCTCATATTAACATCATTCCCAATAGGGGGCGCTAGGCGATCACCATAAGGCTCAGAAACATCCAGGCTACCATTGTCTATGCCCATAGATTCAACCACCTTCAAACTTATGGCAATATTTTCATCTCTTAAATTAATCAAACTTTCTTTAGGAGATATCTCCTCCTGCTGGCTAGACAAGCTTTTATTATCACAATTGGAAATGTCACTTTCCGTTCGTCCACCAGGCAAACCCTGCTGTGCAGAAACAGAACCACACATAGCCCCGCCCACCACATTTGCACGCTCAGTAAGCTTTTTCTCACCATTAGGGAGTAGGCTTAGAGTTCCCTTCTCATGCATGTTAACGTCCTCAGTCAGAAGTTCACCTGTGACCACTTCCTGTTGGCAGCTTTTGACTTCCAGTTCACTGGAGGAGCCTTCTCAGGGCCAGCCCGCCCATGAGGCGGGGTGAGGCGGGTTCCTCAGGCGGCAGGAAGTGAAGGGGCGGCACCAGACATAAAGAGGAAGTGTGAGTGACTGTGGAGAGGAGAGAGAGTGCAGGCTCTGCAGTGAAGTCCGGCTGCTCCTGTGGTGCCCGACCCCGCCTCCGACCCCGTGCCTGCACTGCACACGCGGTGAGTGACCCTCTGCTGAGACCGCCCAGACTGTGTTCTGGCGCCCCCCCCATTAGGCTGTGCACCGCCCGCCCGCTCTGCTGCCACATGCCACCCATGATGCCGCCGGGCCCGGCCTCCGAGTCCGATGACTCCGAGCCCTGCGGGCTGCGGCCTCTCCTGTCTCCTCCAAGGCTGTGACGCTGCCTAAGCCTGCTGATGGCGGCGGCTGCCGCCCGCTCTGCTGCCCGGCTGCCTGATTGTCACGGACACCGTGCAGAGAAAGCAGCACAGCTTCCCTGGATAAAGCCTGGCCACCTTCCACGATTCATTTACCACACACAGCGGTCCTCCAGCCCTTCCGTCATGCTGCTGTGTGCTGCTAGCAGAGGACTGTCACCCCAGCACACAGGGCTGCTACCCGCCACTGTGGAGGAGCAGTGCCAGGCTGAAGATGTGTCTTGTACTGCTGCGGCATCACGCTAGACCTCTGCAAGCTGAAACAGCATCTAGGGACATTGCCGATCCTTGGAGGCCAGGTAAGGCTAACAGTCACACTGTGTGACAATTTTACTGCAACTTCCATGTAGTATGCAGCCTCTGGCTGCTTCCATGCAGGGCTGCTAGTCATGGCATGTGTGACTGTCCCAGGCTGGGCTTCGTATTATGCATTTATATGGCCCTGCCTTTATCCACAGCATCTAGTCATTAAATGTTTATCTGATGACGAGCACACAATCTAATGTCCTTAATATAGTCACAGTCCACGTTTCTGTCAGTCTAGGTCCCTTTGGGTTATTTTCCAAAACCGATGTGTTGGTGTCCTGTGTGTCAGCACTCTGGCTGTAGCATTGCATGATTTCCCAGTGCTCAGCTGCTGTATACAAGACACATGTCACGCTAAATGATAGGGCTTCCTGTATGAGATAGAACTGTGGTACATGGTGTAATGTGAGAGAAGTGTCAAATGATAGCTCTCTGATTATGTGTGTTCAGTTAGTTCAGTTTAAAGGCTCCTCAACAGGCATCTGATATTCCTCTGCAGGGATGATAAATACTGTGAAAGCTCAACTCCAGTCAAATAGCCAGTTACAAAGTGTGAACTGCTTTCTCTAATAAGAGATTTGTAGCTACTTTGCATTGAGCCAGTTGTAGTGCCTCTTTGTTAAAAATCCCATCATTTGTTCCTCTTAAGTGAACCCGAACTCTTGCACAGGACAGAAGGAAAACAGAGTTTAGCCTGTCTAAATCTCCCTCATCTGTGACCAATTACAACTGTAATTTTTTATCTCAGTTGTGTGATCTGGCTACCTCGGCAGAGCAGCTAATTGGTAAACACAGGATGATAACCCTATGCCTGCTCCCGTGAAAGCAGGAAGTAGGCACACTGCAGATTTATTGCAGCATTTGTATCAGCTGTAACAAAGTAATGCTTTTCTTTAAATATTATTATGCCTCTGCTTATCTTTTAGAGCAGAGAGGAAGTTCTGAGTTCATGTTCGCTTTAAGTTGCCTGGTTATTTTGTAATACTGCTTCTCAAACCTCATTTCCCATAGAGGGCACATACCTGGCACTGATTATGGGCAGGTAAACAGGTGTGTGAACATTGGATTCTGTGTCTCTGTTTGTTGAAAGTGCATCTTTGCTGTACATCAGCAGTTCTGGATAATTAAGGTGGCTAAACTCCGCTGTAACATTATGCAAGTTCTCAGCATGTGGCACCTCATACAATTCTGATGTTTGTGTTTACTACTTGTCAGGGGCGTAGCAATAGGGGTTGCAGAGCTTGCAACAGCTTTGGGCCCTTGGGCCAGAGGGGCCCCGAAGGGCCCTCCCTCAACTACAGTATTAGCTCTCTATTGGTCCTGGGCTCATAATCTTCACTTCTACAGATACTTTGAATGAATGTTGTAATCATTAAGGGCGGGCTCTGGGTTGTCGACCGGGGGGTTGTCGACCCCGGGGTGGGGGATTTGGGAGGGGGTTGTCGACGGGGGGGGGGGGGGGGGCGCCTTCACGATCTTTGCCTCAGGCAGCAGAAAGTCCAGGACCGGCCCTGAGCCTTCTTCTTGGCTTCCTTCGCCCCAGCACCATTTTGATGGGGAAACACACTGGGCACAAGCTTTACTCCAGCAACCGGCTCCACAAGTAGAGTTGAGCTGAAATTTTCGTAATTTCGCATTACTATAATTACGCATGCGAAATTAGCGTAGCGAAATTGCCATTAAAATCGTAATTGAAAATACCGTAAGCGTAATTTTCAACGCGAAATTTCGCGTTTCGTTCATGCCGTAATTTCGCATTAAACGCTACCGTAATTTCGCGTTAAACCGTAACGCTCCGTATAATATAAAAAAGCCGCCGACTTTAAGGGTTAATAGCAAAGCCCCCTTAAATGCTAAGAGCCTCAAATTTGGAGAATATATTAAGGAGATCAGGAGGAATAAGAGGAAAACAAATTTTTTCAAAAAGACCTTATAGTTTTTGAGAAAATCGATGTTAAAGTTTCAAAGTAAAAATGTATACATTTAAAAACCCGCCGACTTTAACGGTTAATAGCAAAGCCTGCTTAAAGTTTAGGAACACCAAATTCCTAGGGTATATTAAGGGGATCAGTGGGAATAAGAGGAAAATTTTTTTTTTCAAAAAGACCTTATAGTTTTTGAGAAAATCGATTTTTAAGTTTCAAGGGCAAAAATGTCTTTTAAATGCGGAAAATGTCAGTTTTTTTTTGCACAGGTAACAATAGTGTATTATTTTCATAGATTCCCCCAAGTGGGAAGAGTTTTACTTACTTCGTTCTGAGTGTGGGAAATATTAAAAAAAAACGACGTGGGGTCCCCCCTCCCAGACCTCTTTAACCCCTTGTCCCCCATGCAGGCTGGGATAGCCAGAATGCGGAGCACCGGCCGCTTGGGGCTCCGCACCCTGACTATACCAGCCCGCATGGTCCATGCATTGGGGGGTCTCGGAAGGGGAGGGGCAGCCAAGCTTTCCCCTCCCCCTCCGAGCCCTTGTCCAATCCAAGGACAAGGGGCTCTTCTCCACCTCCGATGGGCGGTGGAGGTGGAGGCCGCGATTTCCTGGGTGGGGGGTTCATGGTGGAATCTGGGAGTCCCCTTTAAAAAGGGGTCCCCCAGATGCCCACCCCCCCTCCCAGGAGAAATGAGTATAGAGGTACTTGTACCCCTTACCCATTTCCTTTAAGAGTTAAAAGTAAATAAACACACAAACACATAGAAAAAGTATTTTAATTGAACAAAAAACATAACCACGAAAAAAGTCCTTTAATATTCTTAATTAACCATTAATACTTACCTGTCCCTTTAAATAAATGATCCCACGCAATATCCTCGGAAATGTTCTATCAGTTACAATGTAACAAAGTTATTACAATGTAACAACTTTGTTACATTGTAACTACGCCGCACCCGACGTCACTCGCCGCCGCCGACCGCGTCTGCGCTGCAGGACCCGACAGAGCTCTGAGCTATAGCTCAGAGCTCTCGAAAGCATCTTTGTATTTGGGCTCCAAGGAGCCCCATTGGTCCTTAGCAGACCAATGGGGTTCCTTCTGATTTGAAGGAACCCCATTGGTCTGCTAAGGACCAATGGGACTCCTTGGAGCCCAAATACAAAGATGCTTCTCAGAGCTCTGAGCTATATAGCTCAGAGCTCTGTCGGGTCCGTGCAGGACGCTAAGTCCCCGCCGGCTCCGCTGCCCTCCCCGCCTCTCCCACATGTCACCCACATGTCACCCACATGTGGGTGACATGTGGGTGACAGATGTGGGCGGGGTGGACAGCGGGAGCTGCGGGGACTTAGCGTCCTGCGCGGACGCGTATGCGGCGGCTGAGCGGCGAGTGGCGTCGGGTGCGGCGTAGTTACAATGTAACAAAGTTGTTACATTGTAATAACTTTGTTACATTGTAACTGATAGAACATTTCCGAGGATATTGCGAGGGATCATTTATTTAAAGGGACAGGTAAGTATTAATGGTTAATTAAGAATATTAAAGGACTTTTTTCGTGGTTATGTTTTTTGTTCAATTAAAATACTTTTTCTAAGTGTCTGTGTGTTTATTTACTTTAACTCTTAAAGGAAATGGGTATGGGGTACAAGTACCTCTATACTCATTTCTCCTGGGAGGGGGGGTGGGCATCTGGGGGACCCCTTTTTAAAGGGGACTCCCAGATTCCACCATGAACCTCCCCCCCAGGAAATCGCGGCCTCCACCTCCACCGCCCATCGGAGGTGGAGAAGAGCCCCTTGTCCTTGTATTGGACAAGGGCTCGGAGGGGGAGGGGAAAGCTTGGCTGCCCCTCCCCTTCCGAGACCCCCCAATCCATGGACCATGCGGGCTGGTATAGTCAGGGTGCGGAGCCCCACGCGGCCGGTGCTCCGCATTCTGGCTATCCCAGCCTGCATGGGGGACAAGGGGTTAAAGAGGTCTGGGAGGGGGGACCCCACGTCGTTTTTTTTTTATATTTCCCACACTCAGAACGAAGTAAGTAAAACTCTTCCCACTTGGGGGAATCTATGAAAATAATACACTATTGTTACCTGTGCAAAAAAAACTGACATTTTCCGCATTTAAAAGACATTTTCGCCCTTGAAACTTAAAAATCGATTTTCTCAAAAACTATAAGGTCTTTTTGAAAAAAAATTTTTTCCTCTTATTCCCACTGATCCCCTTAACCACTTGCCGACCGCGCACTCATACCGCGCGTCGGCAAAGTGGCAGCTGCAGGACCAGCGACGCAGTACTGCGTCGCCAGCTGCAGCCTAATTAACGAGCGATCGCGCGGCTGTAGCCGCGCGATCGCTACGTCACACTGTTGGGCACCCTTGTGACTTCAGCCCGCCGGCCAATCAGCAGCGCCGGCGGGCTGTACTTTTTCAAATCGGCCAATACAATGAGTATAATACAGTTTGTTTACGTAACAAACTGTATTATACTGCCTGCCTCCCGCTGGTGGTCACACTTAGCGATCGACCACCAGCGAGGAGAGCAGGCACAGTAAGAGTGCACACACACACACCTTAGGAGCCCCACAGACCCCCCGATCACCCGCAGCACCCATCAGACACCCCCCTGTACCCCCCTGCAGCCCGCAGATCAGACCTAACCACCTCCCATATCACCCATCAATAAATCCCTGTCACCACCTGTCACTTCTATCCATAAGAGCAGACCCCCAACTACCCCTTAGGGGTATCTGATCACCCCCCACACCTCCAGATCTCCCCCTGACCCCCCCCCCCCCTTGTATACTGAACCTATCTATCTCCCCTGCATCTGTCTATCTCCCCAGCGATCAGCTGCCAATCACCTATCAGTCACCTGTCAATCATCCCCTGTCACCACCTGTCACTTCTATCCATCAGAGCAGACCCCCAACTACCCCTTAGGGGTATCTGATCACCCCCCACACCTCCAGATCTCCCCCCGACCCCCCCCCCCCTGTATACTGCACCTATCTATCTCCCCTGCATCTGTCTATCTCCCCAGCGATCAGCTGCCAATCACCTATCAGTCACCTGTCAATCATCCCTTGTCACCACCTGTCACTGCCCCCCATTAGATCAGACCCCCAACTGCCCCTTAGGGGCTTCTGATCACCCACCCACCCTTTCAGATCCCACCGAGACACCCCCCCGATCACATCAGCAGTCCATTGTTTACATCTGTTTTTCCCTGTAAACACCCACTTATCACCCGTCAATAACCCATCTATCACCCCCTGTCACCACCTGTCACTCCTATCCATCAGATTAGACCCCCAACTACCCCTTAGGGGTATCTGATCACCCCCCACCCCTTCCGATCCTCCACACACCGTCCTAGTTCATTGATTGCGTATATTCTCCCCCCTGCCACTGTGTATCTTATCTCCTGTCTGTAAGGCTTGATTGTGCTTTGCTTGGCTACAATTGTCTCAATTGCACTGTGATTGGCATCGATTGTCGTTTGATTGGCTTCGATTGTCACGTAATTTGTTTTCGATTGTCGCGTGATTGGCTTCAATTGCCCGTAATTGGTTTTGATTTTGCCAATTACCCACTGATTGGCTATTTTGCCCTGTGATTAGCATCGATTGTCGTGTGATTGGCTTCAATTGTCACGTAATTGGTTTTTGATTGTCGCGTTATTGGATTCAATTGGTCCGTGATTGGCTTTGATTGCGCTGATTGCTGTAATTGTGTTGTAATTGTCTCGTGATTGTTTTTGATTATTTGTGATTGCTCTCTGATTCCCAACCCCCCTCCCCCCCCCCTCACCATCACTATCCTAGTGATCTAAAAACTTTTTTAGTATCACTAGTGGTAACAAACAGTTAGGCCAGTTAGCTAAGCAAAAGGGTTGTTAGTGTCAGTTAGTGCTCAGCCCACTGCACCACAGTCACTAATTAGCGTCATCACTGTCGCTAATCAGCATTGGTACTATATAGTATCTGTAAGTGATTATTAGTGATCACAGTCAGATCTATATTAGGGTCTCTAGGATCCACAAAAAAACGCAGTGTTTGCCCGATCAGACCTGATCGTTCGCCTGCACTGCGTTCAGCCCGCCACACCGCAGTGACAGAAATTTCTTTTTTCTGATCACTGCAAAAAACACTGTACACAAGCTGTGGCACTGTAAACATCAGTTTTGATTTTTTTTATCTAAACTCAGTGACCACAGCTTTCTACCTCTCAAGTACTCCCTTTCGCTAGGTAGGTGCTCTTTTCCTGGGTAGTCTCAGAGGAATACCTCCTAAATTTAGCAGGCCACCATGGCAAAAAAGAGGTTTTCCAATGAAGACATCTACAGGTACATGGACCAGTCGGATGAGGATGATTGGGTCGACTTATTCAACGAATCTTCGGGTTCAGAGTACGATCCTGTAGACAGCAGTGGCTCTCTGACAGATAGTTCCGATGACGAGGTTGAGGTCCCGGCTAGAGCCAGGCGTACCACACCCCATGTCACTGGACTGCAGGTGGCGGAAGATCAGTCTCAAGGGCAGCAGAGTGGCGCTGATCTGATTTTTCTTGGTGAGGCATGCACCAGCAGCGCAGCATCTCCTGGACCTATCAACACCAGTACTTCCGCAGAAGACCCTGATGAAGTGGCGGACACCATCCTGGAAGTAGAAACTGGTTCGGTGGTACGTGAATTAAGATCCGATCCGCAGCCACCAAGTAGACGGGCCCGTACTCCCATTGGTTTTCCAGAGGTGCTGGCAAACCCTGATTGGCATTCCCCTGATCCCGCCGCACCCATACTGCCCCCTTTCACCGCCCAGTCTGGAGTCCAGGTGGAGACAGTTGAACTAGGATCGGCCCTAGACTTTTTTGAACTGTTCCTCACCCAGGATCTCCTTGACTTAATTGTGGCTGAGACCAACCTATATGCCACACAATTTATAACCGCCCATCCGAAAAGCTGCCACGCCCAGCCTTTTCGGTGGAAACCACTCCAAGTTTCCGAACTTAAAATTTTTTTGGGCCTTCTCCTCAACATGGGTATTACTAAAAAAAATGTATTGCGCTCTTATTGGTCTACACGCCAAATACATAACATGCCCGTGTTCTCTGCTGCCATGTCCAGGGCGCGATTTGAGATCATCCTGCGCTTCCTGCATTTCAATGACAACGACACCTGTCATGAAAGAGACCACCCAGCTTATGACCGGCTCCACAAAATTCGGCCCCTCATAGACCACCTGTCATCCACATTTGCAGATGCTTATACCCCTGAACAGAACATCTGTGTAGATGAGTCCCTCGTACATTTTACCGGGCGCCTTGGCATCAAACAGTACATCCCAAGCAAGCGCGCCCGGTATGGGGTGAAACTGTATAAGCTCTGTGATAGAGCCACAGGCTATACATCTCGTTTTAGGGTCTATGAGGGAAAAGACTCAAAATTGGAGCCGGTCGGATGTCCTGACTACCTGGGGAGCAGTGGAAAGATTGTGTGGGACTTGGTGTCAGCCTTGTTCCAGAAGGGGTACCATCTTTATGTGGACAACTTTTACACAAGTGTGGCCCTCTTTCAGCACTTAAAGTTAGAAGGAATCCGATGCTGTGGCACCGTGCGGCCTAGTCGCCGGGGCTTCCCCCAACAGCTCGTTAACACCAGACTTCAACGGGGGGAGAGGACCGCCTTGTGTACCGATGACTTGCTCTCGGTGAAATGGAAGGACAAGAGGGACGTTTACCTTCTGTCTACCATTCACACAGACACGACAGTACAAATTACACGGGCAACAGAGGTCATCGAAAAGCCCCTCGCCGTCCACAGCTATAATGCCAACATGGGAGGGGTGGACTTCAATGACCAGATGTTAGGGCCCTATTTAATTTCCCGGAAAACCAGACGCTGGTATAAGAAAGTGTCTGTGTATTTAATTCAATTGGCGATGTACAACAGCTTTGTTCTCTACAGTAAGGCTGGGAGAACTGGATCTTTCCTTCAATTCCAGGAAGACATTGTTTCGGCACTCCTCTATCCAGAAGGTGCCAGAGCCCAACCCCCAAATGCAACTAGTAGGCTGCATGGAAGGCATTACGCCTACCCGATTCCCAGTACCCAAACTCAACGCAACCCCAGAAAAAGATGTCGTGTCTGCAGCAAGGCTGGAATAAGGCGTGACACCCCCGTTTACTGTCCCCGCTGTCCTGACCAGCCTGGTCTATGCCTAGGGGAGTGTTATGAGAGGTACCACGAGAAGACACACTTTTAGAACCTAGGGAACTACAGACACAGCAGTAGGCACACAAGGGTCTCTCAGTGCTATTTCACACTGGCGCGATGCGTTAGGGCAAATTGCCTAGCAAAAGTCACACTTTGCGGTCCCCCCCTACGCCGGAAGTGCTTGACTTAACGCTAGTGCATGCCTACGTTACTGCGTGGCTTCTGCAGCAATTTGGGTCGGCCCGGAAGTCATGTTAGTCTACGGCGACGCAGTTAATTACTAGGCCGAATGCTACTCTTGTGGTATTCCCTGAAGATCTATTTTGGGCGAGACGGTGCGGCGGGCTCGACCGACCGGATAGGCCAGTATGCAGTGTGAACCCAAACATCAGGTTTTGAGAGATCCAAATACACTGGCCTGCCAGAAACCTCTCCTTTCACTTGGGACAGAATGCATAATGTACTTCGCCACATATCTGTGCGATTTGCACTTTGCACATTGACCCATGGGGGAGGTGAAGTTTATCCTCAGCTCGCAGGTAAAAAAAAAACAAAACAAAAAAAAAACAGGTAAGCAAAAAAGTTAATATTTGGTTACCAATGTTATTGTTTGGTTTGAACATATTTAATAAAGTTTAAAAAGTTAATGTTATTGAAGTGCTTTGCTGCTTGCTTGCTTTTTTTTTTTTTTTTTTTTTTTTTTTTTCTTCTCTCTTTTTTTCCAACCGACCAATCAGCTGCAGCACTGATGATGCATCCTGACAGAAGCATTGCGCTTCTGTCAGGTTACACAAAATCGGTGCATGCAGCGCTGTAGGACGAGATTTCTCCTCCACAGTAAAAAAGATACGTTTGCCGAGGCATATGGGCCAAGGTGTGGTGTTGGGGATTCATATGCTTTGGCAAGCACTTTGTATCAAAAAAGAACTCAAGCAATGATTTCTCCATTCACATCGATCAATGTGGATGAATAAATCAGGATTGCCTGGGCATACGAGCTGGTGGGTTTGGATTTTTGGGGTGGCAGCTCCTATGTCCAGGCGGACGCCTTCCCCTCCTTTTTGTTTTGTTTTTTTCGTTTTTCTTCTCTCTTTTTTCTATCCAGACCGACCGACCGACCAATCAGCTGCAGCACTGATGGTGCATCCTGACAGAAGCATTGCGCTTCTGTCAGGATACACAAAATCGGTGCATGCAGCGCTGTAGGACGAGATTTCTCCTCCACAGTAAAAAAGATACGTTTGCCGAGGCATATGGGCCGAGGAGCGGTGTTGGGGTTCATATGCTTTGGCAAGCACTTTGTATCAAAAAAGAACTCAAGCAATGATTTCTCCATTCACATCGATCGGTGTGGATGAATAAATCAGGTTTGCCTGGGCATACGAGCTGGTGGGTTTGGATTTTTGGGGTGGCAGCTCCTATGTCCCTCTTTCTTTTCTTTTTGTTTCACATTTTTTGGCAGATATTTGTTTATCCACATTGATCGATGCGAATGAAGGGATGTTTGCCGTTCATTTTTCCTTTCAGCCCAAAATGCACTACCTGTATGCCCAATATAAGGAGTATAGCAGAAATACTGGCCATACATGTAATGATTGCAGAGGCCCTAAAATGCCAGGACAGACCCCACAAATGACCCCATTTTGGAAAGAGGACACCCCAAAGTATTCCGTGAGGTGCATGGTGAGTTCATAGAAGATTTTGTTTTTTGTCACAAGTTAGCATAAATTGTTTTTTTTATGTTTTTTTCACAAAGTATCCTTTTCTGCTAACTTGTTGCAATAAATAATTTTTTTTATAAACTCACCATGCCCCTCATGGAATACTTTGTGGTGTCTTATTTTTAAAATGGGGTCATTTGTGGGGTTTGTTAACTGTCCTGTCATGTGGGGGGGGGGCTAAATTGTGAGCACCCCCGTAAAGCCCAAAGGTAGTCATTGCACGTTGGGCCCCTTAGCGCAGTTAGGCTGCAAAAAAGTGCCACATGTGCTATCGCCGTACCCGGGGGAAGTAGACCAATGTGTTTTAGGGTGTATTTATACACATACCCATGATGGGTAGAAGAAATCACTCTGTAAATGACAATTTTTTTTATTTTTTTTACACACATTTGTCCATTTACAGAGATATTTCTCCCACCCAATATGGGTATGTGTAAAAATACACCCCAAAACACATTGTACTACTTCTCCCGAGTACGGCAATACCACATGTGTGGCACTTTTTTGCACCCTAACTGCGCTAAGGGGCCCAGAGTCCAATGAGTACCGTTAGCATTTCACAGGTCATTTTGAGAAATTTGGTTTCAAGACTACTCCTCACGGTTTAGGGCCCCTAAAATGCCAGAGCAGTATAGGAACCCCACAAATTACCCCATTTTAGAAAGAAGACACCCCAAGGTACTCAATTAGGAGTATGGTGAGTTCATAGAAGATTTTACTTTTTGTCACAAGTTAGCGGAAAATGATTTTTATTGTTTTTTTTTTACCAAGTGTCATTTTCCGCTAACTTGTGACAAAAAAAAAACTTCTATGAACTCACCATACTCCTAACGGAATACCTTGGGATGTCCTCTTTGTAAAATGGGGTCATTTGTGGGGTTCCTATACTGCTCTGGCATTTTAGGGGCCCTAAACCGTGAGGAGTAGTCTTGAAACCAAATTTCTCAAAATGACCTGTGAAATGGTAACGGTACTCATTGGACTCTGGGCCCCTTAGCGCAGTTAGGGTGCAAAAAAGTGCCACATATGTGGTATCGCCGTACTCGGGAGAAGTAGTACAATGTGTTTTGGGGTGTATTTTTACACATACCCATATTGGGTGGGAGAAATATCTCTGTAAATGGACAATTGTGTGTAAAGAAATCAAAAAATTGTCATTTACAGAGATATTTCTCCCACCCAATATGGGTATGTGTAAAAATACACCCCAAAACACATTGTACTACTTCTCCCGAGTACGGCGATACCACATGTGTGGCCCTTTTTTGCACCGTAACTGCGCTAAGGGGCCCAGAGTCCAATGAGTACCTTTAGCATTTCACAGGTCATTTTGAAACATTTGGTTTCAAGACTACTCCTCACGGTTTAGGGCCCCTAAAATGCCAGAGCAGTATAGGAACCCCACAAATGACCCCATTTTAGAAAGAAGACACCCCAAGGTACTCAATTAGGAGTATGGTGAGTTCATAGAAGATTTTGCTTTTTGTCACAAGTTAGCGGAAAATGATTTTTATTGGTTCTTTTTACCAAGTGTCATTTTCCACTAACTTGTGACAAAAAATAAAATCTTCTATGAACTCACCATACTCCTAACGGAATACCTTGGGATGTCCTCTTTGTAAAATGGGGTCATTTGTGGGGTTCCTATACTGTCCTGGCATTTTAGGGGCACTAAACCGTGAGGAGTAGTCTTGAAACCAAATTTCTCAAAATGACCTGTGAAATGCTAACGGTACTCATTGGACTCTGGGCCCCTTAGCGCAGTTAGGGTGCAAAAAAAGTGCCACACATGTGGTACCGCCGTACTCAGGAGAAGTAGTATTATGTGTTTTGGGGTGTATTTTTACACATACCCATATTGGGTGGGAAAAATATCTCAGTAAATGGACAATTGTGTGTAAAGAAATCAAAAAATTGTCATTTACAGAGATATTTCTCCCACCCAATATGGGTATGTGTAAAAATACACCCCAAAACACATTGTACTACTTCTCCCGAGTACGGCGATACCACATGTGTGGCACTTTTTTGCACCCTAACTGCGCTAAGGGGCCCAGAGTCCAATGAGTACCTTTAGCATTTCACAGGTCATTTTGAAACATTTGGTTTCAAGACTACTCCTCACGGTTTAGGGCCCCTAAAATGCCAGAGCAGTATAGGAACCCCACAAATGACCCCATTTTACAAAGAGGATATCCCAAGGTATTCCGTTAGGAGTATGGTGAGTTCATAGAAGATTTTATTTTTTGTCACAAGTTAGCGGAAAATGACACTTGGTAAAAAAACCCAATAAAAATCATTTTCCGCTAACTTGTGACAAAAAGTAAAATCTTCTATGAACTCACCATACTCCTACTTGAGTACCTTGGGGTGTCTTCTTTGTAAAATGGGGTCATTTGTGGGGTTCCTATACTGCCCTGGCATTTTAGGGGCCCTAAACCGTGAGGAGTAGTCTTGAAACCAAATTTCTCAAAATGACCTGTGAAATCCTAAAGGTACTCATTGGACTTTGGGCCCCTTAGCGCAGTTAGGGTGCAAAAAAAGTGCCACACATGTGGTATCGCCGTACTCAGGAGAAGTAGTACAATGTGTTTTGGGGTGTATTTTTATACATACCCATGCTGAGTGGGAGAAATAACTCTGTAAATGGACAATTGTGTGTAAAAAAAATCAAAAAATTGTCATTTACAGAGATATTTCTCCCACCCAGCATGGGTATGTGTAAAAATACACCCCAAAACACATTGTACTACTTCTCCCGAGTATGGCGATACCATATGTGTGACACTTTTTTGCAGCTAAACTGCGCTAAGGGGCCCACAGTGCAATGACTACTTTTAGGCTTTACAGGGGTGCTTACAATTCCGCACCCCCCAAAATGCCAGGACAGTAAACACACCCCATAAATGACCCCACTTTGAAAAATAGACACTTCAAGGTATTCATTGAGGGGCATGTTGAGTCCATGGCAGATTTAATTTTTTTTTTTTGTTACAAGTTAGCAGAAATGGAAACCTTTTTTTTTTTTTTTTGTGACAAACTGTCATTTTCCGCTAACTTGTGACAAAAAATAAAATCTTCTATGAACTCACTATGCCTCTCAGTGAATACTTTGGGATGTCTTCTTTCCAAAATGGGGTTATTTGTGGGGTATTTATACTATCCTGGAATTTTAGCCCCTCATGAAACATGACAGGTAGTCAGGAAAGTCAGAGATGCTTAAAAATGGGAAAATTCACTTTTTGCACCATAGTTTGTAAACGCTATAACTTTTACCCAAACCAATAAATATAGGCTGAATGGGTTTTTTTTGATCAAAAACATGTTTGTCCACATTTTTCGCGCTGCATGTATACAGAAATTTTACTTTATTTGAAAAATGTCAGCACAGAAAGTTAAAAAAATCGTTTTTTTGCCAAAATTCATGTCTTTTTTGATGAATATAATAAAAAGTAAAACTCGCAGCAGCAATCAAATAGCATCAAAAGAAAGCTGTATTAGTGAGAAGAAAAGGAGCCAAAATTCATTTAGGTGGTAGGTTGTATGACCGAGCAATAAACCGTTAAAGCTGCAGTGGTCTGAATGGAAAAAACAGCGCTGGTCCTTAAGGGGGGGTAAAGGCTGAGTCCTCAAGTGGTTAATATACCCTGGGAATTTGGTGTTCCTAAACTTTAAGCAGGCTTTGCTATTAACCGTTAAAGTCGGCGGGTTTTTAAATGTTTACATTTTTCCTTTGAAACTTTAACATTGATTTTCTCAAAAACTATAAGGTCTTTTTGAAAAAAAA